>NW_027509141.1:35025000-35130000 GCF_051911475.1 Siphateles boraxobius
CAAACATAAACATATATTTATATATAAATATGGATAAATGCTTGTGTATGTGTGTATACAGTATATATACACAACATGCATCTTAAGTGTGTAAATTATTAGTACGGTGAACAAAACATGTAAAGAATGTATACAGTATAAATACAGATTAAATATATATATATAGTATATATATATATATATTATTGCTGTTATGTCAATTAATAGCCATATATATATATATATATATATATATATATATATATATATATATATAATATGTATACGCACATGTATAAACAAAAATATTGTTTGATGTGATTAATCCAGATTCATCTATTTGACTGCACAAATGTATAAATATATATATATATATATGCCTTTACTATCACACTTATATTTATATATATTTATGTTTGCAATATAAAAACAAAGATCTTTGTCATGAAAAATAGCTTGTTAATAGAAATGCTGAGATACTGTCAACTTGCTGAAAAATATAGTTAGTTATGTTGCTGCTGTTAGTCAGTTACTCCCCTCCTCTAAAATCAATAACCAGTAGATGGAAAAGTGTGTGTCCCTAAACAGTCCTACAGAAGAGATTTCAGACTGCGTGTCTGCGCTTTCCATTAGCGTGCACGAACCCATAACAAAGTGCATTTTAAAGTGCATGTGTTTTGCATGGGTGGTTGCACATGAGGGTGATTTATCTCAGTCTATCTCCAGCCTGGAGAGAATGGAAGAGGAGCTCAAAGAAAGAAAGGCTCTTCAAAGAGAGTTCCTGATCAAAGCTGCAGCTTCCCTCCTCCCGGGCCGTATTATTCTTCGGCCCTGACAGTCCACGGATCCGTCGAAGAGACGGGAATAGATCGGCACATAGCAGCAGTGCTGTGATTTTTCTCCTCGGAGGAATGTGTGTGTGTGTATGGTGGAGAGAAAGACGGGGATGTCCCTTGCTTCCGTCTGCCAGGGCGCTATTGAACTTGGTAATGCGAGCTTTGGCCTGACAAGCGGGACAATGTGGCCTGTTGTTTGCTCGAGGTTAATCCTTTTGACTGGGGCAGGACTTGACACAGCTCAGGTGTATATTAAAGAAACTCAAAGAAGAAAGCCTTGGGTGTGGGGCTTTTCCTAATGCACTAAGCTTAAAGGGATAGTTCACCCCCAAAAAATGAAAATTCATCATTAGACGCGTTTCCACTGTCAGAGCAAATGCGGGTGTGTGCCAGTGCCAGTCGCGTTTCTACTGTCACTTCCATCAAATATTGATGCTGGAGTCTGTTAAGTGTGTCATGTTCATTTTGCGATCTTGCTAGTATTTTTTTAGTCACCTAGTTTCCCAATGCTGGTGAAATGGTGAGGTTGTGTGACGTTTATTCCAGAGAGGCGTGTTTTAGGATAGCGCTCCGGGGATAATGGGCCGACAGTGGAAACGTAGCTTGATTTTGGCCTTGAACGCACGCTTTTTTTCACGTTTTTTCCGGCACGCTGTTAGCCCTGGCTCACACTGGCCCGATAGTGGAAAAGCAACTGTCCCAAAGAAAATCTGAGATGTTTTTTTTTTTTCATGCAATGAAAGCATATTTTGACCAGTACACAAAAAAACACAAAGTGCCTAAATTTAAATAATTTTTCACTTCTGCTTTGCTGTACCTCTCAAATCTCACTTGCACTACTGCATATTCAGAGATATCGTATGCCATTCTTCTTCACTGAAAATATTTCTCTTCGCCATAGTTGTCAAATCTCAAACATGCATGAGTTACGAGAAACAATGGCGTTTGCTTTTTCACTGACGACAGAATGATGGAAATGAGATTTGAGAGCTGCAGCTGAGGGGAGTAATGACTTCGTTTTCAGTCATTTTCCCACACAAAAGTGTAATTTGGCTTCAGAAGTATGGGATTATAGCACACAAGTCAAATGCTTCACATTTACAGTACATTTATGTTGTTTTTATGTAATTTTTGGAGCTCCCATTCACTGTCATTGAATCGGCTAAGCATGATAATTTTTCAGAATTTCTCCTTTTTATTGTTTTTAAGCCATATGGGTTGTAGTACGACATTTAGGGTGAATAAATGATGACAGAATTTTAATTTTTGGGTGACCTATTCTAAATATTATCATGCAGGTTGCAGTACGATTAATCAACATTGGAGAAACGTGAACATGTGTTAAAAGCACATTGAATATTTAGGTCAAAAAGTTTCCCTGATATCATTTTCATAAATTGTCATTGTTTAAAAATGTTTTCTCATGCAATGTTAAAAATGCATATGTAGAAATTAATATTAACCTATATTAATAAATGCCAGGGTTTTTTTTTTCATGCAATTCAATGCATTAACTAATGTTAACGAATTGAACCGTATTGTGAATTGTTACCTAACCACTATTAATATTAAAGGAACCCGTTGAGTGAATGATAAAAAGCGAGGAAAATGAGAGTGCAAAACCAGTTCCGCAGCTTTTTTTTCACCTTCAGTCATGTTTTTGAAGGTTGTGTGATGGGATGGCTTCTCTTGATGCTATCTGTAGGTTGGCGGAGGTGTGGAGTTACACCCCGGCACAAAGACTGATTTCTCTCAGGCTGGTAATCGAAACCACACGGAATGTGTGCGGGAGACTTTTCTTCTACCCTCTTCCCTCTGCAACTGATAAGACAGAAATCTAATTAAAAGCGAGGCAGGCTGGCACACTTTGAAGGGCACGGGAACGCTCCGCTGGCACGCATGCTCCTATCCTCTTGCTGTGCTAAATGCCTCCTCTCTTTTTTCAGGGGTGCTTATAAAAATAAATAAAAAACAGGGAAGAAAAGGGGGAAAAAATTATGCATGCCTTTTCCAGTCCTGGAAGTTTATGGTGGGACTTGAGCAAGTTTGAATTTGCACTTCGAATTAATGCTGTAAATGCTGTCTATGGTGTTATAAACTCCCATTTTCATTAGAAATTGTAAAAACAATTGTTAAAACTAAGATGCAAAGGGATATGTTTTGAAATAGTAATTTGTGATGTCACTATCATATGACCGCCCACATTTACATATTCAACGTTTCACCCTGATGATGAACAACATGAATTGCACCAGTTAACTGAGAATCTTAAAGGTACAGTATCAAAAACAGCCTGTTTATGTCTATCAGAAAAAACAGGAAATGGCCAAAAAATGCTACATTTACGTTTTTGCAGCAATAAACCTTGATTAACATTAGAAATCAATTCCAAGAAAAAAATAAAATGCAAAAATATGTCCCTTTTAAAGCTTTTTATAAACTTGAATTGCACCATTTACCTGAGAATCTTAAAGGTACTGTAGAAAAAAAGCCAATATACAGATAAGAAAGGGTGGAAAATGGCTATAAAAAGCTACATTCGGGGATATAAACCTTGACTAACATTATAAATCAACAAAAAAAAAGTCCCGTTTAATACTTTTTAGGATAAGATCTGTATTATAATATATATGCATTTTCAAAACTAAACCTGTCAGCCATCTGGATTTATACTGTGCTTTTTCTATTGTTTAAACCCCTGTATTTCATACAACCTGTTTGATCTGCTAGGTATTGAACATGTGAAAGGATTCAGAGTGTATCTGGAGGACAAGAATCCAGAGGGAAAACAGTGCCAGCACATGATCCTAAAGGATCCACGCCAGCTTAATTTCTCTTACAAAACCATTGTAAGTATATGGGGTTGTGTTCAATGAAACTGAATATATAGTAATATGGTTTATATCAGATGAATAATTTTCTGGAAAATGAAATTTTATGCTCATATTCATCTGTTTGGCACCCTTTTGCATTTTTCCAACAGAGGATGAGCTCACAGCCCTTCGCCGGTCTGGCTTTCGAGGCCGACTACATGGTCAGAATCGTGCCGTTTCCCACGTTCCTGAACGACAGCTTCTTTCCACCGGCTTTTCTGCGCACTAACAGTGAGTGTTAGGCCTAAAACATAACATGCATACTCACCTTATTCTGTCCTACTTTTGAAACCATATTTAATTTGATCAATTTAAAATATTCTGGTACACAAAATGGCATTTACTATCAGTTATAGTGTCATATTCTAACTTAATGGATGTTTAAAATGACTTAACTGGTATGGAAAAGTTTAGTAAATTCAAAACATGAAGTAATTTCTCTTCCTTGTTCCTTGCGTTCTCACAGCTTGTGAAGTGCTTCTTGGCCCGGATAACCTCGTCTGCAAACCATGTGAGTTCTTTAGAGAGAGAGAGAGAGAGAGAAAAAAAAGATATCAAATCCAATTCATCTGTTTTTGTTAACCAAGCTGTGAAACGGCCTAAACAGAGATCTTAAATAAAACCGAAACACTTCTTTCTCTTTCCCTGACAGTTTGGAAGCCCAAGATGCTGAATGTTTCTCAACTGGGATCTAATTTGCATGTTGTGTTTGACCACGCCCCTTCCACATTCGGCTTCTCCATCTACTACCTGTATTACAAGCTCAGACAGGAGGGGCCCTTCAGACTGAAGCGCTGCAAACCTGTGAGCATTTTCACTTTGCATTTTTGTCTTATAGTTGCATTGAAGAGTTCTGGCACAAATACATAGCATTTGCCTTCAGGTGATTTTTGAGATGCAAATGTTGTTGAAGGAATAGTTCACCAGCCCAAAATGCGTAATCTCATGTCGTTCAGACCAGTTTATGACGGGAGATAATCTGTTAGGCTTGCTGTAAAACAGGACTTTACAGCTGTCTGTGGTGTTTCACGATGCTGTATCACACTTTTAAAACTCACATTTTCATTGGAAAATGTAATCAATCTTATTAAAAATAATATGCAAAGGAGGATGTTTTGAAATAGCCATAATTTTATTTTCACAACTTTGAGGTCATTATTAAATGACTGCCCATATTTACATATTCAACGCTTCACCCTGATGAGGAACAACATGAATTGCACCAGTTAACTGAGAATCTTAAAGGTACAGTAGCAAAAAAAAAAAAGTTTATTCAGATTAGAAAAGGTGGAAAATTGCCATAAAAACTACATTTACATTTTTAGGGCAATAAACATTGACTAAAATTAGAAATCAAATCCTTAATTTGTCCCTTTAAATGCCTTTTAGGATGTGATCTATTTTGTAAACTTGAATTGCACCAGTTAACTGACCATCTTAAATGTACAATAGCAAAAACAGCCATAAAAAGCTTCTTTTTACATTATTGTGGCAATGAACCTTGACAAACATTATAGATAAAATCCAAGATGAAACAATATACAGCAATTTGTTCCTTTTAATGCTTTTTAAAATGTGATATAAGCTTGAATTTCACCAGTTAACTGAGTCTTAAAGGTACAGTAGCAAAAAAAAGCCTGTTTATTCGGATCAGAAAGAATCGAAAATATCCATAAAAAGTTGTGTGTTGTTATTTTTTCAGTAAAGAGGAGTGTTTCCTAATGGTTTGCATGTTATCATCATTGGATAACTGTAATTGTTTGCATACTCTATTAGCGCTGAAGCTTTGCACACACACACACACACACACACACACACACACACACACACACACACACACACACACATGGAGTTCCTCTGGCTGGAAGTGAGATGTTCAGGGTTAACGCTCCCAGCAGCGTGTAATGTTCTTCCCAGACTGCTGGAATAATATATAGTCTTGTCTGTTGAATCGTGCAGACCTGAACCTCACGCCACACGAGAGACGTACGTGTTCTGCTGCTTTCCACGCTTTGGTTGTGATTGAAACGGAAATGCTTTCACCGCAGCACTTTGTCGCATTGAAACTGTGCTGGGAGTTAGAAGACGCTATCTGTCTTTCTTTTTGGCTGAAGACGCGTGTTTTTATGTATTCAGGAATAAATCTCTTAAAGGGAGAGTTCAGCCAATAAGGGCTCATCCTCATGTAATTTCAAACGCGTTTGACTTTCTTCTGTGAAACACAACAGGAGAAGTATGTTCATGCGGCTCTTCTCCATGCAGAGAAATTGAATCGAATGTATGAATTATGCAGTTAGAAAAAAACGTAAAGACTATCCGTTTGACTATGACAGGAATTTAAAATGGTGATAATAATAATAGTAATAATAATAATAATAATAATTTTTATTATTAAATACATAATATGCAATAAGTACTACTACTACTACTAATATAATATAATATTGATAATTAATAATAATTATTAATATGATTAAATAATAAGCAATAAATGTCACTACTAATATTAATGATAATAATTATTATTATATCTATTATTAGTAGTAGTATTTATTAATTATTTCAAATTTTATTATTAATAACAACAACAATAATTGTTATTATTATTAATTATGATATATATTATTAGTAATAGTATTTATTTATTTATTAATTATTTAGTATTTTTTATTAATAATAACAACAGCAATAAATTTTATTATTAATTATTATATATATTATTATTAGTAGTAATAGTGGTGGTAGTAGTAGTATTTATTACTTATTATTTAATAATATTCATTTTAGTAGTCATTTATTACTTATTATGTATTATTAAAAATAATAATCATCATTATTAAATATTTATTAAATAGTATTTATTATCATTCATTATTATTTATTAATTATTTAGTGTTTTATTATTAATAATAACAATACTTGTTATTATTCATAATTATATCTAGTATTACTAGTGGTAGAAGTGGTATTTATTTTATTACTATGCTGCATTTTATTTGTAACGAGCTTTGCTCAAACTCAAAGTGATATAAGCACATTAAACACAATGAAAGTTCACGTAAAAAACAACAAATGCAAGTTAATTAACCACAGAAAGAAAAATGAAGCGAACGAGTCCCAGGACACGCTGTCCCCCCCTGTACACCTGTAACTGATGCACTCCTGAAATCACAATGCTGGGCTTTTATTATTTCAGCATTAACATGAGGTGTTTCATGTCTGTCATTCTGGAACATGACCTGGTTCTTTTTGAAACATATTTTTCTCACATTCTTCCTATTAAAGGGTGTAAAAGCATTGTCCTGGCTCTTTTCAGAAGAGCACAGCGCTCGTATCTGTAGCCGGGCCGGCCGGCATTGTTTGTAGCGATAATAGATGGATGTGAAATTCGAGGTGTGCGACGCCACCAACGGGGGATTCCAGGCTTCAGACTCTCAGATCACTGTTAGATTCTCAGCTTCCCACCATTGCTGTCGAACTAACAGCTCCTCTTTATGAATGCATTGAGGTTACGAGGTATATCGAGGTATAAGGTTATATCCATTTGAGTGCATTAGAAACCTTACGCTAACGGATAGCATCAGTAAACGTGCAAGTTTGCAGTCTTGCTTTTGCAAGTAATCATGAAGTTTAATGTTAACCTTAGTGAAAAGTGACGGTCAACAGTTTATCTAGGGTTTTCTAGCGTTCTTCTCAAAGTAACGCATGCTATTAGAAAGAGAATTCAGTGCTGATGTGTCTGCGAATATACGTTTTTCAAAAATACTGTATATAAAATCATGATAATAGGATTGATTTTTTTTTAAGATCGCATCTTTTTGCAAAGCTGAATATCAAGTATAAAAATAGTAGGCAAGTGCATTTAAGATATATTTTAAAAGTTGGTGCCAGTTATTCACTTACACATTTGTTAATAAAGGGCAAAAAAGTCTCAGATACTGTATAAATGTGATTCAATGCATCATATTTTCATTGCACTGAACATTGCATGTCATTTTAAATAAAATGCATTAGATATTGATGTTAAAAATGTGTTTTTGCAGGAGCAAAATGGCTTCAAAACAACATGTGTTTTACAAGACGTCACTCCAGGAACATATGCAATAGAGGTGAGAGCGTTAATTATATCATATAAAAAGAGTTTCATTTAAACGCTTTTTTAAAGTCGAACTCAGTAGAACAAATCTCACTTTACAATAAGGTTCATTAGTTAACATGAACTAATAATGAACTCCACTTATTAATCTTTGTTAATGTTAATTTCAACATTTACTAATGCTTTATTCAAATATTGTTAACAACATTAGTTAATGCACTGTGAACTTCCATGAACAAATAAATGAACAGCTGAGTTTTTAACAAAGATGAACAAATACAGTAACAAATGTATTGCTCATGGTTAGTTCATGTTAGTTAATACATTATTGTAAAGTGTTACCCACTTTCTTATTCCCGCAGCTTCGTGATGACAACAACACAACCAGAAGACAGACGCAGTATCATGTGAGCCAAGGTAAAGGACTCGTGTGAAGAGAAGCGAAGGTCCTGGACTTGTTGAACATTTATCTGATGTTGTGTGTGTGTGTGTGTGTGTGTGTGTGTGTTGCAGTGCATTCCCCATGGGCCGGCCCGATCCGAGCCATGGCCATCACCGTCCCGCTGGTCATCATGTCGGCCTTCGCCACCCTCTTCACCGTCATGTGTCGCAAGAAACAGCAAGGTGTGTGTCCGTCATTAGCCGTCTCCGGTTCCCTCGCAGATTTGCTTTTGTCCAGTGTCTGTAAAGCGATCTCTGTAATCTCACGGCATTCACGAGGATTAATGGATGATGGAATCTAAGCGCTTTCTGTTGCAGCTCAGCTTGTTCCTGACAAAAGAAACTCCTGTTGAATGTAATGCATGTGTTTGTTTGTAATTATATGCGTGTCCTTCAGAATCGCTGACATAACTCTTCTGATTCTTATACTTTTAGTTATAGGATGTTTTCTAATAACTATGGCATTTTAAAGGTGCATTGTGTAATATTTCTGAGGATCTATTGACAGAAATGCAATATAAGATCCATAACTATGTTTTCAGTGGTGTATAAAGACCTTGCATAATGAACCGTTATGTTTTTATTACCTTAGAATGAGACTTTATATCTCCATAACCGCGGGCTCCTTCTGTGGAGGTCGACATATTGTGTGGTCATGTTTCTAGCGTAGCCGACAGCGAACACACAGCGCTACAGAGCGCGTTTCCTCACTACCTTGAAAAAGAAGTTTTCAGTGGTGTATAAAGACCTTACTTAATGAACCGTTATATTTGTATTACCTTAGAAAGAGCAGTTTCTTGAACCAAGAATACACAAAAAACATTTATTGGATTCGAGGAGTTTTGTGGTTGAAATTTAAAACGCGGGTCAATTTGACCCCCATAGGAATGAATGGAATGCTTCAGTACACATAGAAAACCTAAAAATGCAAACTACAAATGCTAAACCTTTAGCAAAAAAATGATTTAATAATGTCTACATGTGTATCTGAATGCATACTGAAAAAAAATAACTTTAGGACCCAGCGGAAAAGCTCATTTAATCCAATTAAAGCTATAAAGCCATCTATTGGCTAGAATCATGAAATATCGTGTTATATTAGAGGTCGGCAAAGACATTTTGAGCTGAATTAAAAAGGTTATGCATGAAATTGTGAGTTATTTTAAATTTAAGTTGAAAGAATGCGAGGAATGTGCTTAAATTACTATTTATTGATCAAATCTAGTAATTAAAGGTAAATAAAATAAAAAACGACAAAAGAAATTTCATTAAAAAATAGAAAAAATATTATCAAAATGAAATAAAATAAACGTTCTGGACAAAAAAACAAAATTAAGTATAATTTTAGGGCTTCGGGTCATTTTGACATGCGAGGGAAAGATGTGTTACAGAACGCGAGGGAAAGTTGTAAGAGTAAATCGAGTTGCATTGGTGCATTTTTGCAAAGGTGGATGAGGAGGGATGTAAGACAAAAGCACACGTTTCTCTTACATGGACAAATTAGGCTTTACTTTTAGTGCTCTAAAAGTTCTCATATGGAAACAATGAATGCACTGTTTTCCCCAAATCGCTTCAATCCTCATTTGATCCTGGTTAGATTCACGTCTCTGATCTGGAATTCCTCCGCAGAAAACATCTACTCCCACCTGGACGAGGAGAGTTCAGAGTCGTCGTCTCTGACCACAGCGCTGAACGCAGACCGGCCCTGGCCCAGACCCAAGATCTTCATCTGTTACTCCAGCAAAGACTGTCCCAAACATCTTGCTGTCATCCAGAGCTTTGCCTTCTTCCTGCAGGACTTCTGTGGGTGTGAGGTGAGGCTTTGCCTTGATGTGCGTTCAAATCTATGAACAAAAAAACACTAGCGGTCAAAAGTTTGGGGTCAGTAAAACCACGGGTTTGTAATGTGTGCGGATGACGCCACCTAGTGGCAGTAAGTTTGGTAACCTACATTATTCCACAAATAATAATAAATGTATCCTATTAAACTTTATTAATGCATGTTTCTGGTTATATGCATGATTCATTAGTGTTTGTTTTTCCAAAGATACTTTAGGTCTCATTAGCTGGTGAGATTTACAGTTAGGTCTACATTAGTTAACATGAACAATCATAATACTTCTACAGAAGGTGAAATAAAATTAATATCTGTAATGAAAATCACTTATAAATCTGTTATCGGTTAACAAAAGAGCAGCTTTAAGGTTATTTTCTGCCAAAATAAAAGCTCTATAGTTTAATGTTTGACAGCAAAGAAATTAAGATAGACATAAATGTGTTGTAATTTTGCTGTTTATTATTTATTATAATTATTACTTTTATCATTAAATGCTCATTACAATTTACAAAGGTATTATTACAATAGCTCTTTATTGATTTGTCTAATTTCTCTCATTTAAATAATGCTAAAATAATTTGAATATATTTTACTATAGTAAATCTTTTTATTTGACAGCAAAATAGTTAAGCATTTCATAATAAAAATAATAAATTAATCAATAAAGAAATGTTTGTTACAATGTTACTTTATTGAATATTTTTTTTCTTGTCAAATAATCAAAAATGATGCTAAAATATTATTTTGAATAACTAGTAGTAGTATTTATTTAATTTTACAGTGAAATAGTAATACATTTCTTTATTGATTTAATTTTTATAAATTAATAATAATTTAAATAATAATAAAAAATATTTTTTACCAGTAGAAACAGTAGTGTGGATGTTATTACTGTTATTATTAGTCATATTGGATGAGGAAAACTTTTCTTTTTTGTCCAGCTGATGACATTACTCATTGCCTGAATTTGTGGGAAACTTTGATGCGTTTATCAAGACACTTGATTGTATAAGAGTGTATAAGAGTGCTTCAGGTGTAGTGCTGTCTGATGTGCAGGTGTCTCTGGATCTGTGGGAGCACCTGGAGATCTGTAAGGAGGGTCAGATGGCCTGGCTGAGCCGGCGTATCGACGAGGCTCACTTCATCATCACCGTCTGCTCCAAAGGCCTGAAGTATTTCGTGGAGAAAAGACACCGTAAGGGCAAGGCCACATCGAAGGAGAACAACCGAGAACCGAGCGCAACCGGAGACGCCGGGAACAGCAGGGATCTGTTCCTCGTAGCCACAGCCATGATCTCCGAGAAAATCAAAGATGTGCACCAGAAGTCTTCCGATCTCTCGCGCTTCATGGCGGTTTACTTCGACTACTCTCACGAGAGCGACGTGCCGACTTCCCTCAGCCTGGCGCCGAAGTTAAAACTAATGGATCAGCTTCCTCAACTCTTCTCCCGACTTCATTCCCGGCAGCTTAGCCTGACGGACCGCGAGCCACAGCCACCGAACATCAGCAAACGCAACTACTTCCGGAGCAAATCGGGCCGCTCGCTATACGTGGCCATCTGTAACATGCACCAGCACATCGATCAGGAGCCCGACTGGTTCGAGAAGCAGCTCATGCCGGCGCCGGCGCCCAATAAACGTGCCGTTCCGCTTCCCGAATCCGGGCTCGTCCTGAATGAGGTGAAAGTGAAACATCCCTCGGAGAGCGACTGCCCGGCGAGGATCCTCTCGCTGAGTTTGTCTCGGGATGAGCTCGGGGAAGGGTCATCGGGTCAGGACGTGGGTTTGTCCGTGCCGGTTCCGGTTCTTCACATGGATGGATCCGCCAGTCCACCGGAGATGCCCAGAGACTCCGGGATCTACGATTCATCCGTGCCCTCGTCCGAACTCTCCATCCCACTGATGGAGGGACTGTCTCCGGATCAGGCCGACACCTCGTCTCTGGCTGATAGCGTGTCCTCCTCCTCGGGACTTGGTAGGGATTTCGCTTATTTAGCATGTATAATTGTATCATTTATTTGTAGAATAATATTCCCCTTTTTTTTAATGACACCTTTATACAGACTTCTGTATTTTCAAATGCAACATCATTCCAAACATCTTCCCAGTTTGTTTATAAAAGAGGAGCTTTACGGTTTCCACCAAAATAAAAGAAATCATTATATTATTATCATAATTTTACTGCTGTTTTGTCAAATAAAACGACTATTATTTTTTTACAGTGCAGTAGTATTATTGCAATAGTAATATATTTCTTTATTAATTACTTTAGTTTTTCTAATTTAAATAATGATCAAATAAAAAAGTTTTCAATAATAATACTAATATTTATTATTATGATTTAATTATTACTTTACAGTACTATTATTGCCATAGTATAATTTCTTTGATTAATTTTGTAATTGAAATGCTATAATAAAATATTTTGAATATTATTGTTTTTAATAATAATAGTTATAATAATGATTAATAAAAGCTAATTTTTATTTTTAAACTACAATAGTATTATTGCAATAGTAATATATGTCTTTATTGATTAGTTAAATCATTTAAATAATGATCAAATTAAAATACTATTTTTAATAATAATTATTATTATAATGATTTAATCATTTTTATTTTTACATTACAGTAGTATTATTGCAATGGTAATATTTCTTTATTGATTGGTTACATTTTTAGAATTTTACTTTTAAAAAAATGATTTTGAATATTTTGGATATTATTGTTATTATTAAATATAGTGAATCTGATAAGCCTGTTCACAGATTCGTTCTGAATTCAAACATTTTAATGCATTCTGCATCATTTATTGCATCATTTTAATGCATCATTTTAATGCATTCTTTTAATGCATTCTGGATATTTAATATTAATATTTGGTAACGGTTTCAGCAACTAGTTAGATTGTAGTATGCACTGTTTACTACATATCACCACATTTAAAGGTGCTGTATATATAATTGAAACAGTTTTACTTCAGCATTGATGCTAACTTAAAAGAATGGGGACATTTTTTGTGACGTACAGCACTTTTAAATCCATTCTGCAGATTTTTATCTTGAAAAGTAGATGTAGATGCACGTTCAGATAGAGGTTTGCTGCAGTTTCAGCCTGTTGATGATCGTGTGTGTGTGTGTGTGTGTGTGTGTGTGTGACAGGAGACGAGGAGCCCCCTGCTGTCAGCTCTCTGCACTGTTCAGGACACACCATCTGCAAGGCAGAGCTCCATCACAACATCCATCATCACAGTGAAGGACTCATAACCGCGGTCTCCACCTAGTGGCCTTTCACTGAACTTGCATCGCCACTTTAATTTCTATTCATGCCAAGCTGCCAACTTCACATTACAACCCCTTCATCAGGGAATACCTTTGACGGACTAGATCTCAAGGGATTGGACATTGCAGTGTCTGAAAACCCCAGGCACGTTGTTTGTCGAGGCGCTTTTTAACCAAAGTTGTTGTGTACTAGGTATGCGATTGAGTTTGTGTTTGCATTACAGCTGTGTATGTTACTACAAAGGAACCGATGTCATTCAGATCTTCTTGCCTTAACTGGGTTTCCGTGAACCTGTGACCGTTATACTGAATGCGTGAGTCGTTTAACATGTCATTTCACTTTTATTTATTGCATTAACAGGCTCCAGTTGTGTGGGATAACGTGTGGTGCTCACTGCAGACGTGTGTAGATCAGCACTTTGTGTACGTCACATTAGCCTTGGTATCGTTTCACTGAAGAACAAGCATTTTAAGAGCTTTTTAATGATTTTAGGCCTTTTAATGGATCTTAAAAAAAAGTTTCAAAAATGCATAAACAGATTAGCGTAGGTTATGGCAAAGGGAAGTACAAGCTAAAAAATTGACATGTGCCATTTCTGAAACAGTTTTATTGTGTGTACTCTGTTTTATCCAGGTTGTGTACAGTTTTTATTAGAATATTAGAAGTCATTTCTACATTATATAAACTTTGTACTGTTTTATAGTACTCTAATGTAGGAGAAACGACTTAATAAAACTAAGATTTATACGCATTGTGACTGAGTTATTACTGAAGTGTTTTAGGAAAAATGCTTGAATAATCTCAGAATGATAAAAGAATATTTAAAAGGTTTTGTTCAAAATAACACATTACCATACTATTCTTACACAGTATATACTGCTTTAAACAGTTTGCAGATGTTTGAATGCTAGAAATATGCATACAAAATAAAATGACATATAATGGAGAGATGTTTAAAGCATTAACATTTTAAGTGATTTATATGTATGTATGCAGATTCATTTTAAGCTAAAAATAGGCATATAAAAAAACATCCATAGTGACATTTTGAAGTTTGCACATTTGCATAATTGTATGTACTATAAATATGATATATATATATATATACAGTATATATATATATATATATTGCATAAATGCAGATTTATTTTCTATGCTACAAATAAGCATTCAAAATTAAAATGATATGATACAAATAATGAAGAGGTGATTAAAACTGTGACATTAAGTGATTTATATTTGCATATATATTTTTTTGTATGCTAGAAATATTACAAATAATGAAGTGATTAAAAACTTCTGAGTGACATTTCAAGTGAATTTGTACTTGCATGCAGATTTGTTGAATGCTATAAATATGCATTTAATGTATTATCTTTTTTAAAGTGTGTGTGTGTGTGTATACACTCACCGAAAGAATTATTAGGAACACCATACCAAGGTTATTATAGTTTTGCATTTTTAAATTAGTTTTTATTTTAATATCGTTTTCAATTTTGCTTTAAATTTCAGTTTAGTTTTAGTTAGTTTCATTAATGGTTTTGTTAGTTTTAGTTTAGTTTTTATTTCGCAAGCATTTCTATTCAGAATCTTAATAATAAATCTTAATAATATCTTAATAATAAAAATAAAATCATGGTTTGAGATTGAACAAAGCACCAAATAAATGGGACTTAAAAGTATACAAGAAAAACCTGAAAAAATCAGACAAAACTAATTCATATTAAAGATGAAATCTTGTTAAACATGCCTAGTTTACTTTTTTCAGCTGTAAATGTAGCAGAGTGACCACTGGTACATAACACACATCCCAAAAAAAACAGCTCAATTCATCTGACTTCAGCCAACACAACCTGCTGTAAAGCCAGTGTGATTAAATAATAAAGTATCTATGCAGTGTGTGTGTGTGTGTGTGTGTGTGTGTGTGTGTGTGTGTGTGTGTGTGTGTGTGTGTGTGTGTACATGTTTTTAAAACCTGGTGGGGACTTAAACCTGAATGCACACAGACTCATGGGGACTCGTGTTATTGTGAGGACCTAAATTGAGGTACACAAGCTTATAAATCATACAAAATAGTTTTTTTTTTTAAATGTAAAAATGCAGAAAGTTGTGTGATGGGTAGGTTTAGGGGTTGGGTTAGTGTACTGTAAGGAGACAGAATACAGTTTGTTTGTAGGCTACAGTATAAAAACATTACGTCTATGGAGAGTCCCCCCAAAGATTGTGTGTGTGTGTGTGTTGTGTCCTGTTATTCCATACATTGCGGGGAAATGTCTCCACGTGGATAATAATATTAAATGCACCTTTAACCCTGTCAACTTTCATGAAAACATGACATCTGAAACATACAGTACTTAGCCTGGTAGCCTACATTAAAGGTTTTTTGTGCTTGACGGACTTGTTTTGCTGTTGCACCCGCGTCTCGCAAATGAAACGGCATTCAAAAAATGCTGCGCTCAAGTTAAAAGAAGTCCAACTTGCGTCTTATTACCTTGTGTTATTTCCCATTCCACTGCAACAGACGCATCCTTAATGAACAGCGCTCAGCACTAGCCATGTGAACACTACGTTAGGTCCTTCATTGAACGCATCACAGAAGGACAGCGGTTAATCGCCTCGGCAACTTCTTCACGCGTATGAAGCCAAGCGCCATATCAGGCATTTCCTTAAACAGCCACAGGTAAGATTTCCCGCCAAAGTAAAGAGCTTATTAATTACGAAAACGATTATTTATTTTTGCTAATTATTATTTTATTTCTGTTAGTTTTTCAGTAACTGTTGTTAGTTTCGTTTAATTTTAGTCTTTTATTTATTAGAATTTTTAATTTTATTTAAGTTTACGAAAATGTTTTTTGACCAATAGTTTTAGTTTCAGTTTTTGTTTACGAAAAAAAACTTGCACCATACTAATACTGTGTTTGACCCCCTTTCGCCTTCAGAACTGTATTAATTTTACGTGGCATGGACTCAACAAGGTGCTGAAAGCATTCTTTAGAAATGTTGGCCCATATTGATAGGATAGCATCTTGCAGTTGATGGAGATTTGTGGGATGCACATCCAGGGCACGAAGCTCCCGTTCCACCACATCCCAAAGATGCTCTATTGGGTTGAGATCTGGTGACTGTGGGGGCCATTTTAGTACAGTGAACTCATTGTCATGTTCAAGAAACCAATTTGAAACGATTCGAGCTTTGTGACATGGTGCATTATCCTGCTGGAAGTAGCCATCAGAGAATGGGTACATGGTGGCCATAACGGGATGGACCTGGTCAGAAACAATGCTCAGGTAGGCCGTGGCATTTAAACGATGCCCAATTGGCACTAAGGGGCCTAAAGTGTGCCAAGAAAACATCCCCCACACCATTACACCACCACCACCAGGCCTGCACAGTGGTAACAAGGCATGATGGATCCATGTTCTCATTCTGTTAACGCCAAATTCTGACTCTACCATCTGAATGTCTCAACAGAAATCGAGACTCATCAGACCAGGCAACATTTTTCCAGTCTTCAACTGTCCAATTTTGGTGAGCTCCTGCAAATTGTAGCCTCTTTTTCCTATTTGTAGTGGAGATGAGTGGTACCCGTTGGGGTCTTCTGCTGTTGAAGACCATCCGCCTCAAGGTTGTGCGTGTTGTGGCTTCACAAATGCTTTGCTGCATACCTCGGTTGTTCAAAGTTGCTCTTCTATCAGCTTGAATCAGTCGGCCCATTCTCCTCTGACCTCTAGCATCAACAAGGCATTTTCGCCCACAGGACTGCCGCATACTGGATGTTTTTCCCTTTTCACACCATTCTTTGTAAACCCTAGAAATGGCTGTGCGTGAAAATCCCAGTAACTGAGCAGATTATAAAATACTCAGACCGGCCCGTCTGGGACCAACAACCATGCCACGCTCAAAATTGCTTAAATCACCTTTCTTTCCCATTCTGACATTCAGTTTGGAGTTCAGAGATTGTCTTGACCAGGACCACACCCCTAAATGCATTGAAGCAACTGCCATGTGATTGGTTGATTAGACAATTGGATTAATGAGAAATTGAACAGGTGTTCCTAATAATCCTTTAGGTGAGTGTGTATATATATATATTGTAAGGGGTTACAATATAGACCCAGAACCAGATAATAAATGAAAGAAAAGTTTTACTGAAGATAGTTTGCAGTTTCATCAGCAGAAGTTCAGCTTCAAGACTCTCACAGGAGTACATAGGCCGCCCCGCTTACAGTTACACAGATCACAGCAGTTATACTATTTCCAAGGTCTAATACGCCATTGCAGTTAACATATCTCCCAAGGCATATGCCTGTAAGTGCAACACTCCCACTGTTTAGTGCAATATCTTAAAAATTCAGTTGATATTTATATTTATTCATACTATACAAAATACTGTAAATATGTTCATTATCTGTAAATGTTTATTCTGACAAAACCCAACTGTGACCATATATTTTTATAGTATTTTCATATTTTTTATAATTTTATTTGTAGAATTTGTATTACTATTTGTATTACTATTACTTGTTGTATCTGTATTTGTATATGTGCACTGGAAGCCTCAGTACCAAGGAAAATTCCTTGTGTGTGCAAGCACACTTGGCAATAAAGCTCTTCCTGATCTGATTCTGTTTACAGGTTAAATGATTCTGATTGGCTAAGGAATAGATAAACAGTAATTTTCCCCACATATACAGATAGACGGAAGCATATCTCCATGGATTATGCGTCTGACACTCGGATCCTGAAGTTAGGCACGTCGTGACCTTCCAGGTCTCAGATTTGGGTCGCTGGGTGCCAGCCTGTCCCGAACAACAACTCAGTCAATCTCCATTAATGCCAGTGGTTCCTTAACCTGTAACCAAGAAGACTAACACATACACACACACACACGACACACAGCCAATGTTGGATTTGGCCTCTAACTATAAACAGGAGAGTCTTCTCAAAACATCAAGATAATGCGTTCTTTCTCTCAAGGAGAACTATTCTTTAGTCTAAATGGAAAATATAGTCTTTAACTGAGAAATGGTCTCTTAAACTATAGACCCCTATATGTTTTAACACGTTGAAGACCTTTCTCAAACACAAAAGTATCTATTTTATTTCTAGAATCCGGGCTGAATAAGCAAGCACTGTTACTGCATTAAGATATCGAATATAGACATTAAAGAATACATGAAAAGAACATTTCAGTAATCACACTGGTAAACCATATAAAGTAAAATCTCCAGAGAAGTCATTCAACTCATCTGATATTTAGAAGGAAAAATATTCCAGTGACATTTTAAGTGATTTAAATGTGCATATATACAGATTTATTTTATTTTTTTGTATGCTAGAAATATAGAAAATATTACAAATAATGAAGTGGATATTAAAAACTTTAAGAATGACATTTTAAGTGATTTAGATTTCTATTTCTTGACCTGTCGATTATTGAGCTCAAACCACACAGCCCTGTAATGCGCTGAACGCTGGAACCCCAGTGATGTGAAAAGCTTGGAGGAAGTGTCGTTCTCCTCTTCCACAAAGCAATACACAGGGTGTCCTCGCTCCAGGAGTGTTCTGGCCATCATACACACCAGTATCTTGCCGTAGCCTTTACCTCTGTGTTGTGGTAATGTATAAAGTAAACCAAGAGCAGCGTGTTGGTACACCAGCAGCCAAGACACGGGCTCAGTGCCGCCCTCCTCCATCACACAGAGTGAAGGATTATGGGCGATGTAGTTCAGCACTGAGTTATAGCTGTTACGGTCTCCGCCATACTTCCATGTGCTGTTCACCAGATCCGCGTGAGCTGCGCTGAGCGGAGGAAAGCTGACACCAGCAGGACTCACATCACTGAAGAGAAATAAGAAAATGCCAAATATTAAAACAAGGGAGATTTAAGACAACTCTATGCAAGAACAAGATTTTGAAAATGTTCCCATTTCCCATGTTGTCATCTCCAATTTCCAATGTTCCCATTTCTAACGTCCCCTTTTCTCATTTCTAATGTTCCCATTTCCAACGTTCCCATTTCCAGTTTCCAAATGTTTCCCTTTTCAATGTTCCCACTTCCAGTTTCCAAATGTTCCCATTTCCATTTATTGTTCCTATTTTACTGGAAACAACAAAATGTGCCAACTTCATTTAGAGAAACCCTGAAAAAATAGCAAAACTATGAAATTAAGTAATATTTGCGATAAAAAGTCATTATTTATATTTTACAAAAAAACAATCATAACATAAAAAGTCAAAATGATATGAATGATGATATTATGACATTAAGTCTTAGCATATGAGAAGAAAATCAAAATGAACATATGTCTTAATTATGAGATGAAAAGTTGAAATTGACATAAATCGTAATTATGATATATCACTTTTCATCTCATAATTATGATTTAGTATATGCCATAATTTTGACTTCACATGTGTCAGAAATGAGCTTCCATAGGAAACAACCTTCCATACAAAATATAAAATAAATGGAAATTATAACAGCTGATATATAATATTTCTTCAGTGGGTTTATGAACATGTTTTGTAATATTAAGCAGCAGGCTGTGTTGATCAAGAGGATGATTTGATGGTGATATACCTGTCTTTAAACTGCAGCTGTTCTGCGTCCTGCAACAGGAACACATTCATCACTACTTGAACTTTCCAAGGAAGTCCACGTTGATCCGCAAACTCCTGAGCCGCTTCTGAATGCCTGATGTCTAGGCCTTAATCAACCAACAGGTTAGTGCATGTTTCATTTAACCACAGTCAACTACAAGAGTTAACACAGCGAATAGAGTGTGTGTAACGTTACCTGCCAGTAATGTGAATGAGTCTGTATTGATCACACCAGGTGTGTCCAAAAAGTTCCTCAGGCTGGCTTTGCTCTTTGAGTAGATGCTGTATATGTTGAAATCTCCTTCCCGGTCCTTTGTGCCCTGCAACAAGAATGTTTTTACATATGCTTTGGTTTTCTTAAAGTGGAAACTCATAAATGTCTAGATTTGTAAAATGATATTACCTGAACTTTCGGTTTGCAAATAATGAAAGTGAAATTTGGCCACTGGTCTGCAATAACCTGCAGATTGTGAGGTTTCCCTCTGTTTATGTTGAATATACAGCCATAAACCTGGAAAAAAAAGTGAAACTAAAAGCATTGTGGGAATCTGATTTCAGTATAAAGCAAAATACTTTCTTGAGAATCTCCTCACCTTGATGGACTCTGGAAAAAACTGTTTTAAAACGCTTTCAGCTTGTGTGAGTTCCTCTGTCCTGAGAACGATCATCTTGTGCCGTTCAGACCATCACAGAAATCACGATCTAAAGCTGAATCTGCTAAATAATAATACGGAAGTGTTTTAAAAGTCTCAGCAGCTGTGGGTTTCACTCACAGATTATAGCAGTTAATAATGGAAGTGGATCATTTCTATCACATAAACTAAAACTTTCATGCTGTTTAAACTAAAGTTTGCATGTGTTTATGTGTGCTTATCGGATAAATACGAGCAACTGACCGGATTATACTGGTTTGGTTTGACAGTTTTGGGCACTCTGAAACCAGTTTACACTATGTAAAACCAGCAAACCGCTTTGTTAAAGCGTTCTTTTCCAAGCAATAATCGTTCATTGAGAGTTTTTCAGCAGGAGATCTACTAGACTCCTGCTCTGCATCGGGTCCTGGGCTGGTCATGTGACCTGCAGATGATGACGTAAACGTGAAGAACATACAGTACGAATATGAAATGGATTTTCTGTGATCATCTGCGATGGAAAAGCTATGCATCTCTTCTAGAGTTTGAGTCAGCGAGTTGAAGTCAAGCATGAGCGTCTCTCATCAGCAGGATGCAGAAACACGAGAAGCTTTTCACTGACGTATAAATCGAGGTGTGTTAAACCGTCAGGGCTGAATAAGAGCTATATTTATGACTATTAATGTTTCCACCCTCATACTGATACACCTAGATGATTTTGACTGCTTTTGTTCCCCAAGATTCGGAACCTGCCAGGATGGTTTGCATTCGGATCCTCTTTGCATCCATTTTCGCAGCTCTTATTGTTTCAGGGGAAGACATGATACAAAATTACAACAGTAATGTCATGAACGTGGCAAACTTTGCCATGAACTTCCACAATCTCATGAGTAACTACCCGTATGCGTTTAAAGTGGTGGATATCATATCAGACACGACTCAGGTAAGTGTCATTTCATCTTGTGACATACACATCTGCTTTACTCTGATCGATTTGCTAATAATGTGTGTGTTTGTTGCAGCTGTATCCTCCTGCACGGGTTAAATACATGTTACAGATCCGAGCTGAACAGACTGTGTGTAAGAATCAGGCGAGTGTGAATCTGACACACTGTGCTTTACAGTCTAACGCTGAGGTGAGGAAGAACATCTATTGATGATTAGAGAGTTCAGAGTTTGTATTTTCTTGTGTTTTGTGATGCATTTTAATAAATATAGAATCTTTATAGAATCTTTTGAGACAAGTGAAGAGCATTACTACATAAATGTAACATTTTCTGGTTATGTACATATATTTGAGGCATATACAGTTTGAACCCCAGTGTAAATGTTAATGTGTTCTATTTGCGTTTTTGGCAAAGCAATAATGTAATGCAATGCAAAGCAAGAATTCAATGCAATGCAATAATTTTGCATGTAATTGAATGTGTTATTGAATTTTTGTGAAGAAATGTGTAATCATTTTTGCATGCATAGTGTTTGAAATGTGAATATATAAATATACCATATATATATTTCTTATTTTTCTCAGAACATGACCTGCTCCTTCACTGTTCTTGCAGTGCCGGGAAACGACTACATCCCTAAACGATTGCTGTCAGATCAATGTGCCTGAGAATTATGATGGAGATGTTTCCTATGGTGGAATGTTGTCAGCAGTGCATGCTTTGATAATGTATGCCTCATATACTTGTGGTATGTTAATAATACGCATCACTATCATTATTGTAAAATATTTTTGAAGCATTTCATAAGCTGTCATTTTCAACTTTACTTAAAAGCCTGTATTTCTCTTCGTGTAACATCGATTCAGCCTTGTCAAAAAAATAAAATAAAATGCAAATTAATTTTCTCATAGCATTGAATCTTTTGTTTATTGATTTAACATATTTGTGTTTTATCAGGTTAATAATACAGAAATTGTTGAGATTTCAGAAAGACTGTTGTTTCTGTTTAATATTTACATAAACTTCCAGCATATGTTTGAGACGACATGAGGTTAAGAAATTACATCATATTCATTTTTTGATTAAATTTCTTTTCAAATGACGCAGAAAGTCAAAACTGCTCTTCTGTGACTTTTATTTTGGAATAACTGAGGTTCAGTTTGACTCTGAAATCAGACATTTATGTATGACTACATGACTGCACAACACACTTCTGAACCCAAAAAAGATATACTGGTTTTTGGACCAAATGAGAATCCACATCCCAGGAATTTGGCCTCCACCCCACTCGTACTAATAGATACTCCTGTATCGACTCCAAGTCCCACTTTCACAGCAACTGGACCGGCTTTAGCCGATGCGCTGGCTATTTCTGCCCGAGCCATTGCTCCGACTTCAACCACACTGGCTCCAGCTCCAGCCGAGGCGTTGGGACCTTTGGTTTCGGCCTCGAACACACTGAATTCAGCTCGAGCTCGTCCAACTCCTGCTTCTGCAGAGACTCCAGCCTTGGGAATCCTCTTTCCTGGTTTGTTTTCAAAAGCAGCTGCATATGTTCCAGCTCGAGCAAAGGTGACTTCTGTATAGGCATCTCCTGGTCTGTCAAATGTGTCAATCATGTCTATGACGCTGCCTACATCAGCATGAACTGATGCAAGATTTACATTTGGCTTTTTTGTTGTTAACTTTTTTAATTTCCAGGTTTCCTTTTTTAATAATTTCTTATTTATGTCACTTGAAATAGTCAAATTCTTTTTTCTGTAAAGAATACCACATTCTTCATCTGCAAATAAAACAAATGAGCGTTAGTGCAGTGCAAATACAGAAATTTAGGGGGAAAACAGGTTTATATGAATCTATGCTATTTCACATTGAATAACATTTTGAATGTGACAAGTTAGTTTTGCTCCTGCAAGCTGTAAGTTCTGTATTTGGTGTGAATTAGTCTGAGATTTGGTTTGCCTACAATCCTTCAGACAACAGCACTAACTGTTCAAAATAACTCTTAAAAAATGGAAGTGATTTTCTGCATCTTCGTAATATGTTTGTAATACTATATTTTACATAATATATTTATTTATTTATTTATGTTAAATATGACAACAATGAACTTCCATAATTGTCATAGTGTTTAGGAATATTCAGACACACATAATATGTACACATATACCACAGTTAGAAAATGAAACATTTTAGAAGTAGTGGGAGAGCGGGCACAACCTGACACTTTTTGACTTTCTCAGAGTGGGTAAATTCACTTGGTGTTCAGAGCATTAATTTTTAGTATAATTTTTTTCACACATTAATTTCACTAATGTCTAGTACAATTATGGGGGGGGGGGGGGGGGGGGTTCATTAATACAGTGTATATTTTTTTCTTGATTTACCTCGAAAGAATGAAAGTGACATGTGACAACATGCCCATGACAAATTATAATGTTATCTGATCTAATAAAAAAATATGTTCTATTCAATTATTAACTTTTTCATATAAAATAATGGCATGTTTTAATTATTAAAAATAAAGTAATTTTTTTGTTTGACAAGAAACACACCCCAAAACAAGCTATATGGGGAGACCCGGGACAATTGAAATGCGGGACGGATGAAACATTAAGATTTCCTCGAAAACCACTCACGTTATGTACGTCAAATTTCGTCGGCACGTACAGCACGCAATGCCTACCAGACCCGCGAAAACATTTCTTCTTCACGTCTTGCCGTTTTAAAGTTAGAGCCGGAAAGCTGTTTTTGAGTGTCGTTAGTGAAATCTTTCGTGCGGTACTTTTTTTGACTGACAAGTTGTATTTATTGTTTCATGTGCCATTGTAATAATAATACGGCAGGTGTGTTAGTACTGCATCACAACCTTAAGTGTATAATATCAGAGTTTATTAGTTTACAGACAAAACAGGTTTAAATGGCTGGAGGCGCTGTCGGGACGGTTGAAACAACGACTCGTGCCAGTTAAACCTGGTCATAGGAAAACACTCAATATGACTAAATCACTCAATATGACTCAAGGAATAAATGTAAGAATTAATTGTAAACGGATTTGTCTGTCTTCAAAATAGCCTATTAGAAAGATTACGCAAAATGCGCAAAGGCTTATCGCCGATTGTTTATTGGGCGACAGAACAAAAATGATAGCCTAATATGAACCTTAAAATGAAAATAAATGACAAAATATGTTTGTAACAATATGTACATAAGTTACCTGTCAGGTATTGTTCATAAAAACAAGAATTAGATGAATAGTTACCGTTTAAACTGTTATGTTTCATCCGTCCCACCCCTGTGTTTCAATTGTTCCGCTCTGAGTTGTTACCCAACTTCCGTTCAAAGTACATTTTTACTTGAATCATTCTATGTTTCTACCGAATAACACATGATACTAAGAGAACACATATGTGAGTTGTTGATCACACACACACAAAAAATCTATCTGTAACCTTATCTTAGAAAACGAGTTTATCTGAAAAGTGTTTCAACCATCCCGGCTCTCCCCTCAGTTCAAAACATGAACATTGACTCTAATTCTTTATTCACCTTTTTCAGTGAAATGTTCAGTGATATCTTCCAAAGATTTTTTTAATTTTGACAAAAAAAATTCTATGTATAGTGTTGATATGGCAACAAGTGAATACATTAAAGTTAGTTTCGTCATGCCAGCATGTGTGGATTGTTTTAAACCACGTGTGTTACAACTAGCCCCGCGTTATTGTGCCCTCACCCTAAATATAAAACATATCTACATTAACAAATATCACTTAGGATAAATGTAGTTTTCAATTTTAGTAAATTAAGACTGTGGTGAGCAAGTAGGGTGGCCATTTCCATAACACCAAAAAGGAGGATACAGACATCCCAACCTGCAAGAAGTCATTTCACGGCTATATATTTTGGTGATCGGTTTTGTTGACGGGGGGGGGTATTTATCTCTTCTCGCAAGGTCTCTCGCTCTCTCGCGCGCTACACGCTTTGGAGCACATACAGTAGGCTAGGCTATGTTCTGTCTCGCATGCGCAGCTCTAGATTCCAGGAGATTTGAACTAATTTACGGGCATCAGGGAGCCGCTATCAATATGCGGGATTTTAATAGGTTATTTGTTTTTAAACAATTCAGCCCAACTCCAAAAAGGAGGACAAATGAGTGTCCGGCTTGAAGCTGCGCCGGACGCAGGACAGGGGGCTTAAAATCCGGACGTGTGGCCACCCTATTAGCAAGACGAGGCCGAGGGCCGTGAGAGAGCGCCACGAGGCCGGTGGCGTGATTACTGATGAGCGACACCTGTGCACGCACCGGTCTCGTATCTCTCACGGAGGAGCGGAAGCATAAAAGGAGGAGCGACGACTGTATCCACAGAGGACAGGCCTGGAGTTGTGTTTGTTTTGTGTGACAGCAGTCGTCAGTAAGGGGCTGCTGTCTTTTACTTTCATTTTGTATTTTTGGTATTAAAGTCTTTAAATGTTCGCCGGTTCCCGCCTCCGGTTTCCCACTGCGGTCAAGCCAGCAGCCAGCCCAAAATGCACGGTCAATCTAGCGCCACCATATTTCGTGATTCGCGCATACACATAGCTATTACGGTAAAACCGGAAGACCGTCATCTGAATTGAAAACTACTCGGTTACTCACGTAACCTCAGTTCCCTGAGTTAGGGAACGAGTATTGCGTAGCTATACGCAGTGGGGGGAAACTCCTTTTCCTCGATTTACTGAAGCCTTTATGTAAAGCGCATTTGCAGCTGCACAGCTAGAACATGAGCGTCTGGCTCGCTCATAGGCTGCGCTGCGGCAACTGCACATCCAATGGCGCAGGCGCCTCTGACGTGCAACCAATGAGATCACTCTGCGTCATACACGTCAGAGCCCGCCAAGGGGGCGTGACCTCAGTCTATAATAGCCCCCGAATTCGCCATTATAGCAGGTTAAACGACTGAAGCGACAACTTGCCATGTTACCATAGTGCGGCTGGCTACGCAATACTCGTTCCCTAACTCAGGGAACTGAGGTTACGTGAGTAACCGAGTAGTTCCCTTTCGAACGGTCACTTCGTATTGCGTAGCTATACGCAGTGGGGACGCCATGCAAAACGCCGCACTGAGTAACTGGCTGTCACTGCAACTCAGGACCCCTGAGCGTACAGAACAAGCCATAACCGCATAATTTATGTAAAAATAGACCAGACACCGTCAGATCTCCGTAGTATACATCAGTAGAAATACCCAACATACTACACCAATGAACCCAGACTCTGTCGGGGTTATTAGTATACGAACATACCCAGTCAAGTGGGTTTATATATGAAATCTTAACCAGCTAAAGCGGGTTGATATCTGTTATGGAATATAACCGGCCGAAGCGGGTTTTATATATGTATGGAATTTATATATGTCATATAACCGGCCAAAGCGGGTTTTGTATATGTCATATAACCGGCCCAAAGCGGGTTTATATATATATAAATATAACCAGCCACAGCGGGTTTATGTATGAACTACAACCGGCCAGCAGCGGGTTTCATGTATATATGTGAATGTGATTGTGCACAGTAATATATGACAAGACCGGCCACCAACGGGTCTTAATCATACCGAAAGCACCTTCGCCTGCAGGGAAGGCACTTCCATATTATAAAAACTCATAAATGTGGAAGGCGAGGACCAGCCGGCCGCATCACAAATATCACTAATGGGAATGCCAGATGACCAAGCCCATGACGAGGCCATACCTCTGGTTGAATGGGCCTTGACGCCTATAGGGCAAACTTGACCCGCTGCGGTATAAGCCATAGAAATAGCATCCACTATCCATCTAGACAGTCTTTGCTTAGTGACTGGATCCCCCTTGGATCTACCACCAAAGCAGACAAAAAGCTGTTCTGATTGTCTAAAAGACGCAGAACGCTCCAGATAGATTCTCAGCGCTCTGACAGGGCAGAGAAGATTAACCTCTCCATCCTCTGCAGAAGGAGGGAGGGCTGATAACGTCACCACCTGTGCTCTGAACGGTGTTGAGAGCACTTTAGGAACGTAACCATGTCTGGGCTTGAGGATGACTCTGGAGTCATCTGGACCCCACTCCAAACATGCAGGGCTCACAGAGAGTGCCTGCAGATCTCCCACTCGCTTGATAGATGCCAAAGCCATAAGGAGAGTGGTCTTCAGCGAGAGGGGTTTTAGATCAACCGATTGGAGCGGTTCGAAAGGTGGACCTTTCAGAGCCCCCAGGACCGTGGAGAGGTCCCAAGATGGCACAGATGGAGGTCTGGAGGGGTTCATTCTCCTAGCACCTTTAAGGAATCTGACGACCAGGTCGTTTCTTCCTAGTGACTGGCCAGCCACCAGAACATGATGTGCTGCTATGGCTGCCACATACACTTTGAGCGTGGACGGGGAGCGACCCGCATCCAGCAGCTCCTGTAAGAATGAGAGAACTACAGATATCTCACATGACTCTGGGTCAGCCTGATTTTTCGAGCACCAGCTGGAAAAACCCGACCATTTCGAAGCGTAAAGGCGCCGAGTCGATGGGGCCCTGGCTTCAGATATAGTGCTTAAGACCTTCTCAGGAAGGTCTTTGGGTACCCGTTGAGGGGCCACACATGGAGGGCCCATAAATCGGGTCTCGGATGCCACAATGTCCCGTTCGCCTGTGTGAGGAGGTCTTTCCTCAGTGGGACAGGCCATGGGATTGTGTCCGATAACTGAACCAGTTCCGGGAACCACGGTCTGGTTTTCCAGAGAGGGGCCACCAGAAGGACTGGGCACCCGCTCTCTCTGACCCGTTTGATGACTTGTGGAATCATCGAGACGGGGGGAAAGGCATAAAGGGGACGGTTGGGCCAGACATGGGCCAGCGCGTCCCTGTCCTTCGAGAAGAACAATTTGCAGTGGGTGTTGATTCTCGAGGCGAACAGGTCGACTTCGGCCTCGCCAAACACCTTCCATATCAGACTGACCGTCTGTGGGTTCAGGGACCACTCGCCGAGGGGAGTGTTGCCCCGGGAAAGCATATCCGCGCCCACATTCTGGATGCCCGGTATATGCGCTGCTCTCAGAGAGCTCAGGTTGGTTTGTGCCCATAAGAGGAGGTCTCTCGCCATCGCATGCAGGTTTCCTGACCTGATGCCCCCCTGGCGATTTATGTAGGCCACCACTGATATATTGTCTGTGCGGACTAAAACGTGGTGACCCCTGAGGTTCGACAGAAATGCTTTCAGGGCCAATCCAACTGCTTTCATCTCCAGACAGTTGATATGTAAGCTCTGCTCCGTGCTCGACCAGAGGCCGGATGCAGGCATGCCCTCGTGCAGCGCTCCCCAACCCAGGTTGGACGCATCTGTAAGAACCATTTTCCTTCTGGAAATTGTTCCCATTGTCACCCCCTCGTGGTACCAGTTCTGCGCTCGCCAGGGAATCAGGGTTCTTAAACAACCGTGATTTACCATAACGCGCAAGTTGCCTGACTGCCATGCGTGAGTTGGCACACGCCGTTTCAGCCAATGCTGCAGCGGGCGCATGCGCAGTAATCCCAAGCGGAGTACTGGCGATGCTGCTGCCATGAAACCAAGCAGTTTCTGAAATTTCTTCAGTGGCGCGTGCTCGCGCGCTCTGAAAGTGCCTGTAAGCGCTCGCACTGAGAGCGTGCGCTCTGGTGTGAGTCGCGCTGTCATCGCTCTCGAGTCTAAAACTGTACCCAGAAAGATCACACTCTGGCTGGGGGTTAGTTTGCTTTTTGACACATTGATTGTGAAACCCAGGCATTTTAGATGGCTGAGAATCAAATCCCTGTGAGCTAATAGCTCGGTTCTCGACTGTGCCAGCACCAGCCAGTCGTCGAGATAATTTAACACACGCACTCCCTGATGTCTCAGGGGAGAAAGCGCTGCATCCACACACTTCGTGAATGTACGGGGTGCTAACGATAGACCGAACGGCAGAACGGTGTATTGATAAGCTTGGCCCTCGAAGGCGAATCTCAAGAATGGCCTGTGACGAGGGTTTATCTGAATGTGAAAGTAAGCGTCTTTCAGATCCATTGTGACAAACCAATCCCCCGTGCGCACTTGCGCGAGGATATGTTTGATAGTTAACATTTTGAACGGCCGTCTCATGAGAGCTTTGTTCAAATGTCTCAAATCTAGAATGGGTCTGAGACCGCCGTCTTTTTTCGGAATCAGAAAATAGCGGCTGTAAAAACCCATGTGTTTTAGCGCGGGGGGGACTAATTCTATCGCCCCTTTTGCTAATAGATTCTGTACTTCGGTGCGAAGCACGTGACCCACGTTGCTTCTCACCGAAGTCTCGAGAACCGCCTGAAATTTCGGGGGTCTGCGAGCGAATTGGAGCGAGTAACCTCGCTTTATAGTGTTTATGACCCAACTCGACACACCGGGGATAACTTGCCAGGCTAGAACACGTGTGGCTAGGGCTTGACACACTGACTGGGGCTGGTCGCCTAATGTAGGGGGACCGGATACCCTTATCATGTGATTTGTGCATACATTGAGTATTGGACTGACTGTACAGGCATTCGCGTGTGGGGAAGTCAGTGTTACAACAGGGGAGGGGCCGCCTAGTGAAGGGGGACCTGATACCCTTATATTGTGATTTGTGCACACATTGAGTATTGGACTGACTGTACAAGCATTTGCGTGTAGGGAAGGCAGTATTATAACGGGGGAGGGGCCGCCTGATGAAGGGGGACCGTGAACCCACGTGTTGTGTTTGTGAAACATACTCTTTTTGTGCTTTATATGGGTCGCCGTGAAAACGGCGTTTGTTTGCAAGAACGCGCTTACTGTTGCGGGCCTGTTTGCAGTAATAAAATCCCCAGCCACCTGAACTGAACAAGGGGCTGTGGGAAGTTTTGTTGACTTCTTCGAGGGTGGTCCGGCGAGTGCGGGACCCGTGCCCTCTCTCTTTCCCCTGCATGCTAGGACGACTTTGGCGGCGCTGTGTGAGGCGCGGCGCTTGGTCTGGGGCCTTGGCGTCGGGGAAGCGGGAAGCGCTTGGTTGCTCTCGGCTGGCGCTGGGCATCAGCCGCAGGGCGGGGCTGAGAGGCCTGCTTCGTGGGCTTTGTTGGCCGAGGCGTCGGCGGGGCTAGCTTGTGAGCACTCGACGCCGAGCTAGAGCGCTTAGGCAGGAAGTGACGCATGGCCTGGGACGCTTTCTGTGCCTCGGTGTATCTTTCTGAGAACCCCTTCACTGCCGGGCCGAAGAGGCCGGTGCTGGATACTGGGGCGTCGAGGAACTTTGTTCTCTCCGCGTCCTTAATGTCAGTGAGGGTAAGCCAGAGGTGGCGCTCGAGCACGACCAAACTCGCCATATTCCTCCCGATAGCCTGCGCTGTGGCCTTAGTAGCTCTCAGGGCCAGGTCTGTGGCGCTCCGAAGGTCCCGAAAAGCCTCAGGGTCCGGGCCAGCCTCGTCCATAGACCGGAGGAGTTTGGCCTGGTAAACCTGCAGCACGGCCATCGTGTGCAGGGCCGATGCAGCCTGACCGGAGGCGGAATACGCGCGTCCGGCGAGGGCTGAAGTGCTACGGCACGGCTTGTTGGGATGCACAGCTCTAGTTCGCCAGCTAGCAGCTGTGTTCGGGCAGAGATGAGCGGCCAACGCCTCTTCGAGGGGCGGCAATGACTCATAGCCTTTTTCCGCTGCTCCGTCCACGGAGGAGAGCGTCGCGAAAACTGCGGGGCCTCGTGTAGAATAAGGAGTGCGCCAGGCCTTGGTAAGCTCCTCGTGTACCTCAGGAAAAAATGGCGCTGGCTTGTGACGAGGGGCCTGTTGGTGCCCTGGCAGAAACCAGCCATCCAGCCGACTTCGAGGGGGTTCAGCGGGCGCGGCCCACTCGAGCTCGAGGTCCGCTACGGCCTGCGTCAGGATCCGAAGCATTTCCGCGTCGGAGTTAGTCCTGGTAGCTGAGGCGTTGGGCGTTGGCTGGGAAGCCATGACGGGGTCGAAAGAGCCCGGCCATTCTTCCTCAGACGCAGCGATAGACATTCTGTCGTCGTGCTCGCTAGGCCCGCCGAAGGAGACAAGGCCCGCCACGTGGGGGGGGCGCTGATCTCCCTCGAACAGGACCGGAGATGAACGGGTTGGAGAGAGTGAGGCACGCGGGGACGAGGCCGGCGTGCGTTCACTAACATCCATGTTCTCCGGCTGCCGTTGGCTGCGGCGTTTCTTCTTCCTTGGCTGAAGTAGGGCCGGAAAAGGAAGCGCGGGAGAGGCGGCGTCGCCGTCACGGGAGAGGGCTAGCCGAGTTCGCAGCACGGAGATAGGCATGCTCTCGCAGGCCGCACATCCGCCGGCAGACAGTGCATTCTCCGCGTGGTGAAGTCCCAGGCATGGAATGCAGCTAGCGTGTTCGTCCGCCTCTTGCAGCTTGCATCCGCACGTGGCGCAGGTCTTAACACGATGCATTTGAACAACGCTCGTACAAATAATACAATATACAAAGAGCAATGAAAAGGATATCGCCGGATAGCCACAGGAGAGACGGCGTCAGGAGAAACACGGTGAAATGTGTCGTCTGCTGAACTGTAGCTGGCTCAGGCTGAAGGCTTGTTCGACGGCGAAGGCTCAATAAATGGTCAGAGACGTGAAGTTTGTCGCTGAAGGAGTAAAATCTGCTATAATGGCGAATTCGGGGGCTATTATAGACTGAGGTCACGCCCCCTTGGCGGGCTCTGACGTGTATGACGCAGAGTGATCTCATTGGTTGCACGTCAGAGGCGCCTGCGCCATTGGATGTGCAGTTGCCGCAGCGCAGCCTATGAGCGAGCCAGACGCTCATGTTCTAGCTGTGCAGCTGCAAATGCGCTTTACATAAAGGCTTCAGTAAATCGAGGAAAAGGAGTTTCCCCCCACTGCGTATAGCTACGCAATACGAAGTGACCGTTCGAAAGGGAACAATTGATCTTCTGGAGAAGGGGATTTCACATTCAGTTATTCAGTCGGCTTTCTTTCTTTCTTTCTTTCTTTCTTTCTTTCTTCAATAAGAGCCCTCCAAAATTCATTAATAGATTACGCTGTTTTTGCCATACATTCAGAAAATCATTTTTTTTTAAATCCTAGTTTCCACAGCCCCGCAGTGCTGAACTCAAATTGGGCTGTGATAGATAGATAGATCAAAATGATAGATAGATAGCTAGATTGATAGACAGATAGCTAGATAGATAGACAGACAGATATATAGATATAGCCTAGATAATAAGTGATAGATCGATCAAAAATGATAGATAGATAACGAGATAAAAAACGATAGATAGATAGATAGATAGATAGATAGATAGATAGATAGATAGATAGAACCGATTTCTCCATAAGATCAATTGTTTTCAATTCAGGGATAGATATATATGGACGGCTAGATTGACAGTGCATTTCAGGGTGGCGGCTGGCTTCACCGCAAATTTTAACTGCAGCTTCTAACCTCGTTACAAAGACCAACTATTAAAAAACACTTACAATATTCTTCTTCATCTCCATGGTAGGTTAAACGTCGGTTTCCGGACATTTTTTAGTGTCAGATGTTCTCAGCAGGGATTTGAGGGTCGCGGATGGAGCGGTGTCTCGATCAGCTGAAAGTGAAAGTGCGATGGGTTTTGCCCTGAATCTCTTTGAAATCCCTATGGAGTTATTGGCACTTGAAACTTAAAAAATGCCATAGATATATACACAGCGAACGCAAAAACGGAAGTTCAAAGACAATATTCTAAAGATGGCTGTGCCCTCGTTTCTCTGGCGCATAAGGTCTAGGCCTATATAAATTGTCTCTGACTCAAATGACCATCCCTCTTGATCTTTGATCACATCACATGACTGATCTTCTGGTTTCACGTTGTAAAATACAGGTTTAAGATGCACGTACTCACTATTCTCTATTCTGAGCTGAGCACCTGAATGTCAAGCGCATATGTAGGCTACTTGTACATTTTATTTAATTTTCTAGTTCGTAGTTTGAATTTTGCTCTATTTTTTTACTTGTATGATTTCCACCTATAGTTATGCTAGTTTTATGCAGATTTTTGTTTGGATAAAAAAAGGAGGCAGAGCAGATGGAAGAAGGTAAGAAGTTTAACATGTCAAATTGTCATTTGCTTTTGATTGTTAACCCATATTATACATTCTGTAGGCTACTCTAAACAAAACTGTTTAGTTCTTTATCTGTAAACTTACCTAAAAGTGTCATGTATAGAATTAACTACGTGCCAGTAGTTTAACAGGCTTTTATTTCATGAAAACTTTGCTTGGCATGTTTTAATAAAACCTCATGAGCTTAAACTGAAACCAGACATGTTTAGACTGGCACTTAAAAAAAGAAAGAAAAACAACTGGAAATTTGATTTTACTGTTTAGATTTCCAAAAATCCGTTGTAATCCGGATAGTTTGATGTTTACATATTTTTGAGTGTACTAGATGATTTTTAAAACAAGAATCAAAACTTAAAATCAAAAAGTTAAGTGTTTTATTTTATTAAAATTAACTTTCAGAATTTTGAGTGTGAATCATCATTTTTATCCTATTTTTCAAAGCAAAGATCACAATAATAAAATTAAAAAATGATGTCATATTTTTTTCCTGACAGAAGTAAGAGCCGTTGTTCTGGGGTGGCAGAAATCTGACAAAGCCTCAGTGATAAACAGCATTTTAGGTGGTAAAGTTGAGTCTTACAAACACTTTGTGAAGTCTGTGAGGAAAGACGGTGAAGCGAATGGAAGGAAGATAACTCTGATTAACACTCCTTGCTGGTGGGAGAATTTTGGTTTGCAAGATTCCCCAGATGTTGTCAAACAGGAACTGGTTTGCAGTGTCTTCCTGTGTCCACCGGGACCTCATGTCTTTCTGCTGGTCATTAATCTCAGTTTGCCTTTCACTGAAGAAAACAGACTCAGCATTGAGAAGCACTTTAGTCTGTTTGGTGAGAGAATCTGGAGACACACTATAGTCCTCTTCACACGAGCCGATTCCCTGAAGGACAAATACAGTGATCAGCGCATGAAGAATGAAGATCTGCAGCAGATCATACAGAGATGTGGAGAAAAATATCACTTCTTTGATTTCGAAAACAAAAGTGCTGGAGTTCATGAACTGCTTATCAAGATTAATGATGTTGTGGCTGAAAACAATGGCAAGCATTTTGAAACACATGATGATATGCTCCTAGATATAAAGAGAAAGAGAAATGGAAATAAAGAAAGAGCAGAAGCAAGACAAAAAATGTTGCAGGATAAAAGACATATGCTGAAAGAAATGGGTAAGTATAAACCACATATATGCACACAAGTCAAAAGTTTGTCTATCTTAAAGGGACAATGTGTAGTTTTTTAGGTATTTTATTATCTAAAATCAATATATTTATTCATGAATATGTCCTCAATGGTGTACAATTATCCTCGTAAACGAAGAATTTGTTATCTTTATATACATGTGACGGGTAGGTCCACAGAGGCTTCCATACATAGACAGTAAAAGAAATGGACACAGCGACCCCCTTGATTTCAACTGAGAAAACTGAAGCCTGATTAAAGCACTCACTTCCTGATGGCTGAGCGACTGCGCAGGCTCAAACTGAGCATGACGACAGTCTGACAGTTGTACATCTTCTAGTAGCTGTGCCAAGACAAATCTGAATCACCTAATTCCTCAAAAACGTTGTTGAAATATTTTGTCCTGTTGCTTTCATGGACTCTCTATCTATGGGCTTCTCCCTTGACTTTATGCCTCTATGTCCCCCCGATTGCCTCATAGACAGTAAAAGATTGCCTGCGAGCTTCTCCTCCTGTCTATACGGTAATTTCTCTACTGTGCGACAGAGAGTCATGTGGTTATGACGCAATCGTTAGCCTATTTTTACAAAAACGGCTTCTACGGGGCCATAACGTTAGATACAAAGTAATGGAGCCTTTTATACATTGTCGTGTTTCTTTAGAATAAATAATGGACAAATTAAGTCTTTGGACGCCTCAGATGTAAAGTTAATTTAAGTTAATTTCAGACTTCTAATTTAGCACTACTTTTGTGCTGTTAACTCGGCCGTTGGGTGCCAAACGTGTAGCTACCGTGTGAAATGATGTGTTATAATGTTACGGCCCTTTAAAGGTACAGTTCACCCTAAAAAGAAAATGACGTCTCATTTGGTGTTGTTCTAATGTCGTTTTCCCTTCTTTCTTTTTTGGACCAGATTCTGAGAATTTTGTCCTGCTCGCGCTCGGTCATACAATAAAAAACATGGCGTGAATTAACTTTTCTCCCATTCATAAGCTGCGTCCAATAAACTTAAAAATGCCGCTTTCGGAGAATGCAATCCAAGGTCGGAAAGCATCAAGGCACGTCCTGATCCAATAAAGCTTCCCCTCGCTGCCTTTCATAGCCCAAAATACTGTGCTTTCCATTCTGTGACAATGGAGCTAAAAATCACCATGCACACTTTTTGTGTGCAAATATACGTTTTTCACCAACATTTTCCACTTCTGTCATTTGTAGTGAGAAATTATATTGTAGTAATTATGAATTAACTTATAAGTATAAGTAATAAGTAATTACAGTTAACGACCACTAAAAAAAAAGTACGTTCTATCTAGTATGAGTGTGTGTATGAATGAAATTCGGACGTATTGCATCCACGATGTTATCATAATCATGTGATCTACCAGCACCAGTTGCGTCGCTTCATTGTAATCCCACAACAAATCCTCTCCCGTGGCCTCAAATCGCATCCAATCAATGACATTGACACTGTAAATATGCAAATAAGGATGTTGACCCAGGGTTTAGGAATGTAGTGTGAAACAGAATACCCGAGATTAATTGTTAACCCTGGGTAAATTATGAGCAAACATGAAGCAAGACAATCCAGGATTCCGTTTACTGGAGTCTTCGAATGATCCGGGGTTAATTTTTTCAAGCGTAAAAAAACCCCGCCCCAAATATGTTTTACATAAATATTTTGAAATAAAAGCTCCTGCTAATGTGATGCAAATTAGTTTTTTTATACAATACATAGTGAATTGTGATTTCTTTTTTTTTCTTTTCTTTTTTTTGCAAAATATATTTCTTTGCATAACTTTTAATTTAAAATGTGTTATTTTAATTAATAAATAAAAATAAATAAATGGATGACATTACAAAGTGCTCATCATCATCATACATTCAAAATGAATACTAACATTTTTCTTAAACATCTAATAAAATTAAAACTTTTTTTAAAGTTCTAAAATAAAACTTAAACATGTAATAAAATTCTGAAAATCTAATTCAATTTTTTTTTTTTTTTTTTTTTTTTTATAGAAGAAGCTGTGGCTCCGCTCTCTAAACTGAGAATCGTGCTGCTGGGCTGGATTCTGTCTGGGAAGAGTGCAACCGCAAACACCATCTTCAATAACGAAATATTTCAGATAGAAGAAGCACAAACGGGCACAAATTATACAGGTGATGTAAATGGCAGGAAAATAACTGTGTTGGACACCCCAAGCTGGTGGAAGTATTTCTCCTCTAAATTCAACCCGAAGTTTCCTCAGGCTGCAATCCTGCAGAGCATCGGCCAATCACAACACATGCAATTCCCTCACGCCATGATCTTGGTGATTCCTATTGATACTTCATTCAAGAATGAACAGAGAAGAATCATTGCAGAGCATATGGCCAGTCTTGGAGAAGACGTCTGGAGACACACTCTAATACTGTTCACGTGGGGCGACAGGTTTCCAGACATATCAATCGAGCAGCACATCGAGAGTGAAGGTGAAGCGCTTCAGTGGCTGATTGAGAAATGCAGGAACAGATATCATGTGTTTGACAACACAGACACGAATCGAGCTCAAGTCACAGAGCTGCTCCAGAAGATCGATGCGATGGTGGCAGAAAACGGTCTGTTCAGTCTCAAGACTCAATGTGCTGCAGAAGAAAGCGTTCATGTGTCTGACACACAACACGACGAGGAAATAAGTCTGAACCCTGACCAGTTACTGAAATTAATGTACCAGGAGTTGAAAAACAGGCGTAAAGAGATGAAAACGAAGCTAGAAGAATTAGGGATGGATTTCAGTGGATGTATAGCCGACGACCATAGCATAGAACATCCTCCAAATGGTAAATTGGCAATTCTGTCTAATTTCCATAGACATATTATAGCAGCAAACAGCAAAAAACTATATAAATGTTATCTTAATGTTGCATTTGAGCACTTTTCTGTGTCATCTTCCTCTTCTAGTGTCGTATAATGATCAACTCAAGGAGAAGATAAGGAGAGAAGTAAGAAGATGGGAAGCAATTATAATGGATGGGATGTTGAACGTTCTGAATCCTGAAGCATCACATGGTGAGTTATTATAGATTTACATGATGAATCACATTGCTTAAAGGGGTCATATAATGCCATTTTTGTACAAGTTAATATGAATCTTTAGGGTCTAAATGAAAACTTTGTAATATACTTTTATTAAAAATTCTCATTAGTATTGTAAGAAAACACACATTTTACATGGTCAAAAACAGCTCTGTTTTCAGCATGCCGTTTCAGTGCATATGCCTTTAAATGATAATGAGCTTGCTGACTCCGCCCCTCTGTTCTTTGGGGCGTTTTGCACGCGGAGTGTTGCCTTGACAACAGTTGAGGGTATATTTTGCAACAAGAATGTTAGCGAGAGTCTCTGAGGACAGATCTATGCAACCGTATCAATCTGAACCGGAGTTGGACCCGGAACAAGATGACGCCCTGAAGAAGTTCGACAATTAAGGCTCGAACGGGACGTTTCTGAATGGTTGGTTAACGTAATGTCACTTTGATCTATTTTTGTAATTTATGTAAACGTGGGATTAAGGCCGTGTGTCCACCAAAGCGTTTTTAGCCAGCTGAAAACGCTAGACGCTCTGCTGAAAACGCCTAGCTGTCGGCGCTTGAGAGCGCTTTGGCAGCGTTGCGTTTTTTCAGTTGATACGATTCGTTGCTATGATACAGAATATCCGCAGAACAGTTTACTTGTAAATTAAAGCTTTAGGGTAAGTTCTGTCAGGAAGACTCAATCAGCGCGTCACGCCTTACCTATCTTCTAACCAATCAGGTGCTTACACTCACATTATATAAAATTGGTACTTACATTTGTCTGAGTTCGCAGATACTGTCGCTACCAGCTACCTCCATCCTCCCCAACCACCTTCAAGATGGTCCCTTCCCCTTCATCCTCCCCACCACCACCAGGATGGTCTCTTCCTTACCTCCGGGGGGGTCGGCTGCGCCCCTGCCTTCATCTTCAGGCAGGACATGCAGATTCGGCTACCCTCGCTTAAGGACGGGGCCTACGCCAAAGAACTTTATAAATTTACGCTTGCCGAGCTGTCAATAAATATACGCTTATTATTTAATCTATCTCCCGAGTCTTTCTGGTAGAACTGATTTCGTAGATTCTCATCTAGTAAATTTGTTTCATACTAAAAATTTATTTTTCATCCATTTTCGGTAGCTCTGCTGGTTTTCAACTCTCGGCGACCAGTAAAAAACGCCGAACGCTCAGCGCCTCGTTACGCTCATGGCGTTCTAAAAACGCGGCGCTCCCATTGAAAACAACTGGAAAAATACGCCAGCTGCGTGAAAAAACGCTTTGGTGGACACACGGCCTAAAGAATTATATTGAGAACGTTGTAACGTTACAGAGAAAACATGCCGCAATATACCCTGAGTGTAAGCATTAGCCGCATTCATCGTGAAGCGTGCAAGCGATTTGCAAAGATTAATAGTTAAAGGTTAATAAAACGTAACACTCACTTCTTCTGGAGGTGCAGCAGGAACACGAATAGTTGATACCGATTCTGTTTTCAGGACCAACTTCTTAGCAAAACCAGATTTACACTGACCCTTGTTTAGAAAGCAGTCTGGTGAGAAATGATTAGCGCTTACGTAGATCGTTGGGAATATTCCCGTCAAAAATAAAACTCAGCCACTGCGTCTTCAGCGGTTCGAATTTAGGAAGATCAAAATGACTGCTGTGTTTATTAATACAGCCAAGAACAGAACACCACAATCGCTTAGACGCCATTCTGCTGCAGTGTATCAACAATGGCAGACTACGATGACAGCTCGCTCAGGGCGGGTCTGTGTTGAAACGCTGCTGTCAATAGGTTGGTTTCACGTGACGTCACGCTGCTGCATCACGAGAGCGCGAAAATTCAGATGGAGGGCAGGAAGTGAAATAGCTGATGATCTACCATCAATGTTTTGTGTAGTTTACAGCTGCTCCAATCGTTCTAATCGAGAAAAGGGAAAGGGTTTTTATAGAGTACCAAAGATTGTCATTCATAAAGGTGAGAAATGAAAAAAGCTCACAGAACAACGCCGTAAAAAGTGGATTTTTAACGTAACGTTACGTCTGCGGTTTGGGAGGAGCAGAGTCTGTTAATGCCGTGTCTGCAGCGACGGTATGTTAGCCAGCCAACGTGGTTTTTTTGTGTCTGTGTTTATATAGCATTAGGTTGTCGTTCAGGGGATCAGTGGGAATAGGACATTAAATGATCAAGGTAAATTAGACTCAATACGGACTCTCCGTAACGGTTTCCTCCATAGACGTATTCTCCATGTTTACTTCCTGCCCTCCATCTGAAATCGCCCCGCCTTCCCGCGTCATCATAATCGTCATCATGATCACGTGACTGAAACCCAGCTGATAGGCTTGTTCGACTTGAACCGGCGCTGCAAAGTCCGATCGGTTTATGACATCAAAGTACCGCGAGAGCGATTAGAGAGCAGACGGCTCCTTATGCTTTTGAATCGCTCTCGCGGTACTTTGATGTCATCAACCGATCGGTCTTTGCAGCGCCGGTTCAAGTCGAACAAGCCTATTAGGCTTGTTCGACTTGAACCGGCGCTGCACAGACCGATCGGTTGATGACATCAAAGTACCGCGAGAGCGATTAGAGAGCAGACGGCTCCTTATGCTTTTGAATCGCTCTCGCGGTACTTTGATGTCATCAACCGATCGGTCTGCGCAGCGCCGGTTCAAGTCGAACAAGCCTTATTAACAATCGTGGGAGGGGCGTCCGTTTTATTGACGTCACAAAAACGAAAGGCTCAATTTGAGGCAGGGGAAAACATATACGGCTTGGATTAGTTTAATGCGGCTTGGACTTTGATATTACGTTCAATTCTAAGAAGAGTAATATAATGATTGCTAGAAACAGGGAGGAGAGTAAACTCTCATTTCCCTCTTTTTATCTGTCTGGTACTTTACTTAAAGTGTGTGATGAGGTCAAGTACTTAGGACACTATATAACTGATGACCTGTCTGATGATAGGGACATTCATAGACAGTATTGTATGCTCAAACTAATATGCTGAATCGCAAATTTAGTATGTGTTCACTTTTTGTGAAGACTACAATTTTAAAGGTTTTTTGTACGATGTACACTGCCCACTTGTGGCGGCGTTATAAAAAAAGCAGTATGCAGAAACTCAAGGTGGCATATAATGATGGTTTGAGGCTGCTGCTTAAATTGCCACTAGGGGGCAGTACGAGTCAAATGGACTCGGGAGTCTCATGTACAGATGTATGTGTAGACTAGCAGAGTCTCATAACAGCATCATCGCAACACTAGTGAACCCTGCATTGAGTGCAGTTAGGTTCACTTCGGGTTTGTGGAATCACTGGCGCTTTAGTCTATATGCCAATATTTTTTTATTTTATTTTTGTATTGTAGAATTTTGACTGTGTGGTCATTGTTTACAATTTTTTTGTTGTTTATTTTTTTGTTTTTTTTAATTATTTTTTTGTGTACTTTATTTTGTATGTATGTCCTGAATAAAGAATGATGATGATGATATAAGGAGATTAAAACAAAAACACTGGATGGATTTTTTATCATTATATGATGGTTGTGTACAGGCACTGCCAACACACATATCAGTACAATCAACTACAATAAAAGTGCATGTACCATTATATGACCCCTTTAAAGGAAAATATTTTCTTTATTTTTTTTGTTTAATCTGCCAAAATTCCTTCTCTGCCACTTATTTTTTTCATATTCATGACACTTACAGGTGAAATGATTCAAAGTAGAAATGTAATGGTGATGAGCTGGCTTCAGAAATGTGAGGAATACAGCACATCTAAAACATCAGGATATGAATCAAACTGAATCAAGCCCATAGATTAGAAGATCCACAGAATCCAGAGATGTCAGATAATGCATCCAAACTTCAAACAATGCAGTTTGCATTGGTTTAAAAATCGGATCTATTGGAGACGTCAAATATATTCCTTAGGCGTGCTAAAAGAGCACCGACACAGAACAATCAACTTGGTAAAATCTCACAATAAATCAAGTAGATGTGAAAAATATGATACACCAGTGTTTTGCCAAATGAGAAGTTTATCTATGTATCATCTTTTTACTCTTTTAATTCCTTTAAAACTGTATCATCTGTATATCTCTTTTAATTCCTTTTATAACTGTTGTACTTTTCCTTGCTTTTATTTTGTGATTATTGTAATTCCTTTCTGTGTAAAGCACTTTGAATTACCATAGTGTATGAAATGTGATATATTATGAATAAATTTGCCTTACCTAGGCTATTTTTAATATAATCTGATATTGTTGTATAATATCGAAATATGTAGGCTATATACTGTATATATATATATATATATATATATATATATATATATATATATATATATATATATATATATTACTTTATGTTATACATTTCATCATAATATAAAGTAATTACTGCTTATGTAAGCAAAGTATGGTTTTGATGTCTGTATAATAATGTATCATGCTAATGTAATTTTTTACATGATTGCATTTTATCAGAAAAATATATTTTTGATTTCACAATGACTGTTGTGTTTAGCCTAATGTACATCACATAAGGTTGGTTGTCAGTGACATCCTAAAACATTTTTGGACAAACAAAGCTATTGAATGGCCAAAGCACAGGATTCCTAGGACTAATACTGAATGTAACTAACAGTAGCCCAAGTAATCTGTTCTCCTGTGACATTTATTTTGAAAGTCGGTTAATTCCAAATTAACTCTGTTAGTTTGACAGGAAAATGCAACAAAGAAAATTACAAAGATGCAACAAAAATAATCGTTTACATGTAACGCATCGAATTCTGCGTGGCATGTAAGACTCTCTCTCTCTCTCTCTCTCTCTCTCTCTCTCTCTCTCTATATATATATATATATATATATATATAATCGTGGTGTGTGAGAAACACAGCGCTCTCAGTAAAGCGATCGCGAATCGTGCGCTTTCACACTAGAGTTTACAGTACGTCAAATACTTTTTGAAGAAACAAAAAGAAAACAGAATTGCACATATAACAGTGTTTATAGTCATAAAACCGCCTCTTAAAGTGCACATGATGAAGTTGGCTCACGCACTACACATGGATGAGAGTTTGGATGCTGGCTGTCTCGTGAAAGTCTTCTGGCCCAAGACGAACTGTGCCCTGCTCCGAGATGACCTGGTTCTGGTGGACAGGTACACTTCCATGAGCCTAAAATGCTGTTAATATGTCCCATTGTAACATAGTATGAAGAGTAAAGTTTGTATGTTTCGCATTTTTTTCTTTCAGCCCTGGAACTGACGTCACCACACAGATGGACAGCTGGATCGACAAGTTTACAACACTAATTCTGCTTTTTTATAAAGGTTTTTATTTGTTCAGGTTTCTGTTTTTGTGGTTCCGTATAAAATTGTACATGTAAATGTTCACATTTAATTAAGATCTGTATGACTACATGACTGCACAAGACACTTCTGAACCCACAACAGATACACTGGTTTTTGGACCAATTGAGACTCCAGTTCCCAGGAATTTGGCCTCCACCCCACTCACACCAATAAATGCTCCCGTATCGACTTCAAGTCCCACTTTCACATCAACTGGACCGGCTTTAGCCGATGCGCTGGCTATTTCTGCCCGAGCCATTGCTCCGACTTCAACCACACTGTATTGAACTCCAGCCGAGGCGTTGGGACCTTTGGTTTCGGCCTCGAACACACTGAATTCAGCTCGAGCTCGTCCAACTCCTGCTTCTGCATAGACTCCAGCCTTGGGAATCCTCTTTCCTGGTTTGTTTTCAAAAGCAGCTGCATATGTTCCAGCTCGAGCAAAGGTGACTTCTGTATAGGCATCTCCTGGTCTGTCAAATGTGTCAATCATGTCTATGACGCTGCCTACATCAGCATGAACTGATGCAAGATTTACATTTGGCTTTTTTGTAATAACCTTTTTGACTTTCCAGGTTTCCTTTTTTTAATAATTTCTTATTTATGTCACTTGAAATAGTCAAATTCTTTTTTCTATAAAGAATACCACATTCTTCATCTGCAAATAAAACAAATAAGCGTTAGTGCAGTGCAAATATATACAGAAATTTAGGGAAAAAACAGGTTTATATGAATCTATGCTATTTTATATTTAAATAATAGAACATTTTGAATGTGACAGGTTAGTTTTACTCCTGCAAGCTGTAAATTCTGTATTTGGTGTGAATTAGTCTGAGATTTGGTTTGCCTACAATCCTTCACACAACAGCACTAACTGTTCAAAATAACTCTTAAAAGAAACGAAGTGATCTTCTACATCTTCATAATATTTTAGTAATACTACATTTTACATAATATATTTTATATTTATTTGAAATATGACAACAATGAACCTCCATAATTGTCATAGTGTTTGGGAATATTCAGAAACACATAATATGTACAGCCTTAGTCAAACGGGCTGGCACGTATGGTCGGGTTGTGGAGAGGTTGTGAGAGATTGTGGTTAGGTCACATGTGAACTACGAGGAAGGAGCAACCTCAGCAGCAGGAGGGATGTAAAGGTCAGTAAGTTGGGCTGAGTTGAGTGGGGGACGGAGGGGGGGACTCTGGGACACCAGAGTCACTGTCGAGTCCTCTTGAGGTGTCGTGGGCTAGTCGATGAAACACTGAGGACGGTAGGTGCCCACTTGAAGACCCTAGAGATGTCCCCTACTCTGCTCAATCCAGAGGGTTGTCATGTTGATACACTGGGGAGACCGCACTGTGGTTGCAATGGCTGTGTGTGCAAATACACTGCAGCTATTAACACCAAACAGAAGGAGATTCACATCACCATTTGGAAAGAAGCGTAAATGGATGGAGAAGCATAGGTTACTGTAAAGCTACGTCTTAGTTGGTGCTTATCTTGGCGAAAGCCGAGTACAAATCAACATGAAGTTTTAACATCTACTCTCATGTAATGGAAATCATTACACTTATAGGCTACCACAGTTAGAAAATGAAACATTTTAGAAGTAGTGGGTGAGCGGGCACAACCTGACACTTTGACTTTCTCAGTTTGGGTAAATTCACTTGGTGTTCAGAGTATAATTTTTTTCCATTAATTTCACACATGTCTAGTACAATTATGTGGGTTTTGTTTCATTAATACAGTGTATAATTTTTTCTTGATTTACCCCAAAAGAATGAAAGCGGTATGTGACAACATGCCCCATAGGTGGTGGACACTGTAACAGGACCATATTACAGATTATAATGTTATCTGATCATCTAATAAAAAAAAATACAAGCAAACTAAATTATTTGGTCAATTATTAACAATTATTAACTTTTTCATTTTAAAATAATGGTATTTTTTTAATAATTAAAAATAAAGTATTTTTTAGTTTGACCACAAACACACCGCAAAATACATTTATACAGGATAGTCAAAACATGAACATTGACTTTATTCACCTTTTTCAGTGAAATGTTCAGTGATATCTTCCAAAGATTGTTTAATTTTGGCACAATTTTTTCTTTATATAGTGTTGATATGGCAAGTAAACCCGTTCTAACCCGAGTAACGCCACCTAACGTTTTGGAGCGTAATTTGCTTAGACACGAAACGGCCCACACGAAATGTCAAACTTTATACGTATGTTATAATGATACATTAAGGAACAGTACAATAAGCATTTTAAAACATTGATTTTGTGTAATATAATTGTCCGTTTCATTGTATTTTGAGAGTTACTTCCTGATCATGATGGTGAAAAATAACGCTTGAAACTTATGGGCATTTTAATGTATAACAGTTTAATTATTTTAGCTAAGCAGTTTATACATAAGTGTAGATTTATGAAGGTAAGACCTTTGTTTTTGGTTTTTATGAAGGAGTTAACTCTGTATAAGAAAGCTTTGAAAGATATAAAAACAAGACAAGCCTTGGAGGTTTGATACACAATTTGATAACTGATTAGACCTCTGTGATATTTTATGCTCTATTTATTTATTGTGTTTACAAAAAAATTTAATTTTTTGATTTTGGTAGGCCTATGTATTGTTAATATGAATTTGTAATGCCTGGTTTTGATTGTTTAATTAAAATGTTTTATATAAAATATACTTTATTTCACAAGAACATGTGCAGCATGCATTTTTCTTTATGTAAAACAATAATGTCAAAAATCTATAAAAGAGAGAGAAAATTCGGCATTGTTTAAAAGAAATAATAAAAATGTATACAACAAATGACAAATTCACCACTAGGCCCATTTTATCACAACAATCCTGTATAAATTTAACTTACTATGTATCAAATGAGGAACTCACTCTCTGGCCCATTTTGTCCTTACATTCTTGCAAAAATAACTACAATGCAATAATAATAATTCCGCCCCTCCCTCACTTCCGGTTCTGGCGCTGGGGTTCTGAAACTGGTGGTGCTGCGGGTCTGCAGCTGGATATCTCCGTCGTTCGGGAAACACACCCCTGCGCAGCTTCTCAAGAGCTGGCTGCACGAGCTTTGAAGACAACACAGCTGTTCCACGATTGGCGGATTCACCGCATGACAATGATCACGTTTGTTTCATTTTATTCTCACACCTTTAGTTCCACTTAAGCTCACAAATCAGTTTTTTATAACACTAAACACTCTTTTCATGTAGTCGCGATGTTATATTGTGTCATGTTTATAAAAATAAAACTGATTACAAAAACGTTGATTCTACTTCATTGATAGTAGCTGTAAGCTTATGTTGAACTTTATTATTGTTCAAACAGAAGCTGTATGAAGCAGTAGTCCTACATAAAGTATTGAATGAAAATGTCTCTGAAACATCTGTGTATTTTGCAAATATTGCATTATTTCACATCAGCTGTGGTAAAGTATGCAAACACCACGTGAGCGGTCACTGTCCGAATTCACGTCTCCGTTTGCAGCTCCTCCCGCCTGCACGCGGCAACTCTCACCGATCAGTTACATCCAGCCGCAGCCGATGTCGAACACACCTGAGCCCCTTTCACACAGCGCGTTGATCCCGGGAAATTGCCAGAACGTCTTCTGTGTGAACTCGAGCCGGGATTGATGCCGGGTTGGGGACCTATAACATTGCCGTGTTCAGTCCCGGATCGCGTGCTGTGTGAACAAATGCCGTAATTAATGAAGGTGGCGTAATGATGACGCTGAAGCCGGGATCGCTCGCCAGCATTTATGATCGAATCAGAGAAAAAAAATGCACAAGCCTGGTTTCTTGAGAGAGAAATCGCAGCTCACAAGCAAACTTAAGACGCAAGATTAAGGCCTACATGTCACATCGATGCCACCTGTCTTTACGGGATTTTTAGATGTGAACGCACTCTCTGATTCCAGAGAATCACTGGCAGTGTGAATGAACCAAAATCAAACAAACCCGGGTCACTTTATCCGTGTAGGCCTATTTCCCGGAATCTCTGTCTTCCCTTTTCCACCAAAGCATTTTGAGAGCCGGTTCGGAGCCGGTGCCTACTCGCGAACCAGTTCTTTGTGTTTCGAAAGCCAAGGTTGTACTAACTTTGAACCAAGTTTGAACCAGCACCAGTTCCGAACCAGTTCTTTTTTGGTGGAAAAGGGGTAGAAAGGGGCTTTTTTTACATTTACATTTAGTCATTTAGCAGACGCTTTTATCCAAAGTGACTTACATTTGAGGATTAAACCAAGCGAGTCATCGTGGAGGGGCAAAAACAACGCAAGAAGTGCTCAGAATACAAAGTTCAAACATTGCTCAGAGTAGCATAAACCAGACAAGCGAAGATTTCAAGAAAAACTTATTTTTATTTTTATTTTTTTTATGTTAAGTGCTCACGGAAGAGATGAGTTTTCAGTTGTCTTTTGAATGCTGTCAGGGATTCTGCATTACGGACGATGGTGGGTAGGTCATTCCACCAGCATGGAACCGTGAATGAGAATGTTCTGGAGAGTGATTTTGTGCCTCGCTGAGATGTTACCACGAGCCGTCGCTCATTGATCGATCGTAGGCTTCTGGTAGGGATGTAGACCCGTAGGAGCGAGTGAAAGTAGGAGGGAGCTGAGCCAGTGGTCAATCTGTAAGCAAGTGTCAACGCCTTGAACTTGATGCGAGCAGCGAGTGGTAGCCAATGCAGGGAGATGAACAGCGGAGTGACGTGGGCCTTTTTGGGCTCGTTGAAAACAATACGAGCAGCAGCATTCTGGATCATTTGTAAGGGTTTAGTTGCACATGATGGAAGTCCAGCCAGAAGAGCATTGCCATAATCAAGCCTAGAAATAACCAGGGCCTGGACAAGAAGTTGTGTTGCATGCTCAGTTAGGAAAGGCCTGATCTTCCTGATGTTGTGCATTGCAAACCTGCATGATCGAGCTGTCTTTGTAATGTGGTCTGTGAAGGTCAGCTGGTCATCAAAGATTACTCCAAGATTTCTGACCGACCTTGATGAGCTAGGGGTTCTGGAGGCTAGCTAGACCCTCCCTCCTCCTCATCCGCGCACTAAAATTGGATGATGTTTAAAAAAAGGGAAAAAAAAGAAATGCTGTTATTGTAAATTAGTAAGAAAAAATTGTATTCGACAACACCACCAGAAGAGAGAGACAGAGAGAGAGAGAGTTGTGTTCATGTCTTGATAAAGATTATATATTGTATTTGCATTTGGTTGTAGAGAAATACATGTGCTGAAGATCATTTTAGAAGATTTAAAAAGAAAAAAAGAAGATATTACAATTATGAAGACATTAGGGTCCGTGTACTTTTTTATCATTTCATTTCCTGTTTGGAATGGAATAATGAGAAATGAAAACCAGCTCTGATTGTGTCGTGCGCTGAAATACAGATTAACAGCATTCATAACCTATGACGTGATTCTGTGTTGTGATATCCAGGCAGTGGCGGTTCTAGACCATTTCAACTGGGGGGGGCCAAACTGGGGCCAGTTGTACTGTTAGAGGGGCCAGTTACATTTAGACCTTATTGTTGTCATATCATTTTCTGCACTGCAGGCATTAACAGGCAAAATACCATGTTTATAATCATTCAACAATGCATTTGCATTTCCATTATATTTTTACATTTGCATTACATATTCAGTATTAGTCACAGTAACTGTAATTGACATGATGTCCTTCTTTCTCTTCATTTTGGTGAGAACTATAGAGCAAAAGCAATGGGGACCAAGAAGCTTATTAATTAATTTACTGAAAATAACTGACTTGCTAGGTAACTATGTCTAACCGTTTACAGGGTTCCTGTACACTTTTTAAAGTCGAATTTAAGGCTTTTTAAGACCTGAAGAAATCAAAATTCATACCGTAGATTAGGGGTGTGCAATATTGACAAAAATATATCTCAATATTTTCAATGTTTTGTTGATAATTAGATGATATTTTACTGATTGTGTTTTTGTGCTGGTGACATGGCTGGTTTAGGCCTGTTGTTGACTCACAAAGATATTCATATTTTTTAATATTCTATGCAGTGGTCAGTTAAAAATTAATTTTTTATTAATTTAATTTGCCACCTCAAATTGATTTCCAGGGGCATTTTCACCTATATATGGACATTCTTTCTAAACTTATTTAGAGTTATGAATCACCTTTTATGTCAAATACTAACATTCAAATTATACAGTTATTATACTTATTTATACAATAATACTTAATTATACAATAATTATACAGTACCACTTACCAGTCAAATGAAATCATTCAATCAAAATCCATGTTTGCAGTGCAGTCTAGAGGTGACACAGAAGCGGCATTAATATATTTACACTCCATTTATAATTGCATAAATAAAGCTATGAGATTTTTTTAAAATCAATATTCAAATATGAAATGATTTCTAATTTTAATGTTCTAATTAAAGGGTACTTTAAATATGAAACTAAAACCGCCAGTAGGCGGCGGCAAGTCACGGTCTTAAAGGCACACTATGTAACAATTGCAACTTAATATAAAAGCTTCAAAGTAATTTTGGTGGTAAATAAACTCATAGTAGGACGAATCATCCTGGTAGTAAAGCTTGGGGGGGTCGTCGCTGGAAAAACCGGCTATGTAAGTTTGAGAGGAGCGCCCCCGACAAATCTCGCGAGAATCACGACTTGCTTTACGGCAACTACGTCACACACAACAACAACATATGAAGCACGCAGACACTTGCGCGCATTTCAGACGATGGAACGAGCAAAGAAAAAGCGGTCGGAAGAAAGTTTGAAAAGGAAAAGAGAATCGGACCGCGTGAGGAACCGGACAAGAGTCCCACTCGGTCGGGCATTTACTCGTTGGCGCGAGCTAAAAAGCAGCACTGGATGCAACAGCAATGCTGAACTGGCGATCTTGTTGATGGACTAGTAAGTAAATATCTTATTTGTAAACTTGTTTGCGTTCTATATTGTATGTTGTTGCGCTTGCTTGTAGTATGTCATTTTTTTACGATGCTGTTCATTCATCCATTGTTGATAATTAGACCAGTCCAATCATTTATCATGAGATTATCATGAGAACAGTTGTCAATATCTCACAAAGTTATCAGGACACAAATAAAGTTAAGCCTAGAAGGTTGTAAAAAGTGTAAACGAGCACAATTTGCAAACTATTATGATAAATTGCAATAATCATGTCTAATGACATCACAACGGCGAATGTTATGAAATAATGCGACGTACATTTAACTTTATTGATGTCATCTGGCATTTTGTAATGTTTACATTACAATCAACAAACACAAATGAAATTATACAGTAGTCCTAGACTATAGGCTATTTACTTGTGATTTAGCAGCAATCATGTAAAAACGTTATAAGCCAGCAAACGCGGTAGGCTACTTTATTATTATAAAGTAGTCTAACACTTGACATATAGTTATTATTATCCTTTTACCATCATCAGTAGTTCAGTAGACTATGCAGTCGCCTAATATTTTTATGAAATCGTGAAACATTACCTGGTCAATATCTTCCGAGTCTATCTGTGCCTGTTGCATGCCCGACGCTTCTATTTCCTACCGAACAGGTACCAGTTTGGGGGTGGGGTGGGGGGCATTTACGACAGTGCAAGTATTCCACAGCGACTCTAGGGGTCGCTGTTTGACAAAAACAGAATTCCTGCATAGTGTGCCTTTAATAACTGAGTTAAGGGATTGATTCATACAACGGATTTGTTCAAACGGCTGATTCATTCGGGAAAGGAGCAAGGGATTCCTTCAAAACGCGGATTTCAGTCAATAAATCATCGCTGTCTGTTGCATTGAGACTCTGCTACGGTTTCATTTTGAAAATCTAGTCGGCGAAATAAAGGGAAAACAAACAATATTGACAATATTGTGTCTAAAAAGTAACTCCCAATGTTCACTTATTGTTAATTTAACTGTTGTATAACATCAATATCACAGTTGCAATTGTGCACGGGAAAACGGCACTCTTGCTGATCTGATATTCTAATATAAGAACATAATATGATTAGCCTGGGAAAACCCAGACAACTTCCGGCAAATTTAGATTTGCTCTGAAAGTTAGGCCGTTTCTCAAAACCAAGAATGCAAAGAACGGACTTGTGTTCTTGGGGAGAACGCTCTTGCTAGTTGTTCTTGGAAGAATGAACTTACAAGGTAACAGCACACAGAAGGCTGCTGACAGTTTGAGGAGATGTGTTCTTGCTGGTATTGCGCTATACCCCCGCACAGCACCGTCTTCAGTACCCAAACATAACAAGAATTTTTGAGGATAACAGCCAGGTTTTTAGCATGACTGGCCGGTTGGCTCGCTAGCTACACCCGCGTGCACTTATGGAGATTCTTCACTACCGAAAATGTTTGAGCATATTTTGATTCGCCATACATTTTCGTAAAAATGGCAATATATGAAATCTACACAGTAGATTTCTTGCATCAAATGTTATCAGAAGTTAATTTAGTGATGAAATAGCATACGAAATTGTAGAAAAACGACTTACTGTTGTTCTGCCTTTCTGCTCCCTGCTCCTTCCTTGAATGCCGAAATGAATGCTGGGATATTTCTGCCGTCAAGTTCACACAAGTTACCAACCGATGCATCCTCGGTAAAATGGGCGTGTCAAGAACACTTCCGGGATTTTTAACCGTTCTTGCCAAAATGCAAACTTGTGTATTGAGACCATAGACATCATATAGATAGACGCCCTATCGGCCGCCATCTTAAACCGGTCACCCTTCCGCTCAGTGTAATCTGTTTGGCAGGTGCAATGAGCTGTCAGGGCATTTAATTAATCATATCTCACTGAATACCGAACTGATTTTCACGCGGGTACTTTTGCTGCAAAGGTCATACACGTAGCTACGATACAGGACACATTGAATATTTTACTCACAAAATACAAACAATAGTACGGTAATGTTAAATGTTAAATCTTACTTTGAAAAGTAATCCCCGAGTGATGGTCCGCCGATTTGAGCAGGAATATGCTGCACAGTGCTCTGGCATCTACTGCTGCTATGCAACGCAAATAGGAGTATGACCGGTTTAAGATGGCGGCCGCATTTCTTGCGCCACAGCGGCCAATGGGGCATCTAGTCTCTATATGATGTGTATGATTGAGACAGTACTTGGGCAGCGACTGATGACGTTTCACAAGTCGACAAGAACACAAGTACAGACAAGAACGCATATTGAGAAACGGCCTTAGTCTGTCAAAGAGCTCATTCAAGCCCATTTCCAATCCGCCGAAATCGAGGCACCAATCAGAAACGTCGGGGCGGGCTTTACACGATGACGACAGCGCTGGGATTTTGAAGCAGATTTTGTAGCCTAGATTACAAAGATGGATGCCGCCGTCGAACATCACTCGTTCGAATCAGCTATCACGTCTGTTTTACGCGATTTGAACGTTTCCTTTTAGTTAAAACCCGAGCAAAGAACAACACTCGCCGCTCTGCATACGTCATCTCCTTCATCGCTCTGATTGGGTTTAGGTCTATCCGCGACGTCCGTTGGTGACGCCCCTCTGGAAATGATTTGTCTATGACGCTTTGCCAGACCATAACTCAGTTACAACTGAGAATGGTCTGGTTTTAACCAGGCTATAATATGATATAAATATAAGACATAAACTAATTTGGGGAAATAGCCTACCTATGAACCGCACACAGCAGTGAAAGGACGATAGACAAATGCGATGTCAGCTCACAGTGCCTCGTATACAGTTAAAACATTGATTACAATATCATAATAGACAATACACATCGCACACCCGATACGCACATAAAGAATGAACTTGCAACTGAACTGACATGTACCAGCTTTCTCCTTCTCTCCTCTCTCGCGTGCAGGAGACAGACGTTATCCTGCCGCGATTCCCACGAATGTGACGCGAATTGTCACGTGAACAAGCAAATCCACAAAGATAGAATAATAAAAAAAATTATACGCATACAACGATAACAACGATAGCAAAAAAACAGTTTTGTAAAAATTATTTCACACTCCACATTTAGGGGGGCCAAGCTTGTTGTCACAGGGGCACGGCCCCCCTAGAACCGCCACTGTGGCTTCATAACTGTAAATGACCCAGTCATGTAAACATGTCAAATATCCAAGGGTTAACTCACTTTAAACTTTAAATAAAAGGAAAGCTTTAATGTTAACAGATTAAACTAAAAATGATTTAGCTGTCAGTTAAATCAAAGAAAATGTTCCGTCAGAACTTGTTGATGAGAAAAATAAGGTCTTTATCAGTATTGTACATGTTCTGTGAACCTGCTCTCATTTATTGCTATTAGGGAGAATGTAGGCTATTATTATTATTATTCTGCCTGTTATATAGATACAGCATCTGCTGGTTTTATGTTCATTTATTAGATTTATTTGGGGAATATATGAAAACGCAGTTCGGGTTTCAGGGAGTTCCTGTTTTCTTCCAATCAAATGATCCTTCCTCTTGTATCACCACATGACTGATCATACCTGATATTCTGGTTTCACGTTGTAAGATACAGGTTTAAGACGCACTGACTCATTAGACTCTTTTCTGAGCACCTGAATGTCAAGTGCATATTACGTGTTTTATTTTTATTTTTCTATTTCGTAGTTTAAATTTTTGCTCTAGTTTTTTACTTGTATGATTTCCACCCATAGTTCCTGCTAGTTTTATACAGATTTTTGTTCGGATAAAAAAGGAGGCAGAGCAGATGGAAGAAGGTAAGAAGTTTAACATGTCAAATTGTCATTTGCTTTTGATTTTTAACCCATATGCATTCTGTACTCTAAACAAAACTGTTTAGTTATTTATCTGTAAACTTACCTAAATGTGTCATGTATAGAATTAACTTCATGTCTCCGGAGCATTTATTTTCTAGTTTAACAGGTTTTTTTTTCATGAAAACTTTGCTTGGCATGTTTTAATGAAACCACATGAGCTTAAACTGAAACCAGACATGTTTAGACACGACTGGCAGTTTAAAAAAGAAAGAAAAACAACTGGAAATTTGATTTTACTGTTTAGAAGCATTTCCAAAAAATGTATTCGGATAGTTTAATGTTTTGTAACATATTTTTGAGAGTACTATTAATTTAAAACAAGAATCAAAACTCAAAATCAAAAAGTTAAGTTGTTTATTTTACTTCTAAAATTAAATTTTTGAATTTTGAGTGTGAATCATCATTTTGAAACTATTTTTCGAGACTATTTTCAGATTTTTCTATATTAAAATATCACAATAAAATAAAATAAAAATGATGTCATATTTTTTTTCTGACAGAAGTAAGAGCTGTTGTTCTGGGGTGGCAGAAATCTGACAAAGCCTCAGTGATAAACAGCATTTTAGGTGGTGAAGTTGCGTCTGACAAACACTTTGTGAAGTCTGTGAGGAAAGACGGTGAAGCGAATGGAAGGAAGATAACTCTGATTAACACTCCTTGCTGGTGGGAGAATTTTGGTTTGCAAGATTCCCCAGATGTTGTCAAACAGGAACTGGTTTGCAGTGTCTTCCTGTGTCCACCGGGACCTCATGTCTTTCTGCTGGTCATTAATCTCAGTTTGCCTTTCACTGAAGAAAACAGACTCAGCATTGAGAAGCACTTTAGTCTGTTTGGTGAGAGAATCTGGAAACACACTATAGTCCTCTTCACACGAGCCGATTCCCTGAAGGACAAATACAGTGATCAGCGCATGAAGAATGAAGATCTGCAGCAGATCATACAGAGATGTGGAGACAAATATCACTTCTTTGATTTCGAAAACAAAAGTGCTGGAGTTCATGAACTGCTTATCAAGATTAATGATGTTGTGGCAGAAAACAATGGCAAGCATTTTGAAACATATGATGACATGCTCCTAGAAAGAAAGAGAAAGAGAAATGAAAATAAAGAAAGAGCAGAAGCAAGACAAAAAATGTTGCAGGATAAAAGACATATGCTGAAAGAAATGGGTAAGTATAAACCACATATATGCACACAAGTCAAAAGTTTGGCTATATATGGGCTTTTAACTCTGCTTAAACCTGTGTTATTGTCGTTCTAAACCCCGGTTTTAACCCTGGGTAAACAAACTTCTAATTTAGCACCGCTTTTGTAATGTTAACCCGGCATTGTGGTGCCAAACGTGTACAGTGTGAAATGATGTGGTGTTATGATGTTACGGCCCTTTAAAGGTACAGTTCACCCTAAAAAGAAAATTACGTCTCATTTGGTGTTGTTCTAATGTCGTATTCCCTTTTTTTTTGGGACCAGATTCTGAGAATTTTGTCCTGCTGCTCGGTCATAGGCTACAATAAAAAACATGCCGTGAATCCACTTTTTCTCCCATTCATAAGCTGCTTTCAAAAAACTTAAAAATGCTGCTTTCGGAGGATGCAATCCAAGGTCGGAAAGTATCAAGGCACGTCCCAATCCAATGAAGCTTCACTTCACGTCTCCTGAGATTCCTTCCTCTGAACAATTTTTGAAGGCAGAATAGACGTTTCCCCTCACTGCCTTTCATATCCCAAAATCCTGTGCTTTCCATTCTGTGACAGTTAAGCTGTCTGAAAAAACATGGCATCTGAAAGATGCGGTTGGTAGTCAGTTTGTGTGCAAATATAAGTTTTTCACCAACGTTTTCCACTTCTGTCATTTCTAGTGAGAAATTACTATTGTAGTAGCTAATTATGAATTAACGTCAATAATTAATTACTTCACGACCATTAAACTAGATAGTACGTTCTGTCTAGTATGAGTGTGTGTATGAATGAAATTCGGACGTATTGCATCCGCGATCTTATCATTATCATGTGATCTACCAGCGCCAGTTGCGCCGCTTCATTGCAATTCCACAACAAATCCTCTCCCGTGGCCTCATGGTTAAGTGTCCATATGCTCACTTAAGAAGGTTATCCCGGTACTTTTACCAACTCTTTTTTGAGTAGGCTACTGTAGACATGCTTCTTTTGTCACATACTGTTTTTTGCTTACTATGTAGTACTAGTAGGGAAGTATGTGATTTCAGATGCAGCCATAGTAATATGAGTGTGTAGCATATAAACAATGGTCAAAGCAAAAGACAGTGTCATTCCTTTATAGTCCGAAGTCTGTTCAGTATAAACTTACAGACAGCAATAATATGAGGATGTGCAACGCTTCAGCCTTTATGTTAACAAATCGCATGCACTGTTCGAATTCGCCCAATCAATGACATTGACACGGTAAATATGCAATAAGGATGTTTACCCAGGGTTTAGGAATGCAGTGTGAAACAGAATACCCGGGATTAATTGTTAACCTTGGGTAAATTATGAGCAAACATGAAGCAAGATAATCCAGGATTTCGTTTACTGGAGTCTTTGTGTTAGGAAAACGGCAGTCTCAAGGGAATCCATTTGCAGCTTTATTTAGAGTAGTCAAACAGGCAGGGTTTAACGCGTGATTTTTTTCCCCAAACCACTTCAGCGGAAATCCCGCCCTGCAGCCGATTCTAAAGTTTTCATTGGTCATGTCAATCACTGTACTGATTGCCTACACCAAACACTGATCCCTAAACCTACCCGTCACTGTAACCTAAACCAATGAAATCGGCTGCAGGGCGGGATTTCCGCTGAAGTGGTTTGGGAAAAAAAATCACGCGGGTTTAACACCAGCAAACAGGGCAATGGAGAAAAGGCAGAGACAAACCAGATAACAAGCAATGGTCGGGGCAGGCGGCGAGAAGCAAGGTCCAGTAACAATCCAAGTCGAGGTAGGCAGAGAACGATCAGAAACGGGGTACACAGTCCAAGGTCAAGGCAATAAATAATGCACAGGGAGAAACGCTCAGAATTGACAGCCAGAAAAGTCAAGACTTCGCACCGGTGTGGTGCGTGGAAGTGGTTTATATGTGTGTGTGTGTGTGAATGAGATGCAGGTGTGTGTGTAATCAGTGCAGGTGTATGGTGTATGGTGTAATCAGTCCAGGGAGATGCATGCAGGGAAATGCGGAGGTGGTCTTGGGGGAGGGATGGAGGGCCAGGTCCGTGCAGGGGAACGGGACCAGGGCATTGCTATGGCGGACCTGGGTCGTGGAGCGTGGGCGGAGCAGGCTTTGCAGGCAACCAGGGCGGAGCAGGCAGTTCAGGGGACTGAGGTGGTTTAGACAGTTCAGGTGGCCAGGGTAGATCAGACAGTTCAGGGGACCAAGATGGACCAGACAGTTCAGGGGACCAAGGTGGACCAGAGAGTTCAGGTGGCCAGGGTGGACCAGATAGTTCAGGTGGCCAAGGTTGGTCAGACAGTTCAGGTGGCCAAGGTGACGCGGCCTCCATGGTCCCATCAGGGGACCTACTGCCTCGGTGGCGTCCATCTTGTCCGGAGACACTGGCTCGGTGGCGGCCATCTTGTCCGAAGACACTTGTTCGATGGACGTGACGTGAACAGTCTCTGGCTCGGCATACGTGACGTGGACAGTTTCTGACTCAGCTGGACTGACGTGAAGTGCAGGCTCGGCTGGACTGACGTGAAGTGAGGGCTCGGCTAGACTGACGTGAAGTGCAGGCTCGCCTGGACTGACGTGAAGTGCAGGCTCGGCTGGACTGACGTGAAGTGCAGGCTCGGCTGGACTGACGTGAAGTGAGGGCTCGGCTGGACTGACGTGAAGTGCCGGCTCGGCTGGACTGATGTGAAGTGCCGGCTCGGCTGGACTGACGTGAAGTGCAGGCTCGACTGGACTGACGTGAAGTGAGGGCTCGGCTGGACTGACGTGAAGTGCAGGCTCGGCTGGACTGACGTGAAGTGAGGGCTCGGCTGGACTGACGTGAAGTGAGGGCTCGGCTGGACTGACGTGAAGTGAGGGCTCGGCTGGACTGACGTGAAGTGCAGGCTCGGCTGGACTGACGTGAAGTGAGGGCTCGGCTGGACTGACGTGAAGTGCAGGCTCGGCTGGACTGACGTGAAGTGAGGGCTCGGCTGGACTGACGTGAAGTGAGGGCTCGGCTGGACTGACGTAAAGTGCCGGCTCGGCTGGACTGACGTGAAGTGCAGGCTCGGCTGGACTGACGTGAAGTGAGGGCTCGGCTGGACTGACGTGAAGTGCAAGCTCGGCTGGACTGACGTGAAGTGAGGGCTCGGCTGGACTGACGTAAAGTGCAGGCTCGGCTGGACTGACGTGAAGTGCAGGCTCGGCTGGACTGACGTGAAGTGAGGGCTCGGCTGGACTGACGTGAAGTGAGGGCTCGGCTGGACTGACGTGAAGTGCAGGCTAGGCTGGACTGACGTGAAGTGCAGGCTCGGCTGGACTGACGTGAAGTGCAGGCTCGGCTGGACTGACGTGAAGTGCCGGCTCAGCTGGACTGACGTGAAGTGCCGGCTCGGCTGGACTGATGTGAAGTGCAGGCTCGGCAGGACCGACGTGAAGAAACTCAGGCTTGGCAGGCACTGTGGGGTTGTGGGGCTCCTCATCCACCAAACCCACAGTAAGAGTTGAGCCGCTCAGTTGCAGGGCCAACTCAATATACAATTCTAAAGTAGAGGCAGTTAGTAGAGTTAGTAGAGGCATAGTTGAACCGAGCGGCTCAGATAGCCCCCCTCTAAAAAAACATCATGAGGCATACAGAGTCCATTAAAGTCAAATTTGCCAGTTCAATAAAGTCTCTCACACAGGGGCGGAGCCAGACGATGTAAACGAATGAGCCAGGGGTTAATTTTTTCAATCGTGAAAAGCCCTAAATATGTTTAACATAAATATTTTGAAATAAAAGCTTCTGCTAATGTGATTCAAATTAGTTTTGCATAACTTTTTATTAATAAATAAAAAAAATAATTTGATCAGTTGAAGCAAAGTGGTCATCATCATATATTCAAAATGAATACTAACATTTTGTTATTAAATCTAATAAAATTAAAACTTTTTTCTTTAACATCTTAAAAAAGTTCCAAAAAATGTAAAACATCTAATAAAATTGTAACTTTTTTTAAAGTTCTAAAATAAAACTTAAACATCTAATAAAATTCTGAAATTCTAATTCTATTTTTTTTTTTTTTTTTGAGAAGAAGCTGTGGCTCCGCTCTCTAAACTGAGAATCGTGCTGCTGGGCTGGATTCTGTCTGGGAAGAGTGCAACCGCAAACACCATCTTCAATAACGAAATATTTCAAATAAAAAAAACACAAATGGGCACAAATTATACAGGTGATGTAAATGGCAGGAAAATAACTGTGTTGGACACCCCAAGCTGGTGGAAGTATTTCTCCTCTAAATTCACCCCGGAGTTTGCTCAGGCTGCAATCCTGCAGAGCATCGGCCAATCACAACACATGCAATTCCCTCACGCCATGATCTTGGTGATTCCTATTGATACTTCATTCAAGAATGAACAGAGAAGAATCATTGCAGAGCATATGGCCAGTCTTGGAGAAGACGTCTGGAGACACACTCTAATACTGTTCACGTGGGGCGACAGGTTTCCAGACATATCAATCGAGCAGCACATCGAGAGTGAAGGTGAAGCGCTTCAGTGGCTGATTGAGAAATGCAGGAACAGATATCATGTGTTTAACAACAAAGACACGAATCGAGCTCAAGTCACAGAGCTGCTCCAGAAGATCGATGAGATGGTGGCAGAAAATGGTCTGTTCAGTCTCAAGACTCAATGTGCTGCAGAAGAAAGCGTTCATGTGTCTGACACACAACACGACGAGGAAATAAGTCTGAACCCTGACCAGTTACTGAAATTAATGTACCAGGAGTTGAAAAACAGGCGTAAAGAGATGAAAACGAAGCTAGAAGAATTAGGGATGGATTTCAGTGGATGTATAGCAGACGACCATAGCATAGAACAACCTCCACATGGTAAATTGGCAATTCTGTCTAATTTCCATAGACATATTATAGCAGCAAACAGCAAAAAACTATATAAATGTTATCTTAATGTTGCATTTGAGCACTTTTCTGTGTCATCTTCCTCTTCTAGTGTCGTATAATGATCAACTCAAGGAGAAGATAAGGAGAGAAGTAAGAAGATGGGAAGCAATTATAATGGATGGGATGTTGAACGTTCTGAATCCTGAAGCATCACATGGTGAGTTATTATAGATTTACATGATGAATCACATTGCTTAAAGGAAAATCTTTTCTTAAATTTTTTGTTTTGTTTAATAACCTGCCAAAATTCATTCTCTGCCACTTATTTTTTCATTTTCACGAATCATTACTCATACAGGTGAAATGATTCAAAGTACAAATGCATTGGTGATGAGCTGGCTTCAGAAATGTGAGGAATACAGTTCCTCTAAAGTTTCATCTAAAACATCAGGATATGAAACAAACTCAGAACCCAGAGATTAGAAGATCCACAGAATCCAGAGATGTCAGATAATCCAAAATTCAAACAATGCATGTGTTTTTCTAGTTATTAATATATTTGAGTTCCTAGAGCTCTTCCTTTCCGATTTTAGGGAAAAATAGGATCTATTGGAGACGTCAAATATATTCCTTAGGCGTGCTAAAAGAGCACCGACACAGAACAATCAACTTGGTAAAATCTCACAATAAATCAAGCAGATGTGAAAAATATGATACACCAGTGTTTTTCCAAATGATAAGTTTAACTATGTATCATCTTTTTACTCTTTTAATTCCTTTTATAACTGTTGTAATTTTCCTTGCTTTTATTTTGTGATTATTGTAATTTATTTTTGTGTAAAGCACTTTGAATTACCATAGTGTATGAAATGTGCTATATTATGAATAAACTTGCCTTGCCTAGGCTATTTTTAATTAATATCTGATATTGTTGTATAATATCGAAATATGTAGGCTATATATATATATATATTACTTTGTTATAAATTTCATCATAATATAAAGTAATTACTATTTATGTAAGCAAAGTATGGTTTTGATGTCTGTATAATGTTTCATATGTAACTTTTTACATGATTGCATTTTATCAAGTTAAAAATAAAGAAATTGTTGATATTTCACAATGACTGCTGTCTATGTTTAATGTAGGCTACATCAAATAAGGTTGGTTGTCAGTGACATCCTAATATTTTTTTTGTTTTGTTTTGACAAACAAAGCTATTGATACGGAAGGGGATTAGGGCCAAGCATATAAAAAAATAAAACCATCTCGATATTAAAGTCATTATAATGCAAAATTAAACTCGTTAAATTTCGAGAAATTAACTCGAAATACAATCTTGAGAATAAACTCATTAAATATCGAGAATAAAGTCGTTGTGATTCGAGAAAAAACTCGTTAAATTTCGAGAAAGAAAGTCGAAATACAATCTTGAGAATAAACTCATTACATTTCGAGAATAAAGACATTTTGTTTCGAGAAAAAACTTGTTAAATTTCGAGCAAAAAAACTCGAAATACAATCTTAAGAATGAACTCATTAAATTTTGAGAATAAAGTCGTTGTGTTTCAAGAAAAAAACTCGTTAAATTTCGAGAAAAAAAGTCGAAATAATTGTGAGAATAAACTCATTAAATTTCGAGAATAAAGTCGTTGTGTTTCGAGAAAAAAAGTCCAAATGAAATGTAGGGAATAACGCATTCGATCAGTGTTCATTGCATAGCCTATACTGATAGAGGAGATGGCAGAGTTGGATCACTTAGTCAAGCTATATTTTAGACTTTCTTTCAGTATCAAAGAAATACTTTAGCTAATTATGACAGAATAATAATTAGCAAACGAACTTTAAAGAGAATTTGCAAGCGGCTAGCTCTTTTTAGAAGAAAAAATCAGTCCAAATTGCGCGATGTACTCGCTTTTGTCCAACATGAAATGAGAACCAGTGGACAAATGCAAGTTTATCGCTGGCTTCACCTACGCGCGATTCATCAGGGGTTCATGGTTTCCCAGGATACCATAAGACGCATTATTAAACTGGAATTTCGACGAAGCCATTTATGGCTGTATAGATGGTTACAGTCGTTACATTCTGTGGATGGAGGCGTACACAACCAACAACGATCCTAAAGTAATAGCCAGTTACTTCATAAAAACAGTTACTGGCATAGGAGGGTGTCCAGTTATTACTGGTGTCCAGTGTGACAGTTATTATTCTGTCATAATTAGCTAAAGGTGGTAGTATTTCTTTGTTACTGAAAGAAAGTCTAAAATATAGCTTGACTAAGTGATCCAACTCTGCCATGTCCTCTATCAGTATAGGCTATGCAATGAACACTGATCAAACGCGTTATTCTCTACATTTCATTACGACTTTATTTTTGAAATTTAATGAGTTTATTCTCAAGATTGTATTTCAATGTTTTTCTCGAAATTGAACGAGTTTTTTCTCAAAACACGACTTTATTCTCGATATTTAATGAGTTTATTCTCACGATTATTTCGAGTTTTTTTCTCGAAATTTAACGAGTTTTTTCTCGAAACACAACACCTTTATTCTCGATATTTAATGAGTTTATTCTCACGATTATTTCAACATTTTTCTTCGAAATTTAACGAGTTTTTTCTCGAAAAACAACGACTTTATTCTCGAAATGTAATGAGTTTATTCTCAAGATTGTATTTCGTCTTTTTTCTCGAAATTTAACGAGTTTTTTCTCGAATCACAACGACTTTATTCTCGATATTTAATGAGTTTATTCTCAAGATTGTATTTCGAGTTAATTTCTCGAAATTTAATGAGTTTAATTTCGAATTATAATGATTTTAATCTCGAGATGGTTTTATTTTTTTATTATTGCTTGGCCCTAATCCTCTTACGTATATTGAAGCACAGGATTCCTAGGACTGATACTGAATGCAACTAACAGGAAGTAATCTGTTCTCCTCTGACATTTATTTTGAAAGTCAGTTTCTCTTCTGGGACTTTTATTTTGAAAGTAGTATGTTCTTCTGGGACTTTTATTTTGAAATCTTAGAGGTTCAGTGTCGGTCTGTCAGGCTGTGTGTTTGTCATGACAGGAGCAGATTTAACATCCCTGAGATTGGGTGAGATGTGTGATTCATGTGTTTTATAACATTTTTACTGATATGCGAGGATATCGATACATAAAGAAGGAGAGTAAAGTATTTTAGTCAGGTATTTTTCCTGATCAGCAAATCATGTGTCTCGTGCGCTAACGCTAAAAGCTCATGTCACCTCTACAAACATTTGACAATTCAACTACTGACAGGCGATTAAATATTTAGTTTTTATATAACCAGAGAGCAAATTAATCGTTTTACAGGATTCAGATCAGTAAATATTCAAGTTAACTGCATAGAGTTTATAAAATTTGAACTTTTACGACTATCTTTTAAAATACATTTCTCCTGCATTTTATATGATTATGGTCATAGGAATATAAACATTTAATCGTATATTTGAATTTTACTCTATAAGCCAGCAGGCTGTTAATAATTTTGTCTTTGTCTAATATTACATCATGAGTTACTTTCACTTTTGACTTCGTGACATAACGTAATTGTAAACTATAAGTTACGTTATCATGATTTTTTTTACATGATACTCCAGGTTACCTGGTAATAAAAACATGTTATTATCATAGCACAAAACAAACACTGTAACATGGAAATGCTATATTACATTTTAGTTAATGAGCAGAGTTTCTTTATTAATTAACCTCAAAATCAAATTTATTTGTTTTATTTCCCAGTTTCGACAGCTCTGATGTGAAAGTCTTGAAGGTAAGAGTGAGTAAATATCATTTATAAATGATAAAGCGATAATCCAAAGTAGCCTCTCCTGAATTTGCTGATGTTTCTGAAATATTCCCAGTACAGGTGTGGAAATGGAGCAGTCAGATCGTTCTCCGCTGAAGCGTTTTGTGCTGGCCAAAAAGAAGATCGGCGAGGTTTTCGAGCAGCTCTTAGGTTACGTTCAGGAGGGCTCAGAGTTTGTGAAAGGTAATCTTTGATTTCATTTCTGTTAGACTGAAAATATCCAATCACACAGATTCTCCACTGACTTGATTAGATCAGAAGAAATGTGCAGAAGTTGCTCTAATCCAGCAGACGGTTGCCAAAGTAGGATTGGTTTGTTCGTTGCGAAGGGTTAACTATTGTAGTATTTGCATGTGTTTTGTTTATTCTTTTGTATTTGTCAACAGAAACCTCTAATAATGAGTCGCTGGAGAATATTGCAAACAGGAGCCAGTTGAATGAGATAGAGACGTACACAAGCAAACTGTCTGACATTAAAGGGGTGTTATCTCGTAATCATATGAAGGTGGCCTTTTTCGGCAGGTGAGTTTTGTGTTTGACCAGAAGTTCCACATGTCATTCACTTTTAGTTTCACTTCAGCAAATGTTAGAAACATCCTCTGTTCGTTAATTTATCAGAACAAGCAATGGTAAGAGCACAGTCGTAAACGCCATGCTGCATGACCGCGTGCTTCCCAGCGGCATCGGTCACACCACTAACTGCTTTCTGAGCGTGGAGGGAACGGATGAGGACAAGGCCTTTCTGAAGACCGAAGGATCTGAGGAGGAGAAAAGCATCAAGGTAAAGACAAGTGCATGTTTTCTCCTATACACTAAACACACAATAGATATAGGCCACATAGAATCGCCATTGGCTAGTACATTTTTTTTGTTTACTCGTCAGACTGATATTCTTTTTTATATACAGTAGTCAACATTTGAAGTGGATCAAAAAAGTTAATCAAAGTTGTCCTATGACAAGAATGGGCATTGTTCAAAATTCATGTATAACTTTGATGAAAGGGTTTGATCCACTTCAAATGTTGACTACTGTATATGCGTATGTATATATATATATATATATATATATATATATATATATATATATATATTATACACTGCTGTTCAAAAGTTTGGGGTCGGTAAGATTTTTAATGTTTTTAAAAGAAGTCTCTTCTGCTCACCAAGGCTGCATTTATTTGATTAAAAATACAAAACAAACCCAGTAATATTGTGAAATATTATTTCAATGTAAAACAGCAGTTTTCTATGAATAAATAGTAAAGTGTAATTTATTCCTGTGATCAAAGCTGAATTTTCAGCATCATTACTCCAGTCTTCAGTGTCACATGATCCTGCAGAAATCATTCTAATATGATGATTTGATGCTCAAGAAACATTTATTATTATTATCACAGTGCTGCTTCATATTTTTGTGCAAACCGTGATTCACTTTTTCCAGGATTCTTTGACAGTTCAAGAGAAAATCATTTCACTAAAAACGAAATATTTTGCATTATTATAAATGTTTTTACTGCCACTTTTGATCAATTTAATGTGTCCTTTCTGAAGAAAAGTATTAATTTATTTTAAAAAATAATAAATCGCACTGACCCCAAACTTTTGAACAGTAGTGTATATATATGTGCCATCCAGAAACTTGCGCTCTGCAAGTGAACGTAGTCTTGTGGTGCCATCTCAAAGAGGCACAAAATCTCTTTCTCGGCCTTTTATCTGGACTGTTCCCTGCTGGAGGAATGACCTGTCTAACTCAACCAGAGCGACTTAGTCCGTAGCCATTTTCAAGAAACGGCTGAAGACGCATCCTTTTCGGCAACACTTGATCCATTAATACTAACACTTTCTCTTCTATTCTATATCTATTTATATAAAAAAGTACTTTTACTGCGTTAGAATAAACTGTTGTCCTATTGTTCTAATTTGTAAGTTGCTTTGGATAAAAGCGTCTGCTAAATGAATAAATGTAAATGTGTGTGTGTGTGTGTATATATATATATATATATATATGTGTATATGATTCCACCAAATTAGCTTGTTTGAAAAATGACACTGCTTTTTAAATATCTGAACGTATACTCTTACATCAGTCAATCAAGCATTATATTACGATATTATGATAATCAAGCACTATTTAATGATAGAACTTTATAACTAAATTATAACTAAAACTTGGTAACCATGCATATTTGTAATTTTAACTGAACTTAGGACTGGTGGTGGTGCTTAAGATATTGTTGGTCATTCAGTGTTTCTGTAAAAAAATAAAAAATAATAGTTATTATTAGTGAAAGATAATAATACTACTACTAAATCTATTACTAATAACAATATACAACGCACTAAGGATTGATGAGTTCATCAGTTCATGAATAATCAGCGTTCGCTCGAACTGATTTGCTGAAATCAAAACAGGGATGAGCGTCAGCCAATGAGATTTAGCCGTTTGAGCATTAGTTCCGCCCACTACAGGAGAAACCGGCATATCTTCTGCTTGTTCTTAAAAGCTGAATAATTCCAAGTTAACTCTGTTAGTTTGACAGGAAAATGCAACAAAGAATATCGTTTACATGTAACGCATCGATTCTGCGTGTCTCTCTCTCTCTCTCTCTCTCTCTCTGTCTCTCTCTCTCTCTCTCTCTGTCTCTCTCTCTCTCTCTCTCTCTCTCTCTCTCTATCTCTCTCTCTCTCTCTGTGGTGTGTGAGAAACACAGCGCTCTCAGCAAAGCGACCGCGAATCGTGCGCTTTCACACTAGAGTTTACAGTACGTCAAATACTTTTTGAAAAAACAAAAAGAAAACAGAATTGCACATATAACAGTGTTTATAGTCATAAAACCGCCTCTTAAAGTGCACATGATGAAGGCCAAATACACCTTTCCTCTTCAGACAGTAAATCAGTTGGCTCACGCACTACACATGGATGAGAGTTTGGATGCTGGCTGTCTCGTGAAAGTCTTCTGGCCCAAGACGAAGTGTGCCCTGCTCCGAGATGACCTGGTTCTGGTGGACAGGTACACTTCCATGAGCCTAAAGTGCTGTTAATATGTCCCATTGTAGCATAGTATGAAGAGTAAAGTTTGTATGTTTCACTTTTTTGCTTTCAGCCCTGGAACTGACGTCACCACACAGCTGGACAGCTGGATCGACAAGTTCTGTCTGGATGCTGATGTGTTTGTGTTGGTGGCCAACTCTGAATCTACACTTATGAACACGGTGAGTTGCGCACTGTTTTCAAAATAAAGCAAGGAGGGAAAAACGCTGGATTATTAAACTGTCGAACATTAATCTGACTGGCATGTGATGTCACATGGTGTGAAGTGTTTGTAGTGTGCTAATATGGGAAAGTATGCAGAGGAGGAGGAGGGGTTGCTCAGTGTTTGGTTGCGTTCAGTTCACAAGAATGCAGTGCTGCCTTTAGATCACGCACAGACTGAGGCCCGTCTGCTATCCCAGGATGCTTTAGTTGATTTCAGGGCCTCTCGGGGGATTTTCATAAAGGGCAGATAAACAATCCATTATAAATGACATTCCCTAATGTTCAGGGGGCATTACTCATGGAAAAACATGCTGAAAACTAAATTTATATTATTTGTACCAGTGTTTTTATAAAACTAAAACCATTAAAATAATTATAGGTACTTCAAATCAAATAAACATGAACTGAAATAAACTATAAAAAAGTTATTTAATATTATGTATTTAAACCAAGGCAGCATTTCTCAGTTTCCTTTTATTTATCTTGATGTACTAAATAATTAAAACTGAAATAAAGATTAATAAAAACTATATAGACATATTTAAAAAAAAAATAAATATGGCAAAAACATACAACTACATTACTAAAACTTTAAGTTTAAAATGAAAACAATGTAACAGTGCATGACCTGAAACATTTATTGTGTATACATATGGAAGTATTTAACTAAATTATATAATGAAGTTATTAGATAATTCATGGAAGGTTGCACAAAATAAATCAAATTAAAATGTAAGCATAGATAAGATATTTTTTCAGATGTGAAATCTGAATCAGAATGTGAAACATATAATGTTGCGAATAACATAAAAAGAAATGGATAGAATAATATTTCATTTTGTATTTCACATCATTTTTCATTTTACATGATAAAATAAATGTATTTCATGTCTTATTTATTTCTTCTTATATTTAATTTGTACTTTATTGTTTTTTTTCAACGTTTCATTAATTTTTAGAATATAATTTCTTTATATATTCATTCATTTAATTTAGTCTGTTAAAGTCCTCCATATATTTAGTTCTATGTTTAAGTGCACATTCTTCATCCTCCCGACTGATTTAATGCAGTAGTTTATTGCTGCTCAACAGCTGATTTAATAAGAGTGAACACATGTTGTCTTTACACTGCCAGTGTGTGTGTTTGTGTCCTCTACAGTGTTTCCATCACACGACCCCTAGTAAACCCAACCTCATCAACCTCTTTGTTATTTCTTTTTAAAGGAGAAGCATTTCTTCCACAAGGTCAACGAACGCCTCTCAAAGCCCAACATCTTCATCCTGAACAATCGCTGGGATGCTTCTGCTGCCGAACCGGAATACATGGAGGACGTGAGTTTGTGTGGATCACTACGGATCAGAGGGCCGGTCTTATATTAGTTATACATTTCAAGTCAAACTGTGCAGCCTCTCTTAACCCGTAAATAAATGCATCGATCCGCAAATTACGTTTGCGTTGTTAAATGGTCTAGTGGTCGATCTTTTGCCAAGCGTGTCAGAGGTTACAGGTTCTAATCCGCACTTGTATAGTTTTTTTTTCTCTCATCAAAACTGAATATGTTCATCAGTGGTTAGAGCAGTGTTGTGGCTGAACACGTTTTTTGAACGATAGTTCATGAACTCTGTCATATTTTGGGCGAACGTGAACTGAACTTTTTACTGCCTGATGAACGTTACTGTGAACTCGTTCATTCTGGTGTCTGTGAACGCCACGCTCTCTGTTTAACTTCGTTCAATAGGGCGCCAGATTTCTATAGAGCCTTACTGTGCGTTCACACCGGACGCGAATAGCGCGTCAAATTCGCGTCTACCGCGTCTAGTTTGCCGCTTGACCACTTTGTGTTAATTCGCGTGTCAAGAGAGAAACTGACGCGCGTAAAAACAAAAGTTTGAAGCGAAATTTACGCGCGTCAGACGCGTCAGAATCGAAACCCGTTGGCGGCCATCTTTTTTATGTTGATCGAGCATTCATCGGAGAGTCACCCCTCTGTATTTGCTCTGGAGAGCAGAACGGCGGCGTAGGGGTAATCGTCGCCGTATTTGTGTCCATCAGACCCTTCGAAGGCGAACCCAGTGTGGCGAGTTTCACCATTGGCTCGCTCCAGGAGCTGCGCCTGGATGACGGCGGCTTACAGCGGTACTTCCGCCTGTCCCGCGCCCAGCTTGATGACCTGTTGTCCCGCATCGGGGCGAGGAGCACCCTCGCCCTCATCCACCTAATCTGTCATTTATTTTTGTTTTGATGATAAATGGAGCCAGCCTCCAAAAGTGATTAATCTGTCCTGTGATTTTTCTCTCTCTCTCGAACAACACTGTCCAGACACGAACTTATGCAGTATGTTGGTTGTCCATACATTAATAATATTTAATATATCTAGATATGGAATAAATAGCATTCAATACAAAATGAATATGTCTCAAATATTGAAATCAAGTTTTATGTGATAAAATATTTGCTTTGTTGTGCATTAGAACCAGTCATATTACAAAATAATTTATTGAAGCCTCCAGATACTTCACCACATGACAGCAGCATGCAGCTAGGCTCCGGATTGGTTAACGCAGCGCGAATTGACGCAGAAGTTCAGATTTTTCAACTCGGGCGGCAGACGCAAATTCGCGTCAAACGCGTGAATGCACAAATAGCACTAACTAAATCATTCGCGCATAACGCGCTTAACGCGCCAGCCGCTTAATTCGCGCCATTCGCGCGAACTTGACGCGCAAATGAGGCGAATTCGCGTCTACCGCGCTGCGCTCTACGCCTCATTCGCGCCGCAGGAATTTTTTACGCGCGTAACGCGTCTTTGCATTGACTTAACATTGAAATCACTCGCGCCTGACGCGCTATTCGCGTCCGGTGTGAACGCACCATTACAGGCGAAAACCAGGCTAAAACACACCGTAAACAGGCCTTAATACGTAGCGCACCGCGGCATGCGTCATCAACACAAAAAGCAGCGAGGAGGATCGTACGATCATTTAAACGAATTTTATGACAAGGTCGTGAGGTTGGGAAAAATCGTACATTTCTGTGCAAACTGTGCCCGCCGATAAAATAATTGCTGTCTGTGGTTCTATATGGGCTGTGCAATTATTTTGAAAAATAAAAGTTCGCAGCAACATATGGAAAAAAAGAACTATGAAGTAGTTCAAAATTTTCAAGTATGAACTATGAACTGAACTAGTTCATTTTAAAATTTGTGAACTGAACTTTGAACTAGTTCATGTAGAAAGTGAACTTTCCCAACTTTTATTTTTGTGATTTCACCGGAATGAGTAGAGAGTCTCCGCAACGGCTATAGATTGAAGCGCGCGTCCGAGTGAAGACTGGAAGACACTGTATCCATGACACTGATTGCCGCGGCAACGAGCGCTCAGCTTGAGTTAAAAAACACCACATTTTAGCGCTAGATCTCTTAATTAATAGCGAACTAAATGAATGCTCTGTTAGTTAACTGGAGATGTTTTATTTATTTGTATTAGGTACATCCGGGCCTCAATGTTTCAAAAAGTGGTGGGGGACAATATCGATCCCGAGAAAAAGTGTGGGGACACAACTTCACTGGATCTAAACAAATCAATCTAACCATAGATGATCATGTGACCAGTAGTGGTGGCTTTCTTAATCTATTTAAAATAATTTTGCAATTTCCCGGTAGATTTTTTGGTCCCACTCCGTCCCTGTTACGGATGTACCTGAAGCAAAATGAAATGTATCTCTGTCTCGGATATGTCATTGATTTTGGGTTGTTTAACTGGTTTCAGGTGCGTAAGCAGCATACGGACAGGTGTGTGAACTTCCTGGTGGAAGAGCTGAAAGTTGTGGATCGCGCACAGGCGCCTAACCGCATTTTCTTTGTGTCGGCGAAGGAGGTGCTGAACTCGCGGATGCAGCGGGCGCAGGGTATGCCAGAGACTGGTAAGAGTGTGATCTTGAGAGGGTTCACGTGGCAGAGCCAGATACTCACTGCCCGCATGACATCTAGTGGATGGGAATCATAGATTTGGGTATTTAAAAAAAAAAATTTGTATCAGACATGGGACAAATGCATCACCTTTGATATGATAGTCTATGTGCCAAAACAGCAGCTGTAGGGCCTTTTATGACAGTCATAGTGCTGGAAATTTCAGTGTTCACACTTTCACCTGCTTCAATCTGAAGTGAATTTCATAACTGATTTTGTGAGTTTGATCAACTGAAGCAATTGTTTTTTTCCTGACCAAAATTTATTTCAAATATATGCAAGGAAATTGATGATCAATTTGAAAATGTATTTATTTCAAACCTCAAATGCAAAAATATGTTACACAATGTATATAAGGGGACAGGAAAATAGATTTCCCATCTTAAAATACATTTTAGGCGAAACATTTTATATATACAGTATATATATATATTAAAAAAAATTTTTTTTTTTTTGGACAATGAATAAATATATTTAGATTGAAAATATTTTTTAAAAAATGTATGAGGAAATGCAAGTAACTAAAACTTAAGTAATTGGCTCCATGTCAACCAATTGACTTATTTAAATGTTCATAATTTTGAAAAAAAAAATATTACATAGTACATTTTAATATATCCGCAAATATATTTTTCTGTTGTATGAGACATCCTCGCACTGCAAGCAAGTTAACTGGCTGAAAATATTTGTGATTTACTAATCACTGAAGATCACAAAAGCCACATTTGCAAATTGGCCATTCAGACAGACTGTGATTGTATTGCTGCACGTGTTTGAATTGTTGGTCATAGTGTCCGTTCCTACTATGGGTTCCCCTAATGTTATTGATAGGTTTCACAACTGGTGTCCCTTAATGTTCTACAAGATCTAAGTGTGTTCCCTATGAGTTACTCTGTTAAACCAGGATGTGTGTGTTTAGAGCTTAATAAAGATGCTTGTGTGTGTTTGCAGGTGGTGCTCTCGCTGAGGGGTTTCAGGAACGACTGAAGGAGTTCCAGAAGTTTGAGAGATTGTTCGAGGCAAGTAGGAGCCGATATTGCATTTGCTAGATAGGAGAACTGTAGCTGTTTTAGGTTACATCATAACAAAAAAAACAAGACTAACGCCTGTTATTATAACCAGATGTGACGCAATGCTGCGACACACGAATAAAGTCATCTTTTCCATGTTAATCAGAGTTTTTTTTCTAACCAGCGATTCACGACAGGCAACAGGAGATTTTGTTTTGGAACACACAACATTATAACCTTAACATCTACGTCTGCAAACAATATATGCATACATTGATCGCTTAGATCCTCACAAAACTTGTTAAAAATAGTTTATAGTAGAATAAAACAAAATTCATGTTTTCAGTTCGCTGTCATCATCCTCCTGTCGCTGTCATGGCTCTCTGGTTTGTGTTAAGAAAAACAAGCGCGTTGTTATTTTTAATGAGCGTTCAAGTACTCGAGTACTTCCGACTAGTGGTTGATGTAGTCGACTACCTAACTAGTCTATGCAAGCCCTAATACAAAGAATGACAATGATTATCTCAGGTACTTATACACATTATTTAATGTTAAAGTAATTCAATGTGCGTTTGAATATGATTTTGTGTTACCTGTTAATACTCATTTTGTTGTGAGAGCAGTGTGTTTGCAGAAAGACTCCGCCCACACGCTCTTCTGATTGGCTGTGATTCTTGATTTATTTGGTTGCGAGTGCACTGCGTTTGCAGAGAGACTCCGCCCACACACTCTTCTGATTGGCTGTGATTCTTGATTGATTTGGTTGCGAGTACACTGCGTTTGCAGAAAGACTCCGCCCACACGCTCTTCTGATTGGCTGTGATTCTTGATTGATTTGGTTGAGAGTGCACTGCGTTTGCAGAGAGACTCCGCCCACACACTCTTCTGATTGGCTGTGATTTTTTTATTTATTGATTTTGTCATGTATCGTAGTTGCGGACAGACAAATTGCTTGTCACTGAAATCTCATCTAGTTATGATACTGTGGTAAATTAAATTTGTATTTAATAGCTGCCTTTGCAATGCAATCTACGATGGAAATTCTATCTCTACTGATTATTTAGTTGCTTTAGAACATGTGAACAGATTTGGATGATTATCTCGTGTGTACAGTAAGCAGTGGGTGAAATAGTTTACAGATAAACTCAGTCCAGGTCGGCTGATATCTGTTTGAAGACTTCGGTGTGTGTCAGATAAAGAAGCAACGCAATTGTGCACTTCATCAAATGTGCGATAGAAGTGCTAAAATATGCAATCCCTATATGCCTTATTTTAGCAAGAACCATTGGATCACTAGAGATTTGTTTACCAGCACTAGTTATTTAAGAGAGTCCAGCTCTTCACACAGTAATGCAGGTTCTACAAGATAATGAATATCACAAACACACTTCAAAATTAAAGTTATATTGTTCATAATGGAAATTATGCCTATTATTAGGAATTTTGGGATATAAAACATCTTAACAGTCCTAAAATTGGCTTAATTTTCTTTATGAAAAATATATAATTTCTTATTTTTTCAATCAATTTTGGGATGATGTTCTTGAATGACATTGTTAGTCACAATCTACATTTACATATTAATTATTCATATTACATATCAAGACTACTAGAGAAGCTCACTTCTTCTTTTGATATGAATGCGTGCAGCAAGTGTTTATCCCGGTGAAGTTTAGCACTGTGAGCGTCTCTGTGCACATGTAATCTTCAATCTGTGTCGTCATTGCTGAAGTCTAGATTTACTAAGGCGAGGACATTTTTCTTTAGTTCAGTTTGAATTTCTGTTTCACCCTCTTCTTTCTGTTCGTTCGGTGTGGATGTATTTATTTTACAGTATATTTCAGTTTTTTTGTGTTGACAAAAATGCACTTTTGTTGATATACTTTTTAGACGGATCCCAGAAATACAGTGATCTAAAAAAGAATCTGACGCCACATTGAAATCTAGGACTATTTTATTTAAACTTGTTTAAAATTTTAACCAAAAAGTTGCTGAAATGAAGGTCGATTTCAGTTCACTATTTTTTTAGGGGACTATTCAAATGGTAAATAAAAAAATGTGGCTCTGAGACCTTTTGACCTTACTGTAATTCCTTTGGGAAAACGGTTGTTTTTATGTTTTGTTTTACGTTCATTGCATTGTTTTATTGATGGTTAACTTTTATGTTCATGCTGCTGTGAGATGAATGGGAGAGTCGTTGACGTATAGGGTTTAGATTTGCTGTAGTTTTTTAATTTAATTTCTGATGATTTAGTTTACGGCTGCAGCAGATTTGAACCTTTAACCCTTTAAAGTCGTAAAGCCGGCTCCTTTCACAGTAGCGTGTGTGTGTGTGCATGACCTCGTAGGAGTGTATCTCGCATTCAGCAGTGAAAACAAAGTTTGAGCAGCACACAATCAGAGCAAAGCAGATCACTGAAACGGTCAAAGACATCATGGATCAAATCAACATCGCCGCCGCGGACAAGAGGTGCGTCCTGTTCTTTTCTCTTCATTTTGTCACAGGAATAATGTACCAGAAGGTCCAGTAATCTACAAACCAAGAGAGCAGATTATTTTGGAGTGATTCGTCCAAAAAATCTTAAACATTATGAGTCCAGTATTGATGAAGTATCTCTAGTAGTAGGCATGTGACGGTATACAATTTTCTATCACGATAACTAATTAAGCTTTTATCACGGTATTGAATTAAGTTGCAAAACTTAAGCGTTGTCCTCCTAACAGGTCTAATAACTTTTTGTTCATATAACAAAAATAACTTTGAACCAGGGTTATCATCGTTAACTAAAACTATTAAAACATTTTTGTTTGAAATAGAGCTAAAATAAAAGATAAATATTAGTTGAAAAACTTAAACTAAATGAAATTCAGAAATGTTGCCTTGGCAATAAACTGAAATAAGTTTAGGTTAAAGCACTAAAATTATTAACTGGAAATAAAATGCATACATTTAACCTAAATAGCAATCACCATGGTATAAGTAGCATTATACCATGGTCCGTCTGAATACTCGATTCTGATTGGCTGGAAGGTGTGCAATAAAACTGTTTAATGCACAGGTAGTTCCAAGTCAGTTTAATATATTAAATTAAATTTATTTAAATAAATGTAATCTTAAGCACTACTTTACCTATTGTCTGATTCAATGCTAGATCAAGAATGCTAGATCAAACTGACACAAATAAAACAAATAATTTTTACCCTTCCAGACAAATATTGCTGGCAAATGACCAAGGTATAAGCGGGATAACGATTTCAATGCACTTCACGGCGGCAAACACTCTCCGGCTGTATCTTTGCCTCCAAGTTGTGCATTAAAATCATTTAATGCACAGCTAGCCGTGGATTATCCCTTACATGTCTAATCTCAGAGCTTCATTGTCATCGCTTGTGTAGTCACACGTGTTGTCTGATCGCAGGGTCGTCTCTCTGGAGGAGAGAGATTATCTAATTGACCGACTGGATTTTGTCCGCAATCAACTAAACCTGCTCATCCAGGACATCAAGAAAAAAATCGAGGCCATCACAAAGGAGGTAGAAAACAAGGTAAACCAGAGGAATCCACTAACTGTTCACCTTGATGATAAAACATGCATTTAATATCTGCTTGTCATGATTTAAAAATCTGAATTTCATTTGATTAATGCCAATTGTGTCGTAATAATAACTAACAACAATCTTAAATTTCAAGTTGTTTTTATACTTCCTTGTTAGTAAGTCTTGCTATCATGTGACCCACTGCTGTTTATGTGTAATCTGACCAGTCTTTCAACTTAGAATCCACAGCAGATTTAATGTTGTGTGAACATCTTCCTGTGTTTGTGTGTCTCAGGTGTCGAATGCCATGGCAGAAGAGATCTGCCGTCTTTCTGTGCTCATAGACGAGTTTCATTCGGACTTTCACCCGTCACAAAATGTGCTTAAAATCTACAAATCTGTGAGTTTGCCCTCGCCCCTTAAAAGTCAAAATCTGAATTAGGGCTGGGTAGTTTGTTAGACAAGTAGTTTGTTTAGGCATGGTCTGTAAGGAATTACAAACCTGCGCACATATATTCAAACGCACATAACTATAGAATCAATTCTTAATGCGCATGTGAACGCCATCAGCGTCTATCACAGGTTCACGTTTAAAGTCTGTTTAGAGAGAACGGTGTCGTCTTAGCGCCCCCTAATTTAATAACAAATGATCATTTAGACGGAAGTGAATCAATCAAAACTAACTTTAGCTGGAAAAAACATTTTTCAAGAACCACTATACAACCAAACCAATCTCTGTCACCTTAAATTATATGTTTATCTCTGTAAAGCTGCTTTGGAACAATCTACATTGTTAAAAGCGCTATATAAATGAGGATGACTATCGATTCAGATGTTCCAATTCGATTAGATTTCGATTCGCAAGCTCTCAATTCGATTTCGATTCCCGATTCGACTCAATGAATATAGATTTAATACAAATTCTATATTTATAAAAAAGAACAGTGAACATAAGTTTACAAGTGGTTAATTAATAAAAAGAAATAAAGAGCCACAAACCTGTATTTTAAACTCTTTTTATTTTAGGTACATTAAAACAGAACCCAACTCTATATTTCAAATGCATACAATGAATAGACAGGATTTTGATGCAAGATGAAAAATTGATGCTGAAAATCGGACAAGTCAGAACAGATGCCTTTATCAAACAGGATCAGGTTATTTTATGTTTAAAGATAAAACAAACATAAAATCACACAGCATTAGCTGTAGCATTCACATACAAGCCTATGAACAGTGCAGGAAAACTAATACTGGCTTTTGGGTGATAGGAAAATAAATATGGGGGGGGTGAAAAACGATTTGTGGTTTTTGTCAATCGATTTTTTGAAGCGACCACATTTTTAAAAACGATTAATCGAAAAATCGATTTTTTTGCCCAGCCCTAATCAGAAGAGACATTTATCAACGGTTTCATGTTTTATAAATGGATGAGCGGAGTTAATTTTCACTCGTATTTTCAGGATCTTCTCAGCCATATCGAGCAAGGCATGGGCAAGAATCTGGCCTTCCGCTGTTCTGATGCTGTAAACGACTCTGTACAGTCCTCTCAGAAAGACATGATCGGTATGTGAGAACACCAGGTCCTGGACAGACACAGTGACCTGTGTTTGATATTTAAACAGCAGTAGGTGACAGTCCTATTAATAGATAATATCAGATAACCGGTTAAGTGTTGCTTATGTAGTTCTTTACAAACATTAGTGTGTTATCTTGCTCTCTGGAATACTTAATTATGGTTGCTCAGTGGTGCCAATCTACTGTAACGACGCTAAACAGTAGTGGGTGAAATCTATATGTTGAATAATGTTAAATAATATTCTTAGTCTTTTCTTCCTGTGACGGGGCAGTCGAGACAAGCTACAAGAGTTTACTTTGAATGAGATGCCAGATACAGTAACCAAAACACCAATAATAACCAGGAAAAAAAATTATGAATTTTTAATTATGAATATACCAAAATACACCAGGACTCTTATTTTGAAATGTATATGCATTACTATTCCTAGCTGCTCATTCTAAAGAATGAGGGAGATAAAATTTGCTCTCAGCATGTAATATAAATCCCATAAAGTAAACATTGTCATAATTCATCAAAAGTTGATCATAAGCAATCTAGTGGCATTAAATGCCCTGTATTCATTGATTGCAAACTGCTCTGAATGCAGAAGGTGAAACAGTGGCATGACTTAACTTTGAAATGTGCATCCCTCATATTTATTTAATGAAATACAGCCTTTTTTTATTTGCACACATGCTTTTTAATGCATCTTACAGTTCGCACACATCTATTTTGTCATAAATGAAATGCTCACACACTGTCGAGCCCTGCGTTGTCCCTTATGTATGTAGAAAGTTCCAAGTTTGTATTTATTAATATATAGCACATTTAAAAACGGCAAACATGGCTGAATAAAGTGCTGAACATAACACAAGACAAAAAGACAACAACCACACATTCAAGACAAACTCACAATGAATTAAAAGCTAAAGAAAAAAAGTAGGTTTTAAAGGTGCAGTGTGTAATATTTCTGAGGATCTATTAACAGAAATACAATATAAGATCCATAACTATGTTTTCAGTGGTGTATAAAGACCTTGCATAATGAACCGTTATATTTGTATTACCTTAGAATGAGCAGTTTCTGTCTACACACACCGCGGGTTCCCTTACATTGAAATGCGCCGACATGTTTCTACAGTGGCCCTAAATGGACAAACGCGTTTTGTTACTATGTTGCTCTTCGTGAAGGGAAGCAAGCTTAGTTCAGCGAATAAAACACTGACACAATGATGAACAAGAAACTATTATATTCGCAATAACATATAGTTTTACTAAATAATTAAGTAAACATGATTTCTTAATTTATCCTTGTAAAGAAACCTAATTGCTGAACTGCTACTCTCTGCTGTCTCGGACGATGACATATTTTCCTGTCGGCCACCGTAACTTTTGTTGGTTGCAATTCTTAACCTCACCACTAGATGCCGCTAAAAATCACACACTGCACCTTTAAGAGAATATTTAAAAACAGTTAGACTGTGGGTTTCTTATGTAAACCGGAAGGCTGTTTCGAATCTCCTCTATGTTTTAACCGTGATCTAGGGAAAGACAAAAGTCTCTTATCACCAGACCTCAGGTTTCGTGTGGGGTTGTGTGGACAGAGTAGCAGTAGCAGTTCCCTGAAGATGCTCACTGTATGGGCAGTTTTAGCAAGAGTATGATAAATGAGTGTGTTTAGTAATCAACCTGCCTATATCTTTTCAGACTGTTTGAAGCCTCTGCTGCCCTCAGCTGCGCAGAACCAGCTCCACATGCTCATTCCCTGCAGGAAGTTTGAGCTCAGCTACGACCTGAACTGCGCCACTCTCTGCTCAGACTTCCAGGAAAACATTGAGTTTCAGTTCTCTTTGGGCTGGACCGCCCTGGTCCACCGTTTCCTAGGTCCTGTCAACGGCAGACGTGCCTTGATGCTGGTGGATCAAAAATTGCAGGTACGGTCAAACCAAAAATTATCCATATCACTAGATATTGTTTTGCTAGTGGGTGCAGGACTCAAAGTGAGGATATCAAAATAAAGTAAACTGTGACATATTATACCCAAACATTCTTCATACAGTGGACTACCAGTAAAATGTATACAAATTTGGGACCAAAATTTATTCAGTCACTTTGAGCTGACCATGTTTTGCTTAAGAGTTTTTTCTTTAATTGCTAATGCACCTTTTTACACCACAGACTGAAAAACATGAAGCATTGCTTGGTCATTGGTTGACCTAAATTGTTAATATCTAATAGTGTAGTTAAATTTAACAGCTGACAGATATTCAACCATATTCATTTGTGAGACAGAAGGATGAACAAAACCAGTGAAACATCAACTGATTTGATAACTCTGAGTTCTTGTCATATTTTATTACCATTTGCTAAACTATAGCGAATAAACTGTAATAATGTGAGAAATGTTGAAGTTGTCTGAATACATTTTAGTTTACAGTGAAATCTGCATTACCATTGGTATACAATGAGGTTTTTTTTTAGTCTGAAATGCAAGCGAAACACTTCAAGCAAGGGTGTATTATATTGTTTTTTTAAGATGACAGCTCCGCTCACCCCTTCAGCACCAGCGGTGGTTCAGTCTCAGATCCCCAGAGCTTCTGGAGGTCAAGGTCAGATTCAGGCTTCAATGGCGCAGGAAGAACTCATGATGTCAATGGTGAACAACCTGGCCTCTCTCACCTCACGCACATCTATGAGCGTCGTCATCGTTGGAGGAGTGGTGAGAATTATCTCAGTGCTTGCTTATTAATGCTTTACAGAATTCCCTATATTTTATATATGCGAGTGGTCAGTTTATGTGACTGTCAGATGTCGCATAAAAGAGTTTTTTGTCCAGAATAAGCTGTAATGTGGCCCAGCTTTTTAAAATTCAAAAGATGTGATCATATTAGTAAAAATTCGCCATAAAAAAACTGTAGTGAAGCGATGTACACAGATGTCACTTTCGAACCAAGCAGCTTTCTTTTGGTCAACGTGGCGAATCTGTGATCAACTGAACTGATGTGAAAATCTGCATGATTAATTCCCAATCACTTCGATTCCTATTTAAATTAATTAATTTTACCCATGAAAATGCAAATGTGACACACCCTAAGACACCCACATCTAAATTGTAATGTGTTTGAAACATAAATTGAGATACTTGTCATTATCAGTAGATGTAGTGTAAAAGTGTGGTCACATTAGTAAAACTTCGACAACATTTTGCTGGCAAAAAAGGTCAATTGTGTAGCAACGTATGCAGATCTTTCAAATCAAGCATCTGTGAATTCGCAAGACCAACTTGATATGTTGCGAAACCTGCGTAGGGAAATTTTTTTGGCCTCTTGTGATATTCCCAATCGTGTGAATTCCTATTGAAATGACTGGATTTCGCCGAACAACTTTAAAGGGGTGGTAAAACACGATTTCACTTTTCTAACTTTAGCTAGTGTGAAATGTTGCTGTTTGAGCAAAAACAACATCTGCAAAGTTACAATGCTCAAAGTTCAAAGCAAAGGGAGATATTTGTTTTAAAAAAAAAGGACTACAACAAATGGCTGGTAGGGACTACACGACATTCCTCCCGGGTTAGTGACATCAGCAACCCTAAAATGTACATAAGCCCCGCCCCCGGGACACGCAGTCCATGTTGAGAAGAGGAAAAGTTGTTGTGTAAGAGTACATTTGTGAGTCAGCTCAGACTTTAGCATCCTTCTTTTCACATGCAATAAAAAGTCACTCTGTGTGCATCTCACAACAGTTCCTATCCGAGCGATTTATAGATTATCATGACAGAATATGCTAATTGAAGATAGTTAACTCCACATCAGCAACATAAATTCATCAACTAACCATTCAGAGACGTCCTGTTGCATTCTACATGTTGTCACTTCTTCTTGAGTCTCTCCATCTTCGTCTGACTCTGTTTTAACATTAAAGGCAGAACAGTTTCTGTCATTTTAGTGCGTCTGCGTGAGGTAATCGCAGCTGCTAACACACAAGAGCTCTTGAAACCCCGGCCTCTGAGGCAGCTCATTTGCATTTAAAGGGCCAGGCACAAAACGGTGCGTTTTTGCTAACCCTCAAAAAGTGACAACTTTAACATGCTATATAAAAATATCTGTGTGGTATTTTGTGCTAAAACTTCACACACACACTTTGGGGACAGCAGAGATTTATTTTACATCTTGTGAAAAGGGCATTTTACCACCCCTTTAAATGTTAACTTAACTTTCCTGGGTGGAAATTATGCATTGAAGCTCATCTCTATACCTTTTGTTAGGTGTGGCGAACAGTTGGCTGGCGTCTGATCGCTCTCTCCATGAGTCTGTATGGCATGCTGTACCTGTTTGAAAAACTCACCTGGACAACCAAAGCCAAGGAAAGAGCCCTGAAGAGACAGTTTGTGGAATACGCCACCGAGAAACTTCAAATGATCATCAGTTTCACCAGCTCAAACTGCAGCCACCAAGTGCAACAGTAGGAGTTCATCTGGATTTTCACATCCGAGTCCGTTTGAAATTAGAGTTTTGTCCGTGAGGAAGCTGTTTGATTTCACTTCGGGTGAAATTAATGTCTGGGTTATGGTGTTGTGGTCCATGTTGACAATGAAGTTAACAAGTTGTTGAGATTAATATGGCTTCATGTTAGGGGTGTAACGGTTCACAAAATTCACGGTTTGGTTCGATACGTTTTCGATACAGCAAAAAGAAAGAAATGCCAGAGAAATTTCCTATTTATTAAAAGGATTTTTTTTTTTTTTTAAATAAGTGCGAGATCTTGAAACTTTTCGTTTTATAAATGGGGGAATCTTTGAAGGATGAACAAATAATGTTTTAGTCATAACATTAAAAATAACATTTAAATATGATCATATTGAGTTTAAGTGCTGGAAAAAGATGTGTGATGTACTTGAAAGCATTTTACTATTTCTGCCAAACTTCCATGGTTACAGTGAGTGTTACTACAGTAAACCCATGGTGAATGTTGCTTATGTGTGGACTTAAAGCCTATAACTAGTTCATTCATGGAACAATGTTTCTCCTGGTTTCCACATCCGTTAATAACGGAGAAATTTGAATGCTTCTCACTAGATCTCGTTATTACTTTACTGGGGAATTCAAATGTTTTGACTGGATCTCTCAGCGCTGTGTATAACACAAGCGTGCCGCACAAGCCCTGAAAAGTGAAGCCAAAGCGTCTCGATCGCCCCCCGGTGACTGGTCCTAGTATAGCTCATAAACCCCGCCTCCCCGTGTTATTCAATGGGACGTGAGACCAACTAAACAATTAAATTACACTTCACGTATCTTTTTTCCAAAGATAGTTTCTGTCATTTACTGTAGTTTTCATCACGCTGATGTAATTTCAAGTGTTTTTTTTTTAAATAAGTTTGTTTTTAGTTAGTTATTTGATGCTATAAAAACAGTGCTGTGGCGTACATGATTGACAGCTGTGATTGACAGGTTCTCTGAGCAAAGTAGTCATTGAAGCAACAACGGACTATTTTCGGGATCTTTGGAGGACTGAGGAGATTGGAGCTTTAAATTTAATATCTAAATTTCTATATTTAATTATTTCACACCGACATAATGGTTTGTTCTGCAGCAGAGGTGCTTGCGCTAGATTCAGCGAGAGTGAGGGCGGGACGAGAGCGGGACGTTGATTTCGCGGCTTTACTTCCTGCTTCACTACTGCGCATGTCTGGTCCCGAAATCGCAACTGCGCAGACTCAAGTCCCAAGATGTTAGCGCCATATCGGGACAATGGCGGCTTCACTTCTCGCAAATGGAAGAGAACGAAGGGGCGTTGTCCATCCTTTTTTTACAGTCTATGGTATAACAGTGTCGCTTGATCACGATTGTCTCGCGCTGCACTGACATTAATGCTCCAAACTGATAAACGGTCCGTGAAGCACAAAATAATGAGTAGCGCAGTTTCATTACGTTTGCCATTTGGTGTTGCCCAACGTTGTGGTGGTCGCGCTGGCGTGGATTTTGGTCGGCAGGAAAAATGGTCCAACGAATCGTTTGGTTTGTAACGCGTACCGACCCGAAAGCCTCGTACCGAACGGTTCAATACGAATAACATGTATCGTTACACCCCTACTTCGTGCATAAGTGAACTACTATTGATGACATATCATTTGCTGGTAATACTATATAGGGCTGTCACTTTTTATTCGATATTCGAATATGCATTCGAACATGACGTGAAATATCCGTATTCGAACTATGAATAAACTATCCGGTTTTTAAAGTGCCATGTTTAGCGCATTTTTTACAGTCTATGATTAGACCGTTTTTTGTTTTTTATTATTGTTTGCCATCTCATCCAGGAGCGGGCGCTCTAAACGTATAGTAGCGTAAGCCCATGACAAAATCAAGCGAATAATAGCCTCCCTGTTTTGAAAATGGAAGATAACGCACAGAACGACAGCCCGAGCGGAGAATTACGACCTCAACTCATCTAAAAAGTCGAGTCTGGAAATATTTTGGGTTCTACAGCTACACCGTATACCACTTTTCTCAACATTGACGCGCAAATCTGTGTGTGCCAGGCACGTGTGCGCGCACTGAGCGCGTGTTCTCCACCGCGGGGAACATCGCCAATAAAAAGAGAGCCGATTTCTACGGGTCTCGTAGAAATTCGAATATATTCGAATACATTACTTGATATTCGATAACCGTTCGAATTTGATTTTTCTCAAAAGTGACAGCCCTAATACTATAGCAGTATGATCAATCAGAAATTGAGTTATGGCAGCACAAGTTTTTTAATTCTGCTGTAAAGGAGAACTCCGGTCCATTCTAACATTGAGCTCATTTTTTTGTAAATTTGGAGTGCTGTTTGTAGTCGACAGTAATCGATTGTCAAGTGCGTGCGCGCGATCATTGGTGTTCAACATCTGATTCGGATGAACTATCCATTTGAGGTGATATTCTCAGAACACCACACAGCACCAAGTCTCCACTGTTGCTTAGTTACCAATGATAGTGCGCGCGCACTCGACAGTCGACTACTGTGACTTCGACCGAAAACAGGAAGTAAGTACAGGTATGTGAGCTTGCTGGATTAAAATCACTTTTATTCATGTCTTTCACATCTACTGCAGTCAGATTCACCGTGTTCACTCTAAATAAAATCACTCACGTGGCTGTGCACTTGTAAGGATGTTAAGAGGCTAAAAGCAGGTTCAAAACTTGCCCATTTAAGTCAACGGGGTGCAAATTTTAAAAAGAGGATAACACGGTGTAGGCAACACTGATTTTTGTCGTTGTTCTCTGTATTGACAGCACTCCAAATTTACAAAAAAATTAGCTCAATGATAAAATTGACCGGAGTTCTGCTTTAAGTGCTGTTTTGTGCATGCAAATAGAAAGTAATTGAGTTCCTGTATGTTAAAGTGCTCTTGTTTGCCTGATACAGGGAAATTGCCAGCACATTCGCCCGACTCTGCCAGCAAGTTGACATCACCCAGAAGGACCTGGAGAATGAAATCCAACGCCTCACTGACAAGATCCAGAAGCTGGAAACTGTACAGAACCGATCTAAAGTGCTCAGGTCAGCCCACAGATCTTGAAACAGTATTTGAGCTATCATTGAGCATGTTTACATAAACGCCAGTACACTGATAACTCCCAAAATATGCTTATTGAATTAACCCGTTGTCCCAGTTTACTTGTAATACAGTAATTTGTGATGTCAAAACCTAATAATTTGTGTATTCCATTTGTTTTATGTGAGATGTGATGTTGAAGAGGTCCTATTATCAGTCTTGATGTTTTTGGGCTCTAATAAAATTGTTTTTCATGCTTAAATGGTAAAAAAAAAACATTATTTTTCTCTATTTTCACACTCTTTTGATGGACGAAATAAATATGATTTCACACAAAAAGTGCCCAAAATCCACAGAATAAACATATCTAGTGAGTTTTAACAAGAACTGGAGTAGCCAAACAAAAGAAAATGAAGACTCACAAATATTTATAGAAGATTTACCTGTAGGTTTTTCAAATATATAAAATATATATATAATTTTCTCCTTAAAATCTTTTTTTCTTAACAAAATAGTTCTCTTTAAAAATGCATCTTGAGACTTTTGTATTCTGTGCTTTAAGTTTCATCTTAGAAAAGTTTTCCACATCTGTAATACTGATTATTTGTTTGCTTTTTTACAGACATAAAGCCACAGCTTTGGAAAAGCAGTTGGAGGATTTCAGCTCCCAGTATCTGCGTCCTCAGCCCTGAATCTGAGTTCACACACACGGACGCTCCGAGAGTGACGTGGCTCGTGAAGACTGTACGCCCTCCCGTTACGCCCTGCTGTTTAGGGTATTCTCAGCTCAACAGATGTTGCAAGGAATGTGGAGGGGAAACGTGTTACTTTTAGTTAAACTGTAAAATTAAAGCTGGCTTAGTGTGGTATTTTGGTTGAAGTTTTTTCTGTACAGAGATTATCTCACTGAAACTAAAAAGACACTATTTTGTAAACTGTGAAACTGCCCTATGAAGCAAAACATGAGGGAATTTTTTTTTGCAATATAGGTTCTGTAAAACTTTTTCCTAGAACAAACTTACTTATACCAAGCCTTTTTCACCGAGCCTTTTTCTTCCGAAACCGAGATCATGCAATCAGACAAGGAAATCCGATTTTGTAGATTTGCCTTTTGATCACAAAGCCTATTTTCTATACGTTCCTTGGTAGTAGTTTGATGAATCTAACTCCGTAATAAAATTCTCTTCATGAATTTCATGTTGTTTCTAAATATATGTAAAATAATGCAATCCAATGTAAAAGCTCCTCATATGTAATAAATATAAAATATTACTAAATTGTTCTATGCATTCCATTAATGTGGGAAACAAACTCTGACGTTTTGATGTTTAGATTTAACGCTATCAATCCCAAACAAAAACAAAATTCTACAGATTGATTTGTAAGGTTTTATTAATAGATAAAATATTTGTATAATCAATGGTCGGGCCTACACCTGTTAAATCCGCCCACAGTGTTGAATAAAACCACCCATTTATTATACAACATGATTTATTAATGTATTGTTTCATTGATTTTAATATAATTACAAAAAATATTACAACATAGTACTTAAAATAAAAAACTTTTTGGATAATGCTTGATGAATGTTTGATTGACATCTGTTTTAGGCAATTAGCGTGTTATCAGCCATTTTGCACATGTGAGTTCGTGTGTTCAGCCATTCAGTTATAATTTGCAGTTGTAAAATGTTAGAGAAACACCAGGGATATTTAAGCAAAATTCTATTAAAAAACGTAAGAAAAAAAGCTCATTAACGCGGAAGGAAACTCGTCCATCCATACGCCATGCAACTGCAACACTTTTCAATCTCATGCCCAGGAGTCTCCGGCTCATTCTGTAACTAACAGGTAAGTCGTTTTGTTTCGCAAATATCTTTTTTATGTGTTATTTTGTATGGGTGGGAGGAACGTGTGTCGGTATAATACAACGGTATAATACTTGGCCCTATTGTGAATGAATTTCGATGATGTTGACACTGGACATGACATGCTTTTTTCGACACTATTCGTGACGGGGACGTGGTAGGTTTGCTGTAATGTGCGTGTGTTTTACTACGAATTCTTTTAAAGGCGAGTAATGGCAATAATGTATCGTTTACATATAAACCTTGTGTCAAGTCAAAAGTCTTTTTGTCGACTTTCGCGTACGGGTTTTCGAATTCCTGAGAGGAAGTGGCGTGAATTTCTGAGGTGAGTTTTCACGACAAATAATCGTGGTTTCTGACTTAACAAACATTATAATAGAAACACGATTTTAATTTGTTGGATACTTGCAAGTAAGACCAAAGAAATCGTTGGATCATATGAATCTGTCCCTAATTTTCTCCGTCGCTTACAATATCTTTAATTACGTAAGGAGAAAACTTTGAAAATGTTTTGATTATTTTTTTAGTTTGTTTTCAGTCGAAAGAGGTCATATCTTTACCAAGAAATAGGCTATAGTATAGCCCAAATATCCACATTTAAATCTGCAGATTGAGACAATCAAAAAGAAACATCTTAACATATGGTTAAAAGTCTGTTTATTGGTTACAATATCAGTGTATGGCAGCTTTATCACCATGTTACTTTACAAATAACAAAAAAATTGAGGAACAAAATGTTATTAAAATTGATTATTTGAAAATATGGCACTGTGAAAGTCTATACCAGGCACCACAGTCCTGGCTTTATTGGCTAAAAGAAAAAGGTAATGTAGGATACAAATGAGCCAAAAGTATATTATGAATACTTAAAGCATTGGGGTTCTAACATGTAAAATACTCTTTTGTTGCGGAGTTTGAGTGGTTTGGCATGTTTGGAAATAATGCGAAATGAAATCTAAACTCATTTGAAAAAGTCAATGTTTTTCATTAAAGCCCAAAAGACTAGGCTACATGACTACATTAGCCAAGAATAAAGACAGTTAGATGTTAAAACTGTCCATTTCAGCTGATCTGGATCCAACCAGTCAAATCTTCAATATGATCATAATAAAACAACCACAAAAAGAATCAATGATTGGCAATCTTTCAACCTCTACATTACCAACAATAGAAATCTGACTTAAATTCTAACCAATACAAATAATACCAGCAGAGAAATTTGCTGTTTAAATTGTAGAATTCAAAGTGACTTCTAAATGAGACATTGCTACTAAAGACATCCCTTTTCACAGTTAATCATCTTAAAACTCAGCAAAAAAAAACATTTAAACCCTAAATTCATTATTTTACGGTGTGTTGAACGGTGAAATGGTTTTATTTATGCAAAAAAAGCATTTTCATACTGTAAAAGGACAGAGTACACTTTAATACCTCAACATAATTTCAAGCCACTTTCCAATTCCCTTTTTTATATAAAAAAGGCAAAGAGAAAGATTTTAAATTCTATTCACAGTTATTAATGAGGTGTTAAGAGCATTAACAATGGCACAAATATCATTTTTAATCAGGCTTGTTAAGGTGAAAGAATATCAAGCTGGTTACTGACACACATCTCAAACAGCCTCGATCTGGCAACCACAACAAACACAGAGACATACTGTCAGAACCGATGGCACTTATAAATATGGCGAAAGTGAGTAAACAGCTTCATTGCTCTGATCTACAATTTTTTTTATCCACTGAAAAAAATAAGCCAAATATAGTGACTGAGTGAGCAGTCAAATCATCCTGACCAGGTAGTGTTCTTCATTTCCACCTGTTTGCACACATTTACATGCTAAAACTGAGAGATTGCAAAAAACTTGAAGGTCTCAGCATTCAAATTACTCCTAATCAACTATGACGCACACAAAAATATTATATATACTACTTTCAATATGCTCCATCTTTGTAACACTGCAACGTTAAAAATTTTAAGAGAAGAGTTTGTGGCCATTTCTAATCCGAAAAAATCAAGTGTTATGAATTAATTCAAAGCACAGATTTCCTTTGTAAGCACCAAAAATAAGAATTGATACACTAGGATTAGTTCTGTTGAGATCACTAGTATTTTAAGGCTAAAGTTCAAGGGCAGAGACATTATAAATTTCATTATCAATCAAAAGCAAGACTCCTAAAAACAAGGTGTCATAATGCTTCGAATTAAACATTCAATCTCAAGGCTGAGAAAATTCAGTGCCTTCGTTCCAAACACCATTAAATTATTGATTTAGTGGCGTAAAAAAAGAAAAGAAAAAAAAAGTTCAGAGATCATCTGCATGTTTTACGCTTTTGTTGTCCAATGCATGAAAACCTCTATAAATTCACAAACTTTTTGTAATACAGACTGCAGTACGCACCGATCCGTCTAGTTTAGCGTTGTTTTCTATGTACACAAAACAAAGTAAAATACAAAAAAAAAAAAGAGAAAGATTAATAAAAATGTCATGGGGCCAATGATCAACTAGAAAAATATATACATGAACACTATGTATGTATATACTATATGGTATATACATATACATAATGCTGTACATATATACCATATCTATATTCATATACATGTATATTTACATATTACACAATGACACTTTAATAATCTCTTATTATGATTCCTGTGGCCGGCGGTGACGATTGGCTTTTCCACGGGATTGAACTACATACTGAAAATCATGTGTAATAACTGGAATACAGAGGACTTGCTGTGGAAAGACGTAGAAATGGGACGGAAGGAAAGTGGACCTGGAGATTTTTTAATCCCGCTCTCAGTTCCAGATCCGAAGGAAACTGTCCCATGATCCCGTGGCCACAGCCATTCCATCATCATTTACTCCTAAACAGCTCACCCTGTTGTCGTGACCGGCCAGGACACCTGACAGAGGGAGCGATGCAGATTATTATAATGCAAATCCATCAAGGGTGTAACGGTTCCAGCTGCTCGCGGTTTGGTTTTTATCATGGTTTTAGGTTCACGGTCTCGGTACGATTTGTTATGTGCTAACTTTAAAGGGATAGTTCACCCAAAAATGAAAATTCCTCATGTTGTTCAAACCCCGTAAGACCTTCGTTCATCTTCGGAACTCAAATTAAGATATTTTTGATGAAATCTGAGAGCTGGATCACTCCTCCATAGGCTTCTAAGGGATTGACACAAGGTTTTACGGGGTTGAACAACATGAGGGAGAGTAATTACTGACAGAATTTACATTTTTGGGTGAACTATCCCTTTAAGGACTAAGGGGGAAAAAAGGACTACTGTCAAATAAACATAAATAATCTAACTACAAGCAACAGCACAAATAAATACAATAGAGCAAAGATAAAAATAAAATAAACATGAAAAGTACTGTTTTTCAGGTAGGTCTGACATAAGTTTTCAGATACAGAAATTGAATAAAGCAATCAAATGTAAAATAACATTGCATATTTGACTATAAATTAAAGATGAATCCTTATTAAAGTTACAAAAGCCATTCAATCAAGAGCAGTGAGTGCTTTCCTTGTCTTTTGTTGTTTGATTAACATAAATAGACAGCAGGAACATTAGGCTGCTGTCACTTTACATATGCATTTTCTTTCTCGACTGTATAAGTTCACTTCCGGCATAATAGACTGTCTGCTGGGATACTCATAAAGAAGGGCATGTTGACACAATATTTGTGTTAATTGATCCGTTCAAGCGCAAGACTTGAAAGAGAACTCAATATTTGCACGCTGTCTGAGACGTGTGTGCGCTTCAGATGTGCACAGACACACACAGCTTCTCACAGCGTCTTTCTCTCGAATGTTTAAATTGTCGAGGCTTAAATGAGTTTTGCTTAAACACCGATTGCAACGTGTGCAGTTCAGATTTCGATTTTTTACCGAGAACCGTTACACCCCTAAAATTCATCCAATAAGATAAGATGAAATGTATATAAAACTCTGAAGGGCATTTGCTCTTACCTGCACGTTCGCCTTTTAAAGTGTCCCAAACGTTGCAGTTGAAGTCATCGTAACCGGCCAGCAGGAGGCGTCCGCTCTTGGAAAAGGCCACGGAGGTGATGCCGCAGATGATGTTGTCGTGAGAGTACATCATCAGCTCCTGATCCGCGCGCAGGTCGAACAGCCTGCAGGTGGCGTCGTCTGAACCTGTTGTGAAGGCATTTCCGTTCGGAAAGAACTGCAGGAGTGAACAAAAACAACTCAAATTCATCTACTCATACAGTGTTACACAAGAGAAGCTTCTAGATCATAATATAAACCACCCAGAAGTATTGGTTAGTAGTATAAAAGTTCGGTATAATTACGATTTATGAATGCTTTTGTCTCTAATGCTCACTAAGACTGCAAATATTAGATCAAAAATACAGTAATATTGTGAAATATTACTGATCCTGAATGATCCTTCAGAAATCATTCTAATATGCTGATTTGCAGTTACGTTACTGATTATCAATGTAGAAACCATCAATGGTTTTGGAAACCATGATACACTACCATTCAAAAGTTAGGGGTAAGAAAAAAATAATACTCTTATTCAACGATGACGCATTAAATTGATCAGAAGTGACAGTAAAGACATTTAATGCGTTATAACAAAAATGTTTTTCATTGATTTTTTCTATTCAAAGAATGCTGAAAAACAGAACGTAACATGTTTTCCTCAAAATATGAAGCAGCACAACTGTTTCAACATTGATAATAATCAGAAGTGTTTCTTGAGCATCAAATCATCATATTATAGTGATTTCTGAAGGATCATGTGACACTGAAGACTGGAGTAATGATGCTGAAAATTCAGCTTTGATCACAGGAATACTTTACATTTTACTACAGTAGTCAACATTTAAAGTGGATCAAAAATGTTCAAAGTTGTCCTAAGACAAGAACGGGTATTCAAAATTCATGTATAACTTTGATGATAGGTTTTTATCCACTTCAAATGCTGACTAATATATATATATATATATAAACACAGAAAATTGCTTTTTTAAAGAGTAACATTTCACAATTCTTTTACTGTATTTTTGATCAAATAAATGCTGCCTTGGTTCTTTCAAAAGCATAAATAAAAGTAATTATTCCAAACGTTTGACTAGTAGTTTATATTTTAATAGTTGAAGCAAACAGCAGGCATGATTTTAAAGGTAGGTCTAAACACTTACGCAGACGGCGTTTATATCCGAGACGTGGCCAGTAAAAGACTGTCTGCACATCCCATCTCTGATGTCCCATAGTTTGGCAGAGGCGTCGCAGGCCCCCGACACGAACGTCTTTGAGTCGGGACTGACCGACAGACTCATGACATCACCTGTGTGTCCTGTGAAACTGGTGGTTTGTTGGCCCGTCTCAATGTCCCACAATGCACTGCAACAAAAGACACAGAAGCAAAGTTGAAAATTTCCTTTTAATTAAAACCAAACACTTAATTCAAAGCAACATGGAACAAAACTTTTTTTGTTGCGTTTAGCATTGCAATGAAAACAAGTCCTGTAGCTAAACAGTATGGCGCTAGCAATGACTAGTAATAGGTTTGATTTTCAGGGAATGCATGAGCTAATAAAATGCACATCTTTAATGCAATGCAAGTTGCTTTGAAAAAAAAAAGTGCCTAATTACAAAATGAAATAGGAACAATAATTCTTACTTATTGCCATTATGGCACTTATTGCATTTTGCATGTAACATGAACTCACCATGTGGTGTCGCCAGAGCTGGTGATGATCTGATTGTCATCAAGAAAACGACAGCAAGACAGATAACCTACCGGGTTGTTCATAAAAAAAGAAAGAATTATGTATTGCATTGATTAATTATGCATTGTATAAAAGGGCATACAGAAAGAGTTGAATTAGAGCAGTGTTTCCCAAACAGTTTTGTGAGTTAGCTAAGCTAATAATTATTAATGAGTTAATTAAACTATAAAAAAAAAAAAATTGTCAAATTTGCATATAATACACTACAGATTTCCTATTTTAATATATTTAAAAATGTAAGTCATTCCTGTGATGGACAAGCTGAATTTTCAGCGGATCAAATAAATTCAGTCTTGGTGAGCAAAAGAGACTCATTCAAAACAAACAAAAACAACTTAAAGGGTTAGTTCACCCAAAAATGAAGATTATGTCATTAATGACTCACCCTCATGTCGTTCCAAGCCCGTAAGACCTCCGTTCATCTTCAGAACACAGTTTAAGATATTTTAGATTTAGTCCGAGAGCTTTCTGTCCCTCCATTGAAAATCTATGTACGGTATACTGTCCTTGTCCAGAAAGGAAATAAAGACATCATCAAAGTAGTCCATGTGACATCAGGGGGTTAGTTAGGATTTTTTGAAGCATCGAAAATACATTTTGTTCCAAAAATAACAGAAACGACGACTTTATTCAGCATTGTTTTCTCTTCCGGTTCTGTTGTCAATCCACGTTCACGAGTCCAGTGACGTTAGACGCTGCTGACGTGTATCTGGTGCGTCCGTGTATTCGGGTTCAAATAATTATGTCTGGTTAAAAAAAAATGCAAGTCTTCCCCTGTGTGGAAATCCTTAGACATGTTTGCAAAGATTGTTTTGTTTACAGCGTGCGTCTCCCTCAGACTGTAAACGAAGCTCGGGCGCACCAGATAACACGTCAGCAGCGTCACTGAACGCGGATCCCCAACAGAACCGGAAGACAATACAATGCTGAATAAAGTCGTAGTTTTTGTTATTTTTGGAACAAAATGTATTTTCGATGCTTTAAAAAATTCTAACTAACCCACTGAGGTCACATGGACTACTTTGATGATGTCTTTATTTCCTTTCTGGACAAGGACAGTATACCGTACATAGATTTTCAATGGAGGGACAGAAAGCTCTCGGACTAAATCTAAAATATCTTAAACTGTGTTCTGAAGATGAACGGAGGTCTTACGGGCTTGGAGCGACATGAGGGTGAGTCATTAATGACATAATCTTCATTTTTGGGTGAACTAACCCTTTAATTATATAAAATAATATGTGAATATAAAAATAAAAACAAATCAAAATAAAACACTTTTATTTAAATATTTAATTTGTGTACCTGCATGTCATGTTAACATTAACTGGCATCACAGAACCGCAAACATGCAAATATGTTGTTCAAATATTGAAATATTAACTTAAAATCTAAGGTAAATATTAGAGCTGCTAATAGATTAAAACATTTTTTAAATCGCACCCTTTTTGTGCGATTAATCGTGATTAATTGCATATTTACCTTGAAATTAATCATACATGACAAAATAAATGTATTAAACAAGATAAATCACCATTTGCTATATCCAGTCAAGTAAACCATCAGATTGAAGGATGATTCTCACAAAACTGTATTTTCTGCAGGCTTTATTCAAGGTAAATTTAGATCTTTCCAAAAAACACTGGGAGACTCAAAAAGGACACCAAATAACCAAATGATAAAAAGAGCCCATATAATTCATAAACTTACGCACACATGAAAAAATAATAATTACTGAACAAACTTTTCAGAATCCACAGTGTTTCAGAGCTTGTTTAAATATCAGACATGCCAAGTTGCGATACTGAGCAGGACCATTGCCTTGACCTGACTGTATAATTAATACAGTACACGGATCTATTCAGAATTACTAAACAGCAACATACACAGGAAAGATTAAAACATGATCCTGATTGTGTGTGGAAACAACGCTGAAATGTGTCTGTGCATAAATACAACACGGTTTGGTTTAGGGCTGCAACTAACGATTATTTTGATCATCGATTAATCGGACGATTATTTTTTCGATTAATCGATTAATCGGATAGAAATTAAATTAGTTTTTTTTTTATTATAACTAAATAAAACCGTAAATCAGGGTATTTATGTGTAAAAGTGTACTTTAAAAAGTGCAAAAGCCACACATTGAGTTTTACTAATATCAATATTTGCATTGTTTTTAATGATAATTGCTGATGGCAAGTTGACAAACATGATTATTGTTAAAAAAATGATATCCAACATATTATGTTTTAACACAATTTTTGTTAAAACAAATTTACACAGACATGTTGTTCAGATGTGAATATCTGAACTAAAAACAAACTAAAATTTAAATTTTTATTTAAAATTAATTATATATATGGAATATAAGGATAAAGAATATAATATATATTATATATATAATATATAAAAGAATAATATAAGGATAAATTGATTAAATAAATATAGAAAGACTGAAAACAATTGTGTGAACGGAGAGCCGCAGTAGATCGCGTTTGAAAAACAATTAAAACTTAGTAGACAAATGCTATAAAAAGAGAACGGAATGGAGGTAACGTTACCCAGCAAGCTAACAGGCTTGAGTAAAGGACAGGAGAAATTATGCATTAGTGCACAAGCATTCGCTGAAAACCACTGAGTACAGTGACTAAAAAACAATATTTTACTGCTGCTGTTATTAACTGCCTTTGTATTTAATGCTTCACTTTGTAAACACCGTTTTAATTTAACCTATTTCTGCGGTAGCGCTATTTTAATCCATCACTTACGTTGCGAGCGAACTGATTGCACAACCTGATGCTCGAGACAAAATACAGACATCCCAAGATCCCGGAAGTCCCGGGAGTCTCCCGCATATTGATTGCGGCTCCCTGATGCCCGCGAATTAGTTCAAACTCCCGAAATCTTGAGCGCGCAAGCAAGAGCGCGCATGCGAGACTGCTCCAAACCGTGTAGCGCGCGCGCTCGGCAGAGCGCCTGAGGGAGAGAGACCTTGCGTGTGTGTGCGTACCAGTAAACGCTCCCCGTGACGTAAGCAGACCAACTAATCGATAATGACATTCGTTGACAACGATTTTCATAATCGATTATAATCGATTTTATCGATTAGTTGTTGCAGCCCTAGTTTGGTTGCGCACTAATAACAACACACTCACGCGTGGTTACTGTACGACACCACAATCGTCTTTACCTTGATTACAATCCGCATCCATCAAAACTTTACTAGCGAGATGCTGGTTTGCTTTATCCAGCCGAGAAACGTAGTTTGCAGATTGAAGAATTTTGAGTAATCGCATACGTTAATGTGTACAGGTGAAATTCGAAAAATGTGAATAATCTTGCAAAAGTTATAATATTGAAAATTATGGCTTACAGTTTATAAAAACCCCAAATTCAAAATCTCAGAAAATTAGAATATTACATGAAATCGATAAAAAAAAAAGGATTTTAAATACAGAAATGTCGGCCCTCTGAAAAGTATAATCATGCATATGTATATAGTTATATATACTAAATATATTAGTTTCACCTTTTAATTTGAATTACTGAAATACATGTTGCATGATATTCTAATTTTTCGAGTTTGACCTGTAAATGTTGACAGCCCTAGTAAATATTTTAGGTCAAAAGGGTTCGGCTGACTGTACCTGTGTGTCCGGCCAGTTCTCGGTTGACCCTGACGTTGCCCTCGCGGGTCTTAAGGCTGTAGGTGGAGCAGATGTTGTCCAGGCCTCCACAGGCCACGTAGTTTCCGGACGGGGCGTACGCACAGGTCATGACCCAGGAAGAGCGCAGGGGAATGGCGTGCATCTGAGTTAAAAACATACAACATCCTTCAGTAATACAAGAAGCAAAAACTGAAGATGAACAGAAAACACTCCCCAGCAATTAGCAATGTTTCCATTAAAGGTTGCGAATTTAATTTGAGCGCAAAATAGGAATATTGGATAAAGTCATTTAGTCAAAGAGAACAAAATCATCACTTCCTGATAAACTGGTGCAAAAAAACTTTTAAAAAAGCAGTGGAAACTACTGTATATAATAATGTTCTTATATAATGAATTACCTGTGTCTCAGAGAGCACAGATGAAACGCAATAAATGCACGTGTTAGTCGTGTATGACTACTGAACCACTTTGATGACAGATTTTGCTCAGGCATTTCAGATGCTGTGCAAAAAGATCTGGTTAAGTCAAGTTATGCCATCCCAACGCATAAAGTCACATGATTTTTTTTTTTGCTGTGCATCGAGGAATTTATACGGTAAATGTGTTTTCATTGTAGTTTATGCAAGTCTTTTTGAATAAGACAATAATAATAAGATAATAATCTTAAATTCGATAAGCAGATAAATACTGTGATCAAGTCGTGTTTTTACCATCTTCGTCTCCTGTCAAAGGTGAAGCCATTTCTTTCTCTAAAGAAATTTGAAGCAGTTATGCATGCTTTTGTAACATCTCGACTGGACTACTGTAATTCTGTGTATATCGGTGCCCCCCAGGCTTGTGTTTCACGTCTACAATTAGTTCAGAATGCAGCGGCTCGGCTTCTCTATGGAAAACGGAAATATGATTCTGTCACGCCAATATTGATCTCACTACATTGGCTGCCGATCAAATATGGAATTGATTTCAAAATTCTATTGTTTGTTTTTAAATCCATTCGTAATGAGACACCACAGTATTTAACAGATTTGCTACACCCCTACGTTCAGTCAAGGTCACTTAGATCTGCTAACTCCAGACTATTGCAAGTTCCCAGGACAAGATTAAAAAATAGAGGTGATCGTGCCTTTTCTGTCATCGGCCCTAAACTATGGAATACTGTCCCGGTTCATATCAGAACTGCCCCAACTTTATCTACCTTTAAGTCCTCCCTCAAGACGCATTTATTTTCTTTGGCGTTTAATATACCCTTGACTTGCTGTTTCAGGATTTTACTTTTATGTTTTACACTTATTTTACAGCTTGTGTTTGTTTTATCTTCTTTTGTACAGCACTTTGGTCAACCTCGGTTGTTTTTAAATTGTGCTTTATAAATAAACTTTGTATTGTATTGAAATAAAGCTATGCACATTTTTTTTAATTTAGGTGGATCTTGGCATTTCCCTCCCAACAGTTTTTATGCGATATCTCAAAATGCTAAAGATAGCTATTGTTAACTTAAAACAGATTTAACCTATAAAAAGTTGTTTTGTTGGTATAAATCAATGTATTTAGGTTGATTTGGTGATGCTTAATAACATCTTTTGATTTGAATAAAAACAGTTAATTTAGATGTTACCCTTTTTTTTCCAGTGTACATGGCTTTAATATCTCATTACCTTGTTTGTCGTATAACCATCCCATATGATCAGTTTGCCATCTTGGGAGGCACTGACAAGTAACCTAAAAAAAGCCAAATAAATTATATTCATCCACACTGCAGCATATCCATAGTGAAATGTAATTAATATGGGACACAGATGGGATTTGAGTAACATGGTGGGAAAGGCCTTATTACAGCTCCACGGAAAACGAACACCAGGGTCCCAAGCGTTTCTTCATGTAATATTAATCACACAGTTGAAAGGAGGCCCAGAGTGTTTAAAGCAGCATTTTCTGTATATAAAACCAATCGTGATGGTTAGGGACCCTCTGAGAACGTGTCCGTCAATCAAACACACACCTGGAGTCGCTGCCCCAGTGCATGGCGTAGATTTTGGCGAGATGACCTCTGAGTGTGCGTCTCGTTCTCATCTGGATCCGCCCCACTGAGTCCAGGCTCGCTGTCATCTGCCATATGAGCCCAAAACAGCAGGAGATTAAAGATCACACAACATAATCAGCTCCCATGAAGCAATGGCACATCACAGATCTCACAGCGCAAGTTCAGCATCATCTACTATAGCATTTCAGTGTTCATTTACAGAGTGTTTACACAAGCCACTAAAAATGCAAACACTGCTGTGGAAGTTTCTTCTGCTCAACAATGCTGCATTTATTTGATCAAAATATAGTAATAATTAAATTAAAGTAATATTGTGAAATATTATTACATTTAAAATAACTGTTGATAATATAATATATTCCTGTGATCAAAGCTGAATTTATCATCACAGTCTTCAGTGTCACATGATCCTTCAGAAATCATTCTTATATGCTAATCAAGAAACATTTCTTATTATTATCAATGTCGATAACAGATGTATTGCGTCATATTTTTGTAAAATATGATACGCTACCGTTCAAATGTTTTGGACAAGTAAAAGAAATGTATACTTTTATTTTAGTAAGGAAGGACCCATTAAATTGATCAAAAGTTACAGTAAAGACATTTATGATGTTACAAAAGTTTTCTATTGAATGCTGTTCTTTCTATTCAATCGAAGAATCCTGAAAAAAATATAGAGAATGATTTCTTAAGGCACTGAAGACTGGAGTAATGATGCTGAAAATTCAGCTTCGATCACAGGAATAAATTACACTTTAAAATATATATTCACATAGAAAACAGTTTTTTTAACTGTTTTTACTATAATCAAATAAATGCAGCATTGATGAGCGTAAGAGGCTTATTTCAAAAGCATTAAAGAAATCTTAATTATTTGAAACGTTTTTTATTGCATTAACTATTCGAAACTTTTGACAGATAGTGTACAGGGGAAACTCAAAAAATTAGAATATCGTGCAAAAGTTATAATTTTGATGATTATGGCTTATGAAAACCCCAAATTCTAAATCTGAGAAAATTATAATATTACAAGAAATCAATTTTAATAAAAGGATTTTAAATACAGAAATCTCGGCTCTCTGAAAAGTATAATCATGCATATATAGTTATATATACTAAATATATTAGTTTCATCTTTTCATTTGAATTACTAAAACACATGAACTGTTGCACGATATTCGAATTTTTCGAGTTTCACCTGTACATCGCCACAGCAGTTTGTAGATGCCCTGGTTGATATCTATGAATAATCAATGATTCGTTTCGTACCTGCGAAAGTGTGGAGTCACTGCAGGCTTTTCTAGCATCCTGAAAAACATCAATAACTCATGACACAAATCTTCCCAATCAAAACACTCAGCAAAGGAAATATATTGTTTACATGCGAGTCCTCTCATATGAACGTTTCCTTTAGTTGCATCAGTCCAAACACATGCACTGATGAACAATTCCTCTTACCCGGATCTGGTTGCGAAGCTGTTCCGCTTCCTGACGCAACTGTTCCAACTCACTCATTGTTCCTGTTTGACCTACACCCGATGCGACAACGTGCTGGACCTGCAAGAAATGTGCATATCTTACAATTACACAATATAATGACATCATTCTTACATCGCATGTGCTCATCTGTCAATCAAACATTGCACTAGTGATGCATGCGGTCATGAAATCCCTTAAAATGCAATTACAAATGGTCAAAGGACCAGCTTTCTTTGAGCAAATCCATTTCAGCAACTTTAATTAAACGGGCAAACTGATCTGAGAGCTGTGGGAAATGACGGTGAGCTCAGAGGGTCTTCAAAACCCCAACAACTGCTGCCAAATGCCACACATATGTTCACTGACCTTTCCGTCAAATCAAGCGGCCGAGTCTCAATGTGTCCCTCACCTTTAATTCCATACAAATGTGTTAAGAGTTAGAAGATCTACTACAAACTCAAACAGCATCTGTGCTTTGGTTACTAGTCCAGCATCTCTCAAACTGTCATCTGGCACAAGTTAGTTTTTTATGATTATAAACAAATAATGTGACTGCGTCCATCAAGTTCAAAACAAAATCAAATGAGATAAAGCACCTAATTTCAAAGCGTTGTCTTTTTTCACTGCAGTTTTGAGGAGAAAATACTGTTTACTGATGAATTTACACATAGTTAGTCTTAAAGCATATTAAAAACACCACATACTAGACATATAAACAACATTAAAAGCTTGATTTGCACCACAGGGGGTCTTTAAGACTAACAACTGCTGTAAAAGTATTTTCATTGTTACTACTGATATAGTTAACAAATGAACCCTTATTATAAAGTGTTACCAGTTCATTAGATTGTACAAAGATAGGCATTTATTAAAAACTAGGACTTTTTTTATTCCATTGAATTTCCAATACAAAATAACTAATTATGATATATACTGTTAGCATGAGTATATTACTCATACTATTAGGTCATACTGCCCAACCACTTCCAGACAGCAACACCCAACTTATTTATAATACCAAGGACTGCAACGATAGAGACATTTTTGAAATACAATGTTTTCAAACAATGTTTATAATTTGGTTTTGACCTTTATGTAATGCTGCATGCATGATTTTAAAAGTGATCAGACACAGATAATGTTGGGCGTTAGTTTATCTTTGGTCGTCTGTAAGACACAGCTGGGATTGTCCGCCTTTGGTTGGCGTGATTTAAAACCCTATGGATTCAGACTCACATCAGTGCAAAGATGACGTCATGCTGAAACTACAGCTTCAACCTTCACATAATCCATGCGCTCTCCTTCAGACTAGCGCAATTAATCGAAATAAAACTAAATCTCGATATGGCTTAGTGAGATTATCAAGCTGCAAAGTCTGTGATATGATTAAAGGGGTTCTTCATCCCTGGCAAAATGGGCTTTCAATTAAACTTGGCTTATGCATTAGAAACAAGGTTTTGAAAAATAAATCTGAGAAAACACAGAGAAAAAAAGGCAGTTGTCTTTCCTTTTGCAAAATAGGAAGGAAAACTTTAACACCCATAATGCACTGTGCATTTCCAAGGCCACTCCCACCAGTCTGCTATGAATACACTTAATACCGCCTTGCTTTAGTAGGAAATACTTCTTAGCAAACTTTTAGCCATAATGGTATCTATTGACTTGTCTTGTTCCCGGGTGCAAGAATTCAAAGAGTAAATGTTTAGTGTTGGGAGTGAGTTACTTTCGTGTCGTAGGCAGTGGCTAAAAGGCTGCAAAAAATTGTAAATATGGACAGAATGCTGTGACAGGAAATCTGAAAAACCTCAGTTTGTTGTCAACATTTCAAACTGGATGAGCACGTACAGTCTGGTCGCATACAGGGAAAGCTGCTGCCATAGTGTACCATAATGCTGTTTAATGCTGTTTTAGAGTGAAGTACGGCATTGTGTTCTTTTATATGATTTAACGTTTGAAATATAAAGATTTTAAGACAGCCATATATATTAGTATAATATTTTCCCTAAATACACTTTTTTTATTATACGATAAAACATTACATCAGTAAAATTTCTTATTTTGTTTAATATCTTTAAATAATAAATGATAAAATTTATAAAAATTAAAGAAAATGTCAAATTGTGCTGGCAATTTTTATCAGAAAATTTGCAATATTCGGAATCGTGCAGCCACATTTCAGACATAATGATGATGATAACCAAACTATACCGTGTTGTCTTTTATGGATTCAATTCAAATGCAAGTTTCATTCAAGTGTGCACCATAATACTAAAACACTTTGACTCCATGTGATGCCCGTCAGGATTCGGGAAGGTGCCAGGATGTGTCAGATCAGCCTGGCACGCTCTCAGTGGGCACAGATATGCCATGCTGGTTTTTCTCTCCATTAATGATGACAAAATACACTGCTGAGCCCCATACCTGACATTATATGACAGAGGACATGGGACATCACCCTCCTTTTACAGTAATACAAATATGAAAAGCTCTGTGTGCTTTTATCTAATAACCCCATAAAGAGAAAAGCTGCAACTGAAAATCAATATCACGAAGCAAATAATGGAAATGAGGGCGGGGGGTGTTACTATATTCCACACATTCACAAAATTACAAATATATATATATATATTTCGAGGATTTAGAAATGGCCAACAAGACATTATTTTCAAACAAAATCGTTTCAGATTTCAGTATTTATTATGTACATGAAGAAATGTAAAATAAATTTTACAAATTTTAGAATTATGTAAAATAAAATATATATTTTTATTTATTTTTTTTATTTTAATTTACATAATTCTAAAATTTGTAGAATTATGTAAAATAAAATAATAATAAAATTAAAAAATTATATATATATATTATTTTACATAATTCTAAAATTTGTAAAATTTATTTTACATTTCTTCATGTACATAATAAATACTGAAATCTGAAACGATTTCGTTTGAAAATAATGTCTTCTTGTTCATTTCTAAATCCTTGAAATAATAAAATTGCACAATAACCCACAATATTAAAGAACACACATGACTGTCCCACAACTGCATAGAGTAAAACGGCTAATTAAGCCAGTAAATATCAAAATTATTCAAGTTGGCAGAGTTTAAAGTCTCTGGATTTGACAACAACAACAAAAAAAAACACTTTAAGTGAATCAAAACAGATTTCAACACAGGTAAAGTGAAAGTAAAACTATCAGCTTCTGCTCGAAGAATCTCAGTGATTGCCGTCCTTCAACAAATTATTTAGATTCCATTTTTAATACGAAAAGGGAATTTTATGAACATTTTATTCAATTTAACCAAGCTGGAAGATATAAAGACTAAGAAAAATGACTTCATATAAGGAGTTCATTCATATAACGAAGACTTTTATTCAAAACAACGGGCAGTTCAGGTTTACTAGTAACCTGAAGTGTCTTAATCAAGGACACAATAATGCTGTCATCCCAGCTGAGGGTTGAACCTGCAATCTTTCACTCATCACCACAGATATTTAACCACTACACCACACTGTCCATTAAAATGATTAACTCCTGCCAGGAAACACTTAACAGATTATAACGGTTGGAGTTCAGACTCAACTCTTGTGAGTATCAGGCCTCCTGTTGCTTCTTCTTAAAACAGGACAACCAGCAGATTATAATTTAACTAATTAGCTATACGAAGTCAAGATCCAACCCATCATTCAGCCCTAAAACAGTCCAAACAAATTCAGCAATGCGTTTAAATCACCCAGTAGGACCTTTTACGAGCATTTTACAAGCAGGAAATAGACGAGAGAAGAGAAACACAGCATACGATTGTTTTTTCCCCCTCACCTGATCAGGCTGGTTTGGGCAAATTCAGCTCCTTTCAGATCCCTGGCATGTTGATAAGCGCACTGATAAATTTCAAAGCAGCTCAATTAATTGGAACTCAATTTTAAACACATTTAAAGGGCCACGCAGCCCTCACGCGAGCTGAGAGTCAATTTTCACCAGCAATCTCGTCACCACACCCATAAGGGAGCCGGGAACATGGCAACAGACTCGGCGGAGGGGTGGCCCGACAGACACCGCTTATCTACAAAAGCCTAACATCGCTGTTTAAAAGCATAAATAGGATTTATATTACCTAGGTAAACATAAAACTACAATATACATCCAAACGCTGTTTTTATCGTGTGAAGACACTCGGAACTGTAGTTGTTGATGCTGTTGTGTTCACCTACGGATGAATGGTACAGTCCGTCCGCTGCCTCAACAAAGCGCCTGTAGGAGAAACAGGAAACGTATCCGCTACGTGTTTGAGTCTCGCAGGGAAACTTTTAACATTGTTTCCGTCGTAGTAAAAGTTACATTTACATTTTAGAACGTTCGGAAACATTTACACGTTGGTCTGATTTAAAATTCCATTGTTATAATTCTGCGACTTTTGTGTAATGTACTGTAACAGTATGTTGTGGTAGATAGATGGATGGATGGAGATAGATAGATGGATGGATAGATAGATAGATGGATGGAGATAGATAGATGGATGGATAGATAGATGGATGGATAAATAGATAGATGGATGGATAGATTTATGGATAGATGGATAGATAGATAGATTGATGGATAGATTTATGGATAGATAGATAGATAGATAGATAGATAGATAGATAGATGGATGGATGGATAGATAGATGGATGGATAAATAGATAGATGGATGGATAGATTTATGGATAGATGGATAGATAGATAGATTGATGGATAGATTTATGGATAGATAGATAGATAGATAGATAGATAGATAGATGGATGGATAGATAGATAGATAGATAGATGGATGGATAGATAGATAGATAGATAGATGGATGGATAGATAGATGGATGGATAAATAGATAGATGGATGGATAGATTTATGGATAGATGGATAGATAGATAGATTGATGGATAGATTTATGGATAGATAGATAGATAGATAGATAGATAGATAGATGGATGGATAGATAGATAGATAGATAGATGGATGGATAGATAGATAGATGGATGGAGATAGATAGATGGATGGATAGATAGATAGATGGATGGATAGATTTATGGATAGATGGATAGATAGATAGATTGATGGATAGATTTATGGATAGATAGATAGATAGATAGATAGATAGATAGATGGATGGATAGATAGATAGATAGATAGATGGATGGATAGATAGATAGATGGATGGAGATAGATAGATGGATGGATAGATAGATGGATGGATAAATAGATAGATGGATGGATAGATTTATGGATAGATGGATAGATAGATAGATTGATGGATAGATTTATGGATAGATAGATAGATAGATAGATAGATAGATAGATAGATTGATGGATCGATGGATGGATAGATTTATGGATA
>NW_027509141.1:35137500-35270000 GCF_051911475.1 Siphateles boraxobius
AGGAGTGGACTTCTGTGACGTCACTCAATAGAGTTTCAATTAACATGCTCCTTTATGTATATAAATAACATTTAATTTGATATTTAACAATATTATACAACATTATTTTCCTGTTACCTCTGTAAAGCTGCTTTGAAACAATCTGCATTGTAAAAAGCGCTATATAAATAAAGGTGAATTGACTATTTGAGCATAAAATTGATAAAATCTCCAACTTTATTTCAATATTTATTTCAATAAATGATCAAATATTTAGCAGAATTTGCACCTGTATATGTATTTACCGGTATATGTGTGTACCTATATATTTATTTATAGTTGTAGGTTTGGTCAAATAAATAAATAAAATATATTGGTAAATGGTAAATATTTAAAAGAATTTTCACATGCATATGCGTATTATTTATATATTGTTGCTTGTTTTGTCAAATAAACAAATAAAGTGAACTAAATAATAAATGGGACTGCTTCTTCTACTTATAAAACCTCCAAATTTATTTCAGTATTTATTTAACTTTATTCATTGCTGTTTGGTCAAATAAACAAATAAAATCCATTCAATAAATGATCAAATATTTAACAGAATTAGCACCTGTATATGTATTTATATGTATGTATAGTTGTAGGTTTGGTCAAATAAATAAAATATATTCAAAATTTTTAAAGAATTTTCACATGCATATGTGTATTATTTACTTATTGTTGCTGGTTTGGTCAAATAAACAAGTACAATATATTTAATGAATGTTAAATATTTAAAAGAATTTACATCTTTATATGCATTTGTATGTATGCACCTATATATTTATGTATCTGTTGTTGTAGGTTTGGTCAAATAAATAAGCCTAAAAGAATATATTCAATAAATGTTAAATATTGTATATGGAATTGCACCGTTATGCTTGCATCTATTCTGATATTATTTAAAAAACACATTTTTTGAACAATAAAACAATGCTTGAGAATAAGGGAAGTCGATGTGTTTGTCAGACTCTGATCAACAGGTGGCGCTGCTCTTCTCATCCTGATAGAGTTTGATCATGTTCAACAGTTTCAGCTCAAACTACATTCACGACGCAAACACGCCGCTGGATTCATAGATTCATGCAGGATATCTTGAGCTCGGGTGTTTTTGTTGACTCACGTTTTTATTCTCGCTGAAAACACATTTTAAAGTCGAGATTATGCAAAAATGCGAGATAGCAGCTGCTCCTGTCAGCTTTACCTGAGTTTGTCTCACACAGGCGAATGAGGAGTTTCTGGACTGGAGGCGTCATGGAAGTCGTCGTTGTGAACACCAGAGGAGATTGTGAAGTTTCAGCAGGAGAGCATCTGGAAGAAGAGAGGGATGATGGAGGAGAAGATGTGGAGTTGCTGGAGTTACAGCTGAGTGGAGGCTCGCCGTGGGGGTTCACTCTCAGAGGAGGACTGGAGTATCACGAGCCGCTCGTCGTTACCAAGGTACTTCTTCAGTTCATCGCATTATAATCCACACACACACACACACACACACACACACACACCTATGCTGATATTCCAGATACGCATACCCTGGAGTACTTTTGTGCTTTGATATGATAATCAATTACTGACATTAGAAAGGCAGCTATATTTTCACCTCTCAAGACAACACCAAGTGAATAATGCTGTGGGAAAATAATATGATAGAAAGGCCTATGTGTAAAATATAACTTAAAATATAAATTAGGTTACGTAAAAAAACTTTTATATGTATAATGTCTAGTTTTTGTTGTGTTTTATTATTGAATTTAATTATATGGGTTTAATATATGAAATACAATAATATACTAATATTAATACCATTTTAATTTATTTTAATATATTCATATGTATTTCTTTTAATCGATGTATGTATTTTTTTAATAATTTAATATACTTTTCATTATTTTTAATTTTAATTAATTTATTATTTACGTGTAAAAATTAATTATAAATATACTCACTACTACTGATGTTGCCTATTATTTATTTTAGTAAAATTTTTGTTGTCTACTTATTTATGTAATATTTAATTTTTTAACTATTTTATAAAAATACATTTATATATTAATGTATTGTATCATATATATATATATATATATATATATATATATATATATTATAACACAATTATTTATGTATTTAATTACAGTATTTGTTTGTGTTATTTTTATTATTATACCATTTTTCTTCAATGTTTTTCTAAAAAAAAAAAATCCACTGGACCCCAGTTTGAAAACCTCTGCATTAAGGCACCATAGTATTACCGTCTGATTCTGTACCATGGTATCGCCATGTATTTTTAGTTAGAGTCATTTGTATTCTGAAAAACTGGATTTATTGTGCTTACAATTTGAACACCGTGGACTTTTTGGATCTGTACATGTTGATTGAAAAATTGGTGCAAAGCTGTGGAAATCTCAACATTTTTATGTCAATGTTCTTTATGTTACTGTCTTACTGAACATCCCTTCTCTTTATTGTGTGTTTGGGTTAAAAATATGACCCCATTATATGATACACCATATACACCATGGTTGATTGGATGTTGAGATGTGGGCGTGGCACTCAGGTGTATGCAGATGAGCAGGTGCACGCAGGGGGCGGGGCTTAAGCACACTAAATGATTGTTGAATCCTGCATATGTCATCAGCATGGGAATCAACAAGGTCCAGTTATGACATTTTGATAAATATTATTAGCTCAAAACATTTTAAATAAAAAAAATTATAAATAAAACATATAAGGATAATTGCTGACGGTAAGATCATGCATTAACAAAATTTCATGCCGACTTTAGCAAACACATGATGTTTTTGTCGTTTTGTTAATAAACCTGGGTCACTGAAAGGTAAATGAACACTATAGTCACACTTCATTGCACAAAATCATTGCATTAGAAGTGTCTAAGTATTACACAAACACACTTGACATGTAACACTCACACATACATTTCCTGTGCACTTCCACCAAAATGGCTGGTTGATGGTTTTTAACGTTTTACAATGAAGAAATTAAGACTAAATTTTAAGTATTGTGAAATTAAAAATAAAATGTATATTATTTTTATTAAATACCTTTTTTCTTTTCTTTTTCTAGTAATATTTTATTTCATTTAATAACAATAATATATATTATTTTTATAAATGATATTAATTTATTATTATGAATTATAATTATATAAAAAAATATAAAACAATAACAGTTATTATTTTTTATGCTCATATTGATAAATAATCACTAAGTTGTGCAGCCCCACAAAAAAGCACAGCAAAGCTTAAAAAAAAAAAAGAAAAAAAAGCATTTTAAATTAAAATCACAATTTATATATTTTCACCCGTTTTGTGCCATTACAGCATTTGTTCATTTCATTTGTCTATTTTTGGAGTTTTGGCCCTTGTGGATTAAACTGCAACAAATAAACAAAAGATCTAATTAAAATTCCTAACATTTTTTTCTGTAATTTCCTGTAAACATATTCTTGTGTAATTCTTCAGCATTGCTTATTTTAATGTGAATTATAAAGATAATCTGGAGTTAGTCAAGATTTCAATCAAGTGTTTGTGAATCCTGAGCCACTTTCACTGCCAAAACCACGAGGTCACATGTGTGAGCACTACTGAATGTGGACGATCTGAAACCTTACAAATCAAGATTACAAACTGATCTGAAATCAGCTGCTTTGGACTTTGTGGGATGTGAAACGAGCTGTAATCTAAAGTTTCAAGCTCCTGAATATTTAAGTGCAGCGCTCGGGTTTCCAGCTGATAGACGTTACACTGACTCTCATGGGTGGTTTGGTTGAGTGATTAGGTCTTTGTTCATGTCCTGTCCTCATCATGGTCCTGTAGGGTTGATGTTGGTCTGAAAACAAGGCCTCGTCTAATGCTGTTTTCTGAATTAAACTATGGATTGACTTTCTGAGTCACATATAAACAAAACATGCCTAAAATAGAACTCTATGAAATCTTTTTAATTATATCCCAGATTCTGTATTTTCTGATTTATGGATTCTGTTTGAATGGTTTAAATAATGTATGAAGACTCAATACATACTGTGAAGAATTAACATGATGAATATGTGTATAATATTACTTTTTTATAAAAAAATCTTAGTTTCTATTTGATTACATTAAGGTTTTTTCCCCCTAATCATTAAAGTACTGTACTGTATTATTTATGTATCTTGTGCTCAGTTTTTGTTTTATTATTTAATTTAATTTAATTATAGTTTATTATTTAATTTAATTTAATTATATACATTTAATTTATTGTATTTCTTTTAACCTAAGTATTTATGTAATTAGATATACTTTTTACAAATTTTTATTTATTTTATTTAATCTGTATTAAAATTATTATCATTTGCTTAATTTAATCTAATATTATTATCATTTGCATGTGTAAATATTAATTTGAAGATACTTTTTTTTTTTTTACATTTTTCTACCACTATTGCTAGATGTAATATTTATTTGTCAAATTTTTGTATTTCATCAAATTGTATTATTTAATTATTTTAATATATTGTATTATTTATTTATTTTAATCAAATTATGTGTATGTATTTATTTTATACTTTTTAATTTGTTTTATTAAATTAAATGAAAAATAATAATATATTAAAAATATAATAAAACATCAAAAAGCATGTCTAATTAGCTGAATTAATACATTTTAAACATTTATTAACATTACATTCGTCTTGACAAAAATAGGGCCGCATGAAATCTGTTTTATTTATCTCCAAAAAATCTTTTAAATTTTATTAATTCTGTTTTAATGGTTTAATTCTAAATAATAAAATATTGAAATATAATACAAAATCAAAAAGTTAAATTCATACATTTTATTAATTATTAAAGTATTAACACTGTGAATTATTTGGTAAAATATATATGATTGGTATTAAAGTATTGTTTATTATTTTTATTACATTAAATTAAACCATTATAATGGAACCCAGATTATTGTTTTTTGGGGGAATACATGTTGTTGACTTCATTTTTCCTGTCACGTATCATTCCTAAGCAGAACTTCCAGCAGATCTCCAATCGGCAGAAACACAAACCACATCCTTCCCAACATGGAAGTTGCAAACAGATATTCCATAAATAACCGTAGACGTGTCCAAGATGAGGTTTTATTTATCCCTGGTTCTGTTATCAGGGGTTTGACTCTTGCAGTGAAGTGACGTCTGCGGTAAAGCAGATATAGATGTTTCTTTTGGATGCTGATGTTTGTTTTAAACTCGTTGTGTTTGTTTGTTTAGGTGGAGGACGGAAGTGGAGCGGCGCTGGGTCGAGTGCAGATCGGGGATCAGATAGTCAGCGTTAACTCAGTTCTTCTCAGCGGTTACAGACTGGAGGCCATTTGTCTGGTTAAACGCTCACATAAGACGCTCTCTCTGGGAATAAAACGGTAGGATTCCACGTAACATCAACACTGACCTGGTTTGATGGTTCATTTGCTTTGCTAGTTAATTGACGTCTCCTCCAACCACCTGTCATAGAGACACTGGCAGAATATACATAATTATTATTACACGGCTCTGAGGAATACTTGATTCTGATTGGTCAATCGCGCCATCCAGCGGTATAACAACCGCTGAAGTAACAAAAGTTTTGCGTTTAGTGAGCTAATAAAATATTGAGCTAATGAAAGTGAGCTAATGAAAAAATACACGGTGAGACTTGGAATTGATCTGTCGGCTGTTGATTATATTGTGAAAAGTAAGTGTTGCATTTGGATTAAAGATTACGAGGTCAAAAATGTACTTCAAATACATAATTATACACTGATGAATTGTTCATAATAAGACCAAAAAATAGTGTCAGTTTCAATTTCATTCCGTATTTAAGAAAATTCCTTACATTTGATTCACACATTATCTATGAATTTAAATCTGGATCTGAACTGAAGCATTCTGGTTTTCCTCTGAGATTTCGTAGTTATGCTGACGTGTTTATGATTGATACTTCTGCCAAACCACAATGTGTGCTCTGTGTTTATTGTTGCTGAGCCGTGGTGTTGAGTTCCACCTTAGCGTCTGATAGAAGGAATTCGCTGCGATTATATCCCTGTCTGGAAATAAAAGTCGCACTGTGAATATCACACAACCTTACAGATATTTTTAAGATGTTCCTATCTGACTGGAGTGCTTTAGTCAGCAAGTAGTTGGATTAATATGGTAGTTACAGTTGTATCCTCTTCATTCAAGGACAAAATTTAGGCCTGAGTGTATTTCTTAAACTGGTTTAAACAAGTTTTTAACCAAGAATTCATCCCATAAATGACACTATTAAAAATAAATTTTGACTTTTTGCACAGGCAGGGTGAATCCACCCAGAACACCCTAACAACTGCATAGCAACACCTTGGCAACCACACAGATCATCCTATAAATGCATATCATTACCCTGGCATCCACCAGATTATCCTAGCAAATACATAGCAACACCCTGGCAACCACAATATTATCCTAGCAAATACATAGCAACACCCTGGCAACCACACAGAGCATTCTAGCATCCTAGCAAATTCATAGTAACACCCTGACAACCACATAGAGCATCTTAGCAAATGCATTGCAACGTACGGTCAACCGCACAGATCATCCTAGCAATTGCATAGCAACACCCTGAAAACCAACAAGAGAATCCTGACAACTGCTTAGCAACATTCTAGTATGCTAGAAAATGCATGGCAACACCCTAGCAACCATCCAGTGCACTCAAGCAACTACATAGCAATGCCCTGGCAACCACACAGAGCATCCTAGAAAATGCCTAGCAACACCCAGGCAACCCCCAGAGCATCCTAGCAAGTGCATAGCAACACCCTGACAACCAAAAGAGCATCCTAGCAAATGCATAGCAACACCCTGGCAACCACAAGAGCATCCTGGCAAATGCATTGCATTGCAACACCCTGGCAACCGCCCATAGCATTCTGACAACTGCATAGCAACACTCTGGCAACCACCCAGAGCATTCTAGCATCCTAGCAAATGCATAGCAACACCAAAGTAACCAGTCAGAGAAAATACTACTTTTTAAAAAAATATTGATAATGTTGATTTCTCTTTGTCATGCATAGTTTGTTGTATTTTGTATGTAGTGTTTGGTTAAAACTAAAGCGCAAAGACACAGAAACAAGCAGGAGCAGTCGTGTGAGCTTTCCGTCTCCAGCCTGTGTTTGTTCCAGGCGTTACGGCAGAAATCAGCATGACATTTGTGAATATGTGACTACATTATTTGACAGTGTGGAACAAAAGTGGCGTCATCATTGTGTGCTGGTGCACGCCGTCCCACAAAAGAGGCCCATGGGTCGGCCATTGTGTGTCGACACGGCTCTGCTGGGCTTCATGTGCAGGACTGGGATCTTTGGGTCAGTGTTTCTCTACATCAGGGAGTTTATATGCATGATGAGGCGATGAGACTAAAACAATCCTCACCCATAATGCTGTGTAGAGATTTGTCTAATGCTTCCTACCCAAAATCTGTAGTTGGACACGACAGAGATCCTCTCAATATTATTTAGAGCATGTTATTGTTACGGAGCAACTTTATTTGGTCAATTTTATTCATGCATACTTTACATAAACACATCAGTTATTGGTCAGTGTTACATTCCCTTTGTCGACCCCATCAGAGCATTTAAGGCCCTACAGCGCCATCTAGTGGTGTTTAAAATCTCTAAAAATCATTGCATCAGATCATGGCTGCTTCTGAAAGTGCATTCTCTCGAGTAGGTACTTGAATAAGTAATTACTTAATGGTTGCTAAAAAAGTACGTTCTATATAGTATGAATGTGTGTAGTATGATTGTAATCTGGACGGACTACATCCGCCATGCTGTCAGTCATTTATCATTTGTTATTCATAAATCGTCTCACGTGGCCTCGTGGGATAGTAAAGTGTCCATCGTATGCACACTTCAGTGTGTCTTTATCAGTGTGCACAAACAGCTCAACGATGGACATGTTCCACTATTTTAGAATCATTGAGATACTATTATGATTATCATTAATATTTTGAATTAGTTTTTATTTTTATATTTTCTGTTTTCATTTTTTTTTTAAATACTAATTAAGTAATTTTGTTGCTTTTGTCATTTTTATATAGCTTTTATTAATTTTTCTTTCAGTTTTAGAGTTATTTTAGTGCATCAAGTTACTGAAGTTAAAAATAAATGAGCTGAAATAAAATAAGTTCTGGTTATTGTAAGTAGTGTGTGTGTGTGTGTGTGTGTGTGTGTGTGTGTGTGTGTGTGTGTGTGTGTGTGTGTGTGTGTGTGTGTGTGTGTGTGTGTGTGTGTGTGTGTGTGTGTGGATTTACTTTAGTTAACAAATTAATAACATTTTGTCTTCATTTTCAACAAACAAAAATCTGACAAAAAGGCCGAACGTTTTGTGCATCTTTCTATGCAATAAATGAAAGTTGTTTTGATATGTTGCATCTAATGCAAAAGAAACTCAGGAATTTTTAAGTGACTTGGTTATCCAAATTCTTTTGAGACTATTGAGAGTTTGCAAAATGTCAACTTTATTTAAAACAATTGTTTAAAACAGTTTAAATCAAATATGATCAAATTACAAAAACAAGACTGAAACAACAGTTTTTATTCTGGCTTTATAGCACCTATTTATTTTTATTGCACTTTCTTTTAGGGTATATCTGAAACTTGTAGTGTCTTTGTCCGACTTTTTGAGGTGGGCCAAACTGCTAAGTACAGTAATGCAAAAGCATTTTATAAAATTTAAAAAATGAAATCAATTTGATCAAAACTACAACATCAGAGTTGTGTCCAGTTCTGAGCCGATGTCGGCTGATCCCTGAATCCAATTACTCACACAGCAGAGGTTTACCAGGAGGAAAACAACACCACACACACATTCACCTGCAACCAGATAAAACTATGTTTGATTATTATTATTTTAATTTTTTGCACTTTAATTCTAGAGATGTGTTGCATATGAGACTGCTGGTGTCATTCCAGTCCAGAGTCATGATATCTGTGTTTTTTCACCATGATGATAATCTCCCCCTGTGGTTGGAGAGATGGATGAGTCCATTGCCTAGGTGAGTTTGTTTGGCGCGCTGTGATTGGCTGCTGGCCGTGAGCTCGTGTTTTGGTCTCCGGACTCATAGTAAAGCACACAGACTGAACTCTGAACGCGTTCCACTATGAAGATGGAAACACTGCTAGATACAGATCAACAGGTATCTGCTCTTTTACATCTCAAGGGCTGTTTGTAATGATGCGTGTAATGCATATGTTTGGTTTATAGTTTACTTTTGTATGTAACATGTAAACATCTACGTTTATGATATCCATATATTGATTTGTGATGGTCACAAACAATATAGTAATTATTTTATGTACACATCTACATGATGCATAATGTTTACTCTATTTTAAGGTGATGTAGTTACATTGTACTTACTCAGTTAAGTACTGATTAATATTAATTAACTACTTGTACTTACTATAGTGTTAGGGTTTGGCTCTGGGTTAATTACTTGTAATTATGCATAATTTACTGTTATTTCTATAGTAAGTACATGTAGTAATGTGTAACTACGTCACCTTAAAATAAAGTGTTATCCATAATAATTACATCTTTATTTAACTATAAGTTCGACAAAATGGCAGAAAACTTGATGTCAGATATTTGACATTTTAAGCTCTAGATCAGTGTTATTTTAGTATAATTGAGAAGCTATTATAGTTTTTATTAATATTTTTAAGTAATTTTTATTTAATAATATAATAATATTTATTAAGTAGTTTTAGGTTTCCCATTTTTTCATTTTCGTTTTAGTACTCTTGTTGTGTTTTTTGTAATTTCTTTGTGTTTTTAAAACGTCTTTTTAGTTTATATGAATTTTTATTTCGGTATTACATCAAGTTAAACTAAATGAAAATAATAAAACGTTTATTTTAAGTAATTTCAAGTAATTTTCATTTAATGCCTATTTAGCTTTTATAATGAATTTTATTTTAAATTTTAGTTGTTTTATCACGTTAAACTGATTGAAAATGACAGGCTTGAGATAAAATAAGTATAATTTTTTTAAATATTTTATTTTATTTCAGTTACGTTTACTTAATTTCAAGTGACGAATGATTAATAATTGTTATTATTAATTTATGGTTTTAGTTTGAGTGCAGTATAATGGCCCTGGACTGTACGTGTTTGATCGTGGTCTCGTGTCCCGTCGTCTCGGACTGTCCTCGTTTGCCGTGGCACCTGTTACATCATGAGCGGGTTTGACGAGGGCTGATGAAGCTCAGGGATTTGAGACGCAGCCGTATTTAGAGAAACTGCAGGAGCTGATCTCATTTGGAGGTTTTGTTTTCAGGAGTTGGTTAGAGAACCTTTTGGAAGAGGAGTTCTCAGTTATGTTTGATTTATTTTATTTATTTATTCACTTTTGGCTCAGATGATTCTCCTTAAATGCTTTAGGGAAGAAGATATAAAAAAATAGACACAATAGTTGAAAATACAGTAAGAGTATAGAGCTGTAAAAGGATAGTGGAGAGCATCTCATGAGATTTAGATACGAAAGGATATAATTAGTATCTCTGAATTTTGCAGATTCAAGACTCAAGATTGAAAAGTATAGGCGTATTGATTAGCTAAAATCTGCTGCAGATCAGAAATTTACTGTAAAAAAACTGAGATTTACAACAACAACAAAAAAAAAACCAGTGGCAAGAACTTTACTGTAAAAATCCCATTAGCTAGAACTTAAATTTACAGTAAAAATGTATATTCCCTTAAATTAAATAATGTTAATATACTTCATTATTAAAATCTGTTTATTACCTTTATGTAATACTGACAAACACATTAAAAACAGAAAGACATAAAGAGAAAGAAACATGATGAGAAGTATATTTCCACAAGCTGAAGTAAAGATTCACAGTGTCATAACCAAATATACAAAACACCATTATGGTAACACACACAACTGCAAAATACTGGATTAAACATTCATAACAACATAAGATGGAACATAAAAGCCTAATGTACATAACAAATAAGTCTAATAAGCAATTTGCTTACTTATGCACTGTTCTATGTCGTTTTGTAGTATAAATAGTGTGATTTGTGTGTGTTCAAAGTCACACTGAACCCAACCCACTTTAAATACCTGGATGATGCACTTAATTAACCGAAAAAACAAAGTGTGGAATGTTGGACACTTCATGCACTCAAATTAATGAAAAAAATGACCTTATAAAGTCCATACTACACAGTTGAGGACATAGTGCATAAGTACATAGTGTATAAATGCATAGTGTATAGTGTCATTTAGGACAAATAACTAGTTATTTTAATGGAAAATTCTGAAAAATGTTAATTTATGTTTTTCACTGCACCAAAAACGGTACATTTAACAGTATTTTAATGAAATGTCCACTTGACGGGTTGCATTTTCTCAGTCTTTTACAGTTAAAATTACATTACAGTAGTTTTTTTACAGTTTGTGGATTGAAATGATTGTATTGTTTATAGTATGGATCTATCCGCTCTCTCGCTGGCTCTCTGTGGCCTGTGTGAGCCATAATCCTGCTGATGATCATCACGGCACTTTCTATTGTTGTGTGTCTGTCTGCCTCTATTCAGGCTTCAGTCCAGGTTAATCACTGGGTTGTGAACGGTGACTCAGCTAACGGACAGTTCAACGAGCTGTTAAAGGTGCAGTAAGCGATTTCTTGGAAATGCAAAGTTTTGTCATAAAACTCTAGATGGCGCAGGCTGATTGGTCCGTAGCTCAATCTGCTTGCAATCACATCATTTTCTATAGGGCGCAGCTGATTGGTTCCTGCTGTATCAGTAGCCAATGAGCTCGTTGCTCAGCCTTCAAATACTTCGTCAGCATTTCGTGAGCGCGCTTTCAGAAACCCTTCTCCTTCCCCAGCTCCACCTGCATAGATCTGCTAGGGTCATTCATGTACGCTATATTTACAGGTCATTCATGTACGCTATATTTACGGGTCGTTCATGGACGCTATATTAATGGGTCATTCATGCTCGGCAATAACAGCAGCAGCAGCGTTGCAGATCTGTCTCGCCAAGACCAAGCATATCAACATTGTCATATTCATTTCTAGTGTTGTGCCTGAACGCGTTCATTGAACGATAGTTCATGAACTCGTTCATATTTTGTGCGAAAGTGAACTGAACGTACTGTATTACTGCCTGATGAACGTTACTGTGAACTGGTTCATTATGGTGTGTTTGAACAGCAACATATGGAAAAAAAGTGAACTAGTTCAAAATTTTAAAGTATGACCTATGAACTGAACTAGTTGATTTTAAAATTTGTGAACTGAACTTTGAACTAGTTCATGTAGAAAGTGAACTTTCCCAACACTGTTAATTTCCATGTCAAACACTGCAAGAGTTATAAGTGTTTGACTTTTTTGAAATCAACATTCAAACACACACCCCTCCCTTCATTGCTCCGCCCCCAAAATAACAAACACGCTACGCAACACCTGAGGCAACAACAACAGATATCTTGGTTCTGCAAAAAACTATGGGTCTAAATCACTAAGCATGCGTATGCGTGTGTGAAATGTGTGTACAAATGATTTTAAGAACAAATCATGATTCACTTAAAAAATTCGTAATAAAATGTATTCTAAATGTACGAAAAAATATAGGAACAACTGAATCCACACGTGCGCAAAAAGCACTTACTCTGTACGGCCTTATAACGTGCCAAGAAGTTATGGTTCATCCTAATACGACTTAAATTATATTGAACCATGTTGCATTAATTGTGATAATACATATTGTGCATGAGCGATAATAGATGAGATGAGATGAGAAAGGCTGTGAGAAAAGCGTGTGCGGAAAGCCCTTATATGGAGATGGTTTGGGTGTTTTATGCAAATGACTAACCTCGTGCACTCATTTAGAATACTTTATTCTGTATAGAATTACAAATACACTAATATCGGAACGATGTTAAGAACAAATTCATGTGTGTACGAACGTGTTGTGAATTAGGCGGAATCGTTTTTCGTGTACCTTTTCGTAAGAAGTTGCGTACAAATGTGATATAATCCACGCAATTATTGGTGAAAGAGACCCATTGTTACTCAAGTATCGAGCAAAAACTAAGGAACTTCGGCAAGCTTTTCCAATATTAAAAATAATATCCAATATTAATATTAATAATATATCAGCCATCTGTCTAATTAAAGAAAAAAACTGATCTCTTACAGCAGAAATATTCTTGATATTCTGAAATCTGAATAATAACTGGTGCTTTCTTAACCCCTTTAACTAATTATTAGCATTGATTTTATTTCATAGAAAGTTTGCATTTTATTCTTTAATAATACACATAATTTTTTGCATTTCTGAATATGGTGACATATATAACATTTAGACAGAGGGCTAGTTTTTAATACGGAAAAATGCTGTATTTAAAATTTTTACTTAGCATATATTTATTAATTGTTATTTTTTCATTAATTAATTGTTAATATTTATTTATTACTATTTAGCTATTTAAAATGTTTATTTTTCCATATTTCAGTTAATTGGTACTAATGTTATTTGTCCATAGTCCTGCTTTTATTTGCTCATGATATTTGATAGACCTTCAGCCAATTAGATAAGCAGATTTGGTAGCATGTTACTATAATACTCCTCGCCCTGCCCTGTCCCAAACGTCTGTAATCCCTCAAGGAAATCTGCGATTGACTGGGACGTGCCAGAAGACAGATACTCACTGTTTGTGTCGTTTCAGGCTGTGCGGTTGCATCATACTTGTGTTTTCATCATATATGGGTTAAAGGCCAGACGCTTAACCTACATTAGCTTTTAGTTGTAGACACTGTGGAGGTCTTTCCACACATGCCTAGAGAATAAAGATATGTCCATACATCTTAACAAGCATTGGAGATATGCAACTGGCTGGAAAAATATGCAGCCAAGCAAAGTCAATGCATTAATGAAGCTCCTGATGTTGAACCAAACGCTTTTTCTGGTTTAAACCAGGTCAAGAAACTGGGGTAAGTAAAGTTTGGCTATTTGACAGCATCTGTTGTCTGTTGTCATACTGTTTGTGGTAATGCATTTATCATTAGTGTTGGGTTACAAGTAACATGAGATACGTAATCAGATTACTTTTTCCAAGTAACTAGTAAAGTAATGCATTATTTTTAAATTGACAACAAAAGTTACTAAGATAAAATTAGGGATGCAAATTTCGACAGCTAAAAAAGGCATTATCGGTCAAAATAGCTGAAAATATTTGCCTAAATTGAAAATAAACATGTGATCTGTTGTTAAGCATCATACACAAAAAAACAGTTTTGTGTCATAAAGTGTTGAAATGGTCTTAAGTAGCAGAATACAACAAGCATAATTGTTTCAGGGAGAGACCAAACAATACCAAGTACATGTAAATAGTATACACATGCAGCTTATAGGCCACGTTTTGGTTTGTAGCTTCATCAAGCATTAGTAAACCATACATTTATTTCGAGCAGGTGTTCTCGATTCAAACGACCCCGAACACAAATATAACACGACGCACAGATCTTGAGATAATCCTCGTAGATTGGCATTTAAATGCTGCTTTGCTAAAGCAATATGACATCCGAGATCCGATCGCGTCACAACGATGAACTGTTTTCTAACGTCATTTGATAACATCGGGAAGGTCAATGAATAGAAACTGGATCTCAGGTATGGTCCAAATTTCCATGAACCATGAATTCGATAAGACACACCTATTTCGATACCGCTAATCGAGTCCTGTATGCACATTTTAATGTGATAAAACTACTTAAGCAGGAATTTAGTTTGATACGACACAAGATTAGTCTTCTAATTGACGTTACAGTCAGTTTTGCAGATGGTTACACTCTTTTTAATGTGTTTTTTTCTTTCTGTCTGAGACGTTTCTTTCAGCTTAAGGATGTTCTTGCACCTTTTTCTATCTTCTTAACAATTTCACCATTGGTCATTTGTTTTTAATTGACCTGATAGAGTCATTCTCATCTTTGTCACCTCAGTTTGATCTGATTAGATAAACCAAGTGAATATTGAATAATGGTGCAATAATGAACTTTTAAACACTCCATATAAGTGTTGATCCAGCATATCGGTCATTATTCTGAATGGCAGTGAACTGATGTGATGAATTGGCCTCTCAGACAGACAACAGATTGGGAAGAATGTGTAGCTACACATCTCCCTTTGTGACAGATTGAATGGCTAAGCTCCCATTTATCGCATGCATTTGCTGCTCTGTTGTTCGGCGGGCATATGGTGACCCCGTCCATCCGGAAACATGGCGTTACCCCGGTTACCCTGAGCCGACTGTAAATGAGTTCTGGTTTTATGTTATCAATACAGTAGGAGTGATGATATTACACATTCATTACATTGTGTAATACAGCAAAATAATAAATCTATCGCAATAGACAGGGCTTTATGATGACTAATCAGTGTTGTTTTAGGATCGTTAATATACTATATTATAGTTTTTGTTAATATTTTGAATTAGATTTGATTTTTATGTTTTCTGTTTTTAAATAAAAAAAATAATTTTAGTTATCTTGTATGGTTTTTTAATTTATTTTGTATAGATCTATTACGTTTTAGTTTATTTAGGTTTAGTTATTTTAGTGCTGCAACTTAAACTAAACATTAATTGTTAATTTTTATTTTTTTAAATAATTGTTTATTTAGCTATTCCAAAATTTGAAATGTTGCCCTAATAAGCTGAAATAAAATAGGTTTAGGTTTTCTAATATTTTTATTAATTTCAATTAATGTTTATTTTAGTTTACTTTTTTTATGGTTTTGGCTTTAGTTTTAGTTAATGATAATAAGTCTGTGACTACAGTAGGGTTAGGGTTACTGGGTCTATGGGCTTTTGATTGGAAGCCTATTGATTGCAGGGATCAATCAATCCTGTATCTGCGTTTTGGTTAATGATTTGGATCATGAATTTTTTGTATAAATTAGCATGATTGTAATACTCTTCATGAAAAAACTCAATTTCACCTTTCAAAATTTAAGTCATGGTTAAAGTCATTTAACTCAACTTCAACATAATTTTGAGTGAATTTACAATTTATTTATCTGGTTCAGGACATTTTTTTTTTTTTCACTTAAGTGAATTAAGGATTTACTACACGCATATATTTTTATATACCACATTATTTTATTTTTTTTATATATATAACTTTTATTTATTATTATGTATTTATTTTATTTATATATTTATTTTATTTTATAATCTTTTTAACAAAAATTAACTTTTTTTAAAAACATTTAGCAATTCATATGTTTTATGCTCCAGTTGATCTACAGTATATACTGTGTTTTCTCTACCCTGTTGCGCAGGAAGATTAAAATGGTGGATATTGTAACGCAAACAATGCCTGCAGAAAGTGAAGTACACGTGGCCAGGAACTTTCTCACAAAGATTTTGAGAAGTTCTATGAGGTATTGTGGAGCTGTTGGCCTCTGTCTCGTGACCCCCAGCCCTGTACGCTCCTGTAGTTATCACCCATCGACCCGTCCACCCCTGCCAGACCCGAGTATCACATCCTCTGCCATGTGGCGTCTTAGCTGTAGCTGTGCTGTTCACGTGCAAGACGGGGATTATACGCTTAAGCTTATTATCGGGCTGTCAATTTCACTGGCTTGTTTAGAACCTGTGCAGAATCTTCAGTGTTTCCTGCTGTCTTGTTGATGAGTGCTGATCATTTGTCAAAAACATTTGAGCAAATATTATGCTTGTGTTTCTTACATAATTTGTCTTGATCTGATTGTATTCCACCTCCTTTTCCACCTCACATGCATTTCAGGAAAAATCACTTCAAAGGGTACGTCTTGTGCAGCGTCTCAATGAGTTATCATGATATTATATTCTGCAAAAGGAACAAATTATGTTTCACAGTTCCTAAAGTAGATCTCTTAGACCAAAAATATTCCTGATTGTCTGAATGATAACTGATGTTTTTGAACACCTTAACACCTAATATTAGTAGTATGTTTTATTTCATAAAAATGTGAAAAAAGTGAAAATGGTGACTTTTAGTAACCCAACATTTCGACAGAGATGTTTATTTATTATATGTAGAAATATATAATATGCATTATTTTATTATTTATTTATTTTCTCAATTGTTCATATTTATTTATTTATTTATTACTATTTTTAAAATTGTATCTGTCCTTAGTTCTAACCCGTTGTAGACTACAATTATGTACAAAATACTGTTACAATTTCTAGAATAAGCCTGTTTGAACTAAAGAACTCTTTCTGAAAATTTAACAATTTAAATGTAATTTTTTTTTTTTTTCAGGAGGAATGAATCATCATGTAGACCCCGTTCGTGGCACTCTGCTAAATCCACAGATAACCCCACCACAGACAGCCCTAAATCTGAACCCAGCCCTGCACCTGACTCCACTTGGCAGACAAAATATGATGCAGGGTGAGATTCTGAGGGTTTGTATGTAATGAATATAAATGAATCTCAGTCAGCATCATTTATTTTCTTTGTATTTTACCAGGTCACCCACAAACGAATTCACCAGCTGTTGGGGACAGACCAATTTGCGACAAGTGTCCTGCCAGTATAGCTCAGTGGGAAATATGGAAAGTGTAGAGCCCTCATCTCACGCTTTCTCAAAAGAGCAGCCGTCAAGCAAACCCAATGGTGGAGAAGATCACCCGATGTTTTTATCAGGCACAACTGACCACACTTCACCTCGGGGTGTTGCTCCCACAGAAGGGATTTTTTACAGAGGCGTTCCCAACGATCCTGGAGTTCCCAATGACTGCCACAGATACCTGCAGATCCCCATGGGCAACGGGGGACGAGTGAGTCCCAGTGTGGATGAGCAAGCTAGCTCCAAATTCTCCTCCACTTGGAGATCCAACCATAGACCTGTGTGGCATATTCCTGAAAGCAAGATGACCACTATTCAAGATCCTCCTGCTCCTCCACCTCCCTTGCGTAGTGATAGTTTCACTGCCACCAGAGTTCATGAGAAGAGCTTGGTGGGATCGTTCCCTGAAGGAATATCTGTATATCCACAACAGAAACCTCACTGCAGACCTGTGGACCAACAGTTGGATGGTGAAGCGAGACACAGCTTCAACCCACCTCCTAAGAAGGACTTCTTTCAGCCGTATCTTTCGGTTGAAGACTACTCAAATAAGCTAAAACCTTCCAAACCCCTTTCCCTGTCAAGCACTGATGTAAGACAAGGGCAGAACCCATTTACTTGCGAGGTTCAGCATCAGAGACAGCATAGTGATGATAGTCCCTTTTCTGTGTACCCTAACGCTACAAGTTCACCAAATACCCAGAGTGTTGGGAACTACTACCGAAGCCTTCAAGATTTACCCACCAACGCTGGCAGTCGAAACAAAGCCAGAACTAGCATGGCATTTGAGCCCAATTATGAGGGCCAGGCTCATTTCCGTTACTACTGCATCACTGCCCAGCAGCCATCCCTGAAATCATCTACGCAGGGTTGGATAGGAGATGAACGAAGGTCTGAAATGGGAACCACTCAAGGTGCTACAGACAGAAGCTTGGTTGGTTCTCAAAAAGCTGTGAAGACAAAGTATCCCCAACTCAATCTACTTGAGAACAAGAGCTCCAACGGTTACAGCAAACAGGCCATCAGTCCTCCATCTCAAGCCACGTCCCCTGCACCAAATCATGTGATTTCAAAGTCCAGCTCTGGGGAAAGAGAGACTCAAAAGAAGAAAGATGGAGTTAAGCCACAGCCTTCCAGGCACGTAACAAAAAAACAGATGGAGCAGAATAACCAAATGCCCATTCAACACTTGGACAATCCATGGATCAGCAAGCAGGATCACAAGATCTGTCCACACAAGACCCCCATGTTGCACTCTCTGGCCCAAGAGAGCAAGATGGCAGAAAAAATTATCGTAACAGCCAAAGCAGGTGGTCAAGAATCAACTGATGCAATCGGTGGTAAACAGGGAAGAAGGAGTGACCGCTACGCCACAACTCTACGCAACGAGATCCAACAGAAGAGGGATCAACTTCAGAAAAGCAGAAGTGCAGCTACCTTGACCTGCTCAAGTGAAGTTGAGGATGACTGTGACATCTGGAAGTCTAATGAGACCTCCACATCGTCTTCTGATGGTTCCTTCACCAACACTTACAAAGATCATCTGAAGGAAGCCCAAGCCAAAGTTCTGAAGGCCACGTCATTTATGAGGAGGGACCTGGAGCTTCCTGGGAACGAATCTGCATCGGATCAACTTCCCAAAAGATCTGGGCCTGTTAATGGGCAGGTCACCCGCATTGGGGGGCGTAAACGGTTTCCCGTGGATAAAAAGATACATTCTTTCTCTGAACCGGACAAGATCAATAAAATAGGAGTTGAGGATAAAGCAGCTGGGTCATTTGTAGACCGATATAAGTTCTTCGAAAGTTCCTGCAAACCAGTTCTCCAAAAGCCCATTCCCAAGCAGTCACTGCTCAGTCCCAATGAAGACCGCAATGAGAGAAAGACTAGATTAATTGGAGACTGTGAAAGCATCCATCAAGCTCCCTTAAAACAAAGTAAATCAAGTCATGCTGACCTTAATACAGAGGAGCAACAACGGCTTGGTACGTTTGCTGAATATGAGGCTACATGGAACATGCAGAAAAAGCCAGTGGAAAGAAGAATAACGGGCAGATACCGTTCAGCTGAAAACATCCTGGACTCAGGCTTGGAGGAATCCAACAGCACAGTGTGTGTTCATGAAAGATCCCGTTCCTCCCCTTCTGCTGACTTCTACGGACAGGTGAGAAGATGATTATTTGTTTTGTCATGATTTTGATAATGTTTTTGGTGCCCAGACATCACATTCAATATTCTCCACATTTCATTAGATACACAGTGCATTGTTTGGTAATAGTTGTAATGCGTATGCTGCTGGCACAGTGGATAAAGTATGATAACATGATCTTTAAGAAAGGCCAGTCTGTCCTTCAGGTAAAAGAATCTTTGGCATCTGTGTTAACGGATCCACATTCCTTTCAGAAAATCCCTCTGCCATCCAGAAAGTCTCCTGTGGAATCTCAGCCTGAAGCCAATGGCCAACAGGAGACCCATATCACCAGGTTAGGATTTCTTGTCTTGTCTAGGTGTTCAGATACAAGTAAGGGCCTATAGTTTCTTTGATCTGATAATGTACATATTAGGGGTGTAACTGAACACAGAAGTCACGGTTCGGTATGTACCTCGGTTTTGGGGTCACGGTTCAATAAGTTTGTTATATTTACATGCCCTCCCCCCTAATTCCTGATTGCATAAAAATGAAGGAATTGTTGATTTGTTGACCAATGCTGCACGTTAAAATGCAACGGCTGTTTTCAAACTTATTGGTTTGATTAACGTGTTGTGTGTAGCCCACAATGTCATTTTCTTTTTATTTCATGCGCTGACAAATTCAATAGTACGCTTTTTCAAGAAATCATGGAAAAATTTGTAGAAGAAAAAGTGCCATCTACATCGGCCTACTTCACCTCTCCACGAAGAGAGAGAGAGAGACAGCGGCACCAAAGGCTTCCCATTTCCAGGACATGCATATTTCAGAACTGGACTGTAGTGAGACTTCAACGACACAAATTGGCACAATGCAAAACATTTTTGTCTCATTGGAACCAAGGTTATTTTCGTAAACGAAAACTGAAACTAAGACTAAAACTATTGGTCAAAAAACATTTTCGTAAACTGAAATAAAATTAAAAATTCATAATAAATGAAAGACTAAAACTAAACGAAACTAACAACAGTTACTGAAAAACTACCAGAAATAAAATAATAATTTGCAAAAATAAATAATCGTTTTCGTAATTAATAAGCTCTTTACTTTGGCGAAAATCTTACCTGTGGCTGTTTAAGGAAATGCCTGATATGGCGCTTGGCTTCATACGTGAAGAAGTTGCTGAGGCGATTAACCGCTGTCCTTCTGTGATGCGTTCAATGAAGGACCGTAACGTAGTGTTCACATGGCTAGTGCTGAACGCTGTTCATAAAGGATGCGTCTGTTGCAGTGGAATGGGAAATAACACAAGGTAATAAGACGCAAGTTGGACTTCTTTTAACTGGAGCGCAGCATTTTTTGAATGCCGTTTCATTTGCGAGACGCGGGTGCAACAGCAAAACAAGTCCGTCAAGCACAAAAACAACTTTAATTTAGACTACTAGGCTAAAGTAGGCTACTCTATGTTTCAGATGTCATGTTTTCATGAAGGTTGACAGGGTGAAAGGTGCATTTAATATTATTATCCACGTTGAGACATTTCCCCGCAATGTATGGAATACCAGGACACGACACACACACACAAGTGCGCGCATACAAACACACACACACACACACACACACACACACACACACACACACACACACACACACACACACACACACACACACACACACAATCTTTGTGGAGACTCTCCATAGACGTAATGTTTTTATACTGTAGCCTCAAACAAACTGTATTCTGTCTCCTTACAGTACACTAACCCAACCCCTAAACCTACCCATCACACAACTTTCTGCATTTTTAAATTTTAAAAAAACTTTTTTGTATGATTTATAAGCTTGTGTACCTCAATTTAGGTCCTCACAGTAACACGAGTCCCCATGAGTCTGTGTGCATTCAGGTTTAAGTCCCCACCAGGATAGAAAAACATGCACACACACACACACACACACACACTACATAGATACTTCATTATTTAATCACACTGGCTTTACAGCAGGTTGTGTTGGCTGAAGTCAGATAAATTGAGCTGTTTTTTTTGGGATGTGTGTTATGTACCAGTGGTCACTCTGCTACATTTACAGCTGAAAAAAGTAAACTAGGCATGTTTAACAAGATTTCATCTTTAATATGAATTAGTTTGTCTGATTTTTTCACAGTTTTTTCTTGTATACTTTTAAGTTCCATTTATTTGGTGCTTTGTTCAATCTCAAACCATTATTTTATTTTTATTATTAAGATATCAAGATGTACAAGAGTCAACTGTAATCTGGGCAAACATTAAACTTTGCTGAAATTAAGCGTCTCGCTTTGGTCTACACTGGAAGTGTTTTGTTTGTTCTGCTAAACCATAATTACTAAAATTAAAACTGAAACTAAATAAAATAAAAACTAAATAGAAATGTCTTTGCAAAATAAAAACTAAACTAAAACTAACAAAACCATTAATGAAACTAACTAAAACTAAACTGAAATTTAAAGCAAAATTGAAAACGATATTAAAATAAAAACTAATTTAAAAAAAGAAAAACTATAATAACCTTGATTGGAACAGTGGAAACAACTTCAGATACTCTGTCATTTATGGTCATACAGATAAGAGTAAGTCATCATTCAAAACTGTAAAGGGTCTTTTATTTGTACACTCAAAAACATTTTGCTTTTGTAAAATAAAGAAAACACTTTCTGCTGTCCCGGTTTCATTTCCGTTAAGTTTGTGGAGCTTGTGATGAAATTGATAGTCAGCGTATAGGCTACTAGCAAGCTATTGTGTGAACTTTTGTTTTGGGTTTGCGCAAAGATAGTCTCTTCTTCTTCTGCTCTTTTTCCTGTAATGCTATTAGCAATAAGCGTTGCATTTCCGCACGCGCCCCCTTCTAGATTGGAGTGTGGACCGCCTTGACTGAATTTATTCTTAGTCTGAATGTATTCATTGTCTGACTGTGTGCATAGTGATGAATACATGTACCGTTACACCCCTAGTACATACTAATAATGTGTGTTTTATTGTAATTTCGATTTTACAGAGGATCCGGAAAGGAGCACAGTCCACTCAACATCTCGGAGCCCATTACACTGAACGTTCTGGAAAGTGTTGCTGTGCCTCTTGCTTCGAACCAGAGACCCAAACCTGACACCAGGCAGACGGCAACTCTGTCTTCAAATCATCTCCAGGTTCCCAAATCAAAGCAACGGCTTCCTAAAAGCAAAGGTTGTGAACCGCAGAGGTCCGCCAAACCCACACAGCAGGATGCTATGAGCCCTACTAGAGCTTCCCAGCAATTTAGGGTTCAGACCTCTTCTCCTCATCCAACTCCAGAGCCCCAAAGACTGATTACTTCACCATGTCCTGCAGAACATCTGGAGAGAGACATACACCTGACTGCTGCACCAGAGGAGGACCAGAGATCAGACACTGAGGGAACGTTATGTCATACGCCATGTCTTCTAGGTCGTTCCTCTCCCAAGCAGAAAACTGATCTGATGGTAACCTCAGCTAGCAGAACACATTCTCGTTCTCCTTCTCCTCAGTTCTATCCACAGAGGCTCACAGATGAACCACCTGCAACTGTGCAGAAAAAGGACCAATGCAGGTAACTAGAGTATTATAGCATAGTAGACTGTGGTCTGGATGATGAATCTGCGTCATCATTATTGGAAGCTTCACTGCTAAAATTTGCCTTGCTCAAGTCACATTTTTAAAGGTGCTCTAAGCCATTAGTTCCCAACAGGGGGGTCTCGGCCCACAAGGGGGCGTCAGCGAGCTCTTTGGGGGGCCGCGTCATATTTTGAAAAGTGTTGAACAGTGAGCATTAAAGCAGCAGTCCGTAACTTTTTTTTATGTTCAAAATTGACAAAATTTATATAATGAGCGAGTACGTCATGAATCCATTTTCCAAACCGTGTTTTTGTCTTATCCTTAGTCACTATGGTACACCTATAAATAATAAGTGTTTATATTGGGACTATTTTACACTGGTTCGGGTCGTACCGCTGTGGTGTTACCCAGAGTCTGCGTGACTCGTCATAGACATAAACATTTGTATTTGCATTTATTCATTTAGCTGACGCTTTTATCCAAAGCGACTTACAATTGCTATATATGTCAGAGGTCGCACGCCTCTGGAGCAACTAGGGGTTAAGTGTCTATAAACAGAGAGAAGTAGCTCCGGCTACAATGTTCTTCCGCAAGATGCATTATTCTGTTAATAAACGCATGTTTATTAATCGCTAAAGCGCCAAACGATCATATTACATTAGCTAATTTTATTCACGATCCCCTGGCTGACCAAAAAATTAGTTTTCAACGAGGTCCCAGACACCAGTCATTTGGTAATAGCCTATAGTTAATAATGTTTTCCCTATATACACCAGTGTGAATACTGATATTTTTGTTATTGCATTTCAAATAGGGCCAATTAATAGGCTACTCCGAGGCTTACCTTATTTAATTAAATTGTGTTTGTTATAGTATTTTCAATGTTATACGCTATTATTATTTTACATAAACATATCTGGTTATAGTAATAAACATACTGTTTGTTTAAAAACAAAACGTTTTGTTATCCTTGCTGCAATCTTACAAGAGCGACAATATCATTAAATGTGAAGGAGGCCATAAAATATTTTCTTGGGAAAAAGGGGGTCTCAGACAAAAAAAGGTTGGGAACCATTGCTCTAAGCCAGGGGTTTTCAAACTTTTTGTGTGTGCGGATCACTATTTGTAATCAAGAATTTTCGCGGACCACCTCATAATACACATAATAAAATGTGTACACAGTCCTACCTGAATTAATCCGCACCCCTAAATAGGCTTACTAGCACTAAAACTATAATTGGTCATCACATCAGTACAACAGGCTTGTTAAAAGAAAGTTTACTGCACACAAAGGCTGCCACATATTTAATTTATTTATTTACTCAAGCGCCCGAGGGCATAATCAGGTTCATTGGAACAACAGACTTATTTCCATAGCAATGGAGTATGAAATCTATATAGTAATAAGAACACTTGGATATAGTGAACATTTCAAAACCTTTGGCGATTTTAGAGGATTATTAATCTTCAGAGTTTTACAAGTCCTCAAAAAGTAGGCTTGAGTTTGTCCTCTTAACAGCACATCCGCAAAACATTTCAGTAACGCGAGATCAAGAAACTAACTGGAAATTAAAATAATAAGGCCTTATTCATTCCATTTATAAACATTTTGTTTCATATAAACTGCCTATAAAGGCTATGCGTGTGATGTGATAATGGTAACCTCTGCCTCTTTTCTCTTCAGAGGACCTGTTGCTATCCACCGATCCATGCTGTGGTTCAAACGGCACTGAACTTGAACGTCACGGTCGAGCACCACTAGCCTATTTTAGTAATCGCGCAATAACTTGACAATTTAATTTAAATTTTATATCAATATTGGCCTACATATTGTTTTTACTTGTTATATTTTATGGGAATTTCCTGGTATAATGAAGGTAAAAAAATATTATTTTTTTCTGCCTTTCCACGGACCATCTGCAGTACCCTCACGGACCACTAGTGGTTTCCACAGTTTGGGAATTGCTGCTCTAAGCGATGTCGGGTGACGTCACTTCTTGTTGACGTTTAAAGGGGCATTCGGCAACTATTTCAACTTAATAAAACCGTTTAGAAATCATTTGGATGGTTTAATAACCTGTTCTGGTGAGAATGGTGAGTTTCCCCGCTCCCCCCAACGTCCCTAGGCGGAAAACCAACCTTGCAACATGTGGTTAACGTCCCGGTATTTTGGAAATAGGAAGTCTCGTGAGAAGCGAGAACGACGAGAAACACAAACTGCTTTATGGTAATTCGACATAAACACACACGCCGCCCTCAGTGTGTAGGATGTATTACCCACCTCGGTAGACACACTCCACACAATAAAGTTGGCTGGCTCCGATAATAACAAATGCACATGAGCAGCGGTAGAAAGGGGGAGGAGGGGCCGCGAGTGAGTTTTTTTATGACATTGTTGTGAGATATACGCCTCACAGCTGTAGGGGGAGCTCGCTGAGAAAACATGCGACAACAAAAGTGAAAATCAGCGAAGAAATAGCTAGAGTTGCCGAATGCCCCTTTAAAGTATTGTCAAACGAAACGGAGGCTAGCTAGACCCTCCCTCCTCTTCATCCGCGCACTAACCCCCCAAGCCCCGCCCCTAAATCCTTCTTGTCGGTTATTGGCTGGAACAGTTTGTTATGTTTCGTGGTGCGGGTTAGCCCAGTTTGTTTTTGTTGCCGTTTGTGGAGCCTGGCGTGTCTGTAGAGCAGTGTTGTTACTTTTAAAAAGTAATGCATTACAATATTGCGTTACTCCCCCAAAAAGTAACTAAGTACGTTACTTAGTTACTTTTTACGGAACGTAATGCGTTACATTACTTTTGCGTTACTTTTTCTCACCTGCATGGGCTTGTTTGTTTGTTTTTTAATAACAGCTAAAACAATCTATTTTTGCCAATTGTTAAGGCCCTTTCACATCAAAAGTTAAATGAATAAGCCTAAGGCTCAAGGAAATGCATATTTACTACTGTACAGTAGAGGGCGCCGCTCAAACAAACCTTTCAGCTGCTGCTGTTCTTGATTAAATAACAATAGGATACAGGAGAAGGAAGTTCAACACTCTTATTTCTAAACCTAATCTAAAGTCATTTTTGCTTATTAGTATGGTTGAATTAGATCATTGTAGGTCAGCAGCAAAGACATTGGTTAATAAAGTGAGATTAAATACATAAAGTATATTTGTGTAATTTAATATAGTTAATTATAAAACTTTTGTACAAAATTCTGAGATTGCATTTGACTGTTTTTATTCATTTTGAGGAATACTGAATGTTTTTGTGCAAGTGAGATGAGTAAATGCATGTTCAATGCAAATGCACACAACACCTCACTTTATTTCTCTCAACATGGGGACAGGAGAGCTGCCAGTCAATAAATGTGAAAAAGTAACTCAGATATTTTGATGTAAATTGAAAAAGTAATGCGTTACTTTACTAGTTACTTGAAAAAGTAATCTGATTACGTAACTCAAGTTACTTGTAATAAGTTACCCCCAACACTGCTGTAGAGACCGCGGTTTTTTACAGTGTGTTCAGGGGACAGGCAGCCAGCGGAGAGTGAGGAGATGTTTGCTGTATGTGACAAAAAAACTTTTGGCCTAAAAAATGCGTGACATCGCTTAGAGCACTTTTGTTCTCTTGTTCCCTATTGCAGGAGTAAGACGGAGGAAACATCAGAGCCAAACACTGCTGGGCGGAAGGTCCCCATACAGATTGTCTGTGCAGAAAACGGCTCAGAGAGGGAAAACAGAAACTATGTGCAACATGGCGAATCATCTGGAAGCTCTGAGGTGCCTAAAACTGGCCAACTAAAAAAAACAGATCTGTCGCTGTTTATTGCCCATGCCCATCCAGATCCCATCAAAAACGCAGAACATCAGACGGTACTAGACAACACAGATCCGAGAAGCAACAGTTTGACCGAACATTCAGAGGAGGACCTGAAACGACAGGAGCTGGCCAGAGATATCATGGGGAAGGACAAGAGTCTGGTGGACATCTTGGATCAGAGTAAGATGAAGACTACCATGGATCTGATGGAGGGAATATTTCCACAGGGGGAGCAGCTCCTGGAGGGAGTGCAGCAGCGGAGGAAAGCCATCAGCAAACACACGTCTCCCAAAAATACACCGCAGAGGTACACTCTTTGAGATCGCGATGCGAATGGCACAAAAACATGGTCACATTTCACCTGAAAATCAAAAGAGAAAATATCATTTAGATTTTGCATCATTAGTACAATTTAAGAATTGTTTATTTGGGACTTTTTCATGACAGTTAGGCAAATATTTCCTCAAATTGCTTTAAATACAGAAATGCAAAATCTCATCATTACTATGATGCATCTAAACGCTTTACTTTTGAGTTTTCTTGTAATCATTCTGATTGATGATTCGTATTAGATCCTCATTTTTTAAGTGATTCTCAATACAATTCATTTTGTGCTGATTTAAATTATACATAATTTCCTCATGTTATGTAAATTAAATTATTTAGCATATTTATATTATGGTAATGAGCATTTAAATGGTCAAAAAAATTGCTTAAAGTACTAAAGTTTATTTTTAAACCAAAATGTAATATCTTATTTCTTTCCCTTTTTTGTATTTTGGGGTGAAATATGAGCCAGATGATGTTCTTCACAGGTTTGTGGGAATTTTTTGAGCAAAATGTGACATTCCTGTTTTGTCATTTCTCATTTGTTCTTCATTAGCTGCAATACGTAAATGTTTTATGCATCAGCTGTTTAACTGGAATTACAGTGTTTGTTCTTTTACTAATTGGAGTCATGAAGCATTAGATCAGTTATCTTTAGAGTGAAAACCTGTACACTACTGCCCTCTACTAACACACACACACACACACACACATAGTATAAAAAGGTACCGTACAATGTACTTGACACTAAATCTGTTACGTTGGAAAACTATTAAACTTTATTTACCTGGTGATTTTTCACAGATTTTTTCTTTTGAGTGACCCATGAATGTTTGATTTCTGCAGAGCGGAGAACAGTTTGTCTTCGTCAGCGTCGTTAGTGAGCAGTTCGTCATATTACAGCACATCTGCACCTAAAGCAGAGCTACTCATGAAGATGAAGGACATGCAGGAGCACATGGAGGAACAGGATTCAGAGGACGAACTTGATTATGACCTTTCCAACAAGAAGGTACACGGCTTATATTCATTATTTTGTTGCATGGTTTTTACTTCAGTTGTGCTGTACTGGTAGCAACAAGACGAAAATGCATTGTTGAGAGAAAAAAACACAGATAAGTCACATTATGTGTGTAAAATGTGTGAATGCACTATACAAATAAACTCCTTTACCTCTCATTCGACACAAATACAAATGTTCTGTGCTTAACATTAATTGCATTATACAATTTTCAGCATGTTTCAAAAAGCATTCTGGAAAATACGACAGTTTACAGTTAGATGATCTGGTTGATGTCTTTGTAATTGCAGCAAGAGTTGATTGACAGCTTAAGTAAGAAGCTGCAGGTGCTGCGAGAGGCGCGTGAGAGTCTTCAGGAGGACGTTCAGGATAATAACGCTCTGGGAGAGGACGTTGAAGCCACCGTACAGACCGTCTGCAAACCCAACGAGCTGGAGAAGTTTCGCATGTTCGTGGGAGACCTGGATAAAGTGGTCAGTCTCCTGCTGTCTCTGTCCGGTCGACTGGCTCGCGTGGAAAACGCCCTCGACAACCTGGAGGAGGGAACGTCCGCGGACGAGAAGGTAACAATTAGATGCATGTAAAGTGTCCCTAAGTTCTGTCAAAGAACGTGAGATTGAAGCCTTCGCGATTAATATGATGGAATCAGAACTTGAACTATGAGTCTGAAGTCGACTGAACTAGTCCTAATTTAAAGTGTCCCTATTATGCTTTTTTTCGACCTTTCATGTAGTGTGTAATATAGTTGTTTGTGAATGTAAAAGGTCTGAAAAGTTTCAAAGACAAAGTGGAGTTTTTGTCTCCTGAAAGAAAGAACGATTCTGAACTGCCTGAAAGGAGTCGTCGGTAATTCCCATCTCACTTCCTGCTAATTTGCATAATGCCAGCCTGAACAGCATGATCTTCATTGGCTGAACAGCGTCTCTTTGCCCCGCCCTCAATCACTGTAGTTGTATCCGAGACTGGAAGAGTTTGGTTCGTGTTGTTCATGTCGAGAAGACGCTGTTTTCTGCTGACAAGATGATACGGTAAAACTGATCTATCACTGTGTATCAAGTGCTCAGGAACCCGGAAGAGCTGAAATTCACATATTATGATAATCGGCTAGTAGTGACATCAGCGGCAATCCTCCTGTCACTCAAGTGGACACATACTTAATTATGCAGAACTTTAAAGGGATAGTTCACCCAAAATGTAAATTCTATCAGTAATTACTCTCCCTCATGTTGTTCAACCCCGTAAGACCTTCGTTCATCTTCATAACACAAATTAAGATATTTCTGATTAAATCTGAGAGCTGGATCACTCCTCCATAGGCTTCTTGAGGGATTGAACTTGCCAGCCCCGAAAAGTTATTAAAGACATCGTTAAAATAGTCCAAGTGACTACAGTGGCTCAATCTTAAGTTTATCAAGCGACGAGAATAGTTTTTGTGCGCAAAAAAACAAAAATAAGGACTTTATTTCACTATTCATTTCCTTCTCTGTGGGCCTCGACTGAGTTCACTAGTGTAACAGCGCAGCGCTTCTGTGTTGTACGTCACACGCATCACACACATGACCAGCGTCGGCCAATAGTGAGCCTACGTGTGACGTAGCTCTACGCTATCACACTACGCTAACTGACAAGAGGCCCACAGAGAAGGAAATGAATAGTGAAATAAAGTCGTTATTTTTGTTTTTTTTGCGCACAAAAAGTATTCTCGCCGCTTGATAAACTTAAGATTGAGCCACTGTAGTCACTTGGATTATTTTAACGATGTCTTTAATAACTTTTCGGGGAACAAGTGTCAATCCCTTAGAAGCCTATGGAGGAGTGATGCAGCTCTCAGATTTAATCAAAAATATCTTAATTTGTGTTTTGAAGATAAACGAAGGTCTTACGGGGTTGAACAACATGAGGGAGAGTAAATACTGACAGAATTTACATTTTTGGGTGAACTATCCCTTTAAGGCTTAATATAATTTAATTGGTGGCGAGACGACCACCATTCAACACGAAAAGAGTCATATAACCATTCCAATAACTCTGAAGCTGTTCAGTTAAGCTAAAAAAACTGCATAGTGCTGCTTTAAATGCATGTAAATCTATTTTAAAGACACGTCCAAAAATAAAAAAATTAGGAACTTTAAAATAGCTTAATTGGGGCATTTTAGCATTAGTTCTACCAGAGAGAGAGAGAAAGAGAGAAAAAAACACATTCTAAGAATGATTTGTACAATAAAAACTCATGTGTTGTACTTTCAGCACACTTTGACCCAGAAACGCAAACTGCTGATTCGCCAGCACGAAGATGCCAAAGAGCTGAAGGAAAACTTGGACCGAAGAGAACGTCTGGTTTATGAGATTCTGGCCAGTTACCTCAGCGAAGAGCGTCTGGCAGACTACCGGCACTTCGTCAAAATGAAGTCAGCGCTTATTATTGAGCAGCGCAAACTGGAAGATAAGATCAAACTGGGTGAAGAGCAGCTCAAGTGTCTGAAGGACAGTCTGCCGCTGGACCAGAGACTTCTGTACTGAACGGATCTAGACCGGACTGGTTCAGCATGACTACAACAAGACCCGAGAGATTGAGCATCTCTAAGCAGATTTCATATCTGCTTGTGTGCATTGGATAGATTTATTACGTTCAAAATCATTCAGATAGTCATAGAAATGCTTAGAACATTTTTAAACGATTCCTGTTTTCTTTAGCATTGGTGAATTCATGCGTTGAATATCCACTCACTTTTTCAGAAAGGATCTCTTTTAGTCCGTATAAAGGTTTTTGTACCTGTATTTACGTTTAACTTAATTCATTTTGCTACTTAATGCTAATGGTGCTATTAACAACAGATAGTAGATAATAATAGATTCCTGTCACATTAGATCTGCTTGTTCTAGATCCACACCGAAAACCATTTTACTCATTTCAGTGTAAATGTTTTAAACTTTCTTGTTTTCTTTTTTTTACTTAATGAAATAACGAAGGGAGCTTTAGAATATCTCATCTCGTATGTAAAATATTCTTTCAATCTCTTGAATTGTTTGCCCATATCCCTTGCTTTCCAATCTCACTGTGAACCAGGAAGAGTCTTTTATTGCAGGCAGGTGATATACTGATCATAGATGCGCTTTCAGTGCACTTCTGCTGAAATACTTTTGGAATAAAAATAAAAATATTTATATATTGCAGATTTGCTGTTAAGTTCTTGTATGGACAGATCGCAACAATGAATTCTTCTGGTTTATCACACACTTGCCATTTGGAAATTATTCACAAACATTTTCACAGTAGTTTTTATTGAAACTATACAGTATATTATTAATAGTTTGTTCAATGTTTTATTGCTCATTCTGAAGCCTCACCCACACTTTATGATTTTATGAGTCGCTGTGTTTTCCAATATGATGCAAATGATTTCAAATTCCTCATTGGTTTGATTTTATGATTGGTGAGCCGTGGTTAATCATTCACAGAAACATATTCACGGGCTTGTTTACACTGTATTTCTGAGCTAAAGGAAGTTGAGTTTTACACCGTTTCCAGTCCAACGCTGAGCGTCGAGGAAGTAAACGCTGAGAGAAGAACATGTGCTGATATGGTAATACGATCAGTTTTTCGTTATAATTTATTTGAAACTTAAATTAGATTTTATGTGTATTGATTGAAAATATATTTTAAAATATCAACAAACAACGAACCATGTTTTAAAATCAGTAAAAAGTGACTGAAGACATTTATATTGTTACAAAAGATATCCTTTTCAAATAAATGCTGTTCTTTTGAACTTTCTATTCATCTCAGAATCTTGACAAATTGTATCATGGTTTAAGCAAAAATATGAGCAACTGTTTTCAACATTGATAATAATCAGAAGTGTTTCTTGAGCATCAAATTATCATATTATAGGCTACTGATTTCTGAAGGATCATGTGACACTGAAGACTGGAGTAATTCAGCTTTTGATCACAGGAATAAATTACATTTGAACAGAAAACAGGCATTTTTAATTAAAATAGTTTTTCACTGTTTTTACTGTATTTTCTATCAAATAAATGCAGCCTTTGTGAGCAGAAGAGACTTCTGACCGCTAGAGTAAATAATTCATTAAATGAACATAAGGCTTATCGTTAACTACTATTTAATAAGCCTAGTGTGTGTGTGTGTGTGTGTGTGTGTGTGTGTGTGTGTGTGTGTGTGTGTGTGTGTGTGTGTGTGTGTGTGTGTGTGTGTGTGTGTTATGGAGTGTCTATGCACAAAAATTTCTGTTTGTGTTCTGAAACAAAGCAACAGGAAGTGTATGATCTAAACTAGATCTCTGTCTGTCTCTCTTTGTCTCAGAGGGATGTGAGGTTTGTTTGCCAGGTTGAGACCTATTTTTTACAGTCTATGGTTGAGACATTGGTTAGTTAAACCCACAACACTCCTGCTCAGTCGCTGTGAACTCCATTACGAGCCATTCAGGTGTTTCAGAGAAGATGAGGCTCTTCAGGATGGGTGTTTGTCGCATTAAGGAGACTGGATCTGAAGTGTAAAGCATGGCTTATCTGGTCCACACGGCTCATGCCCAGTTCGTGGCTCTCTGGCTCGGGACCGTCGGCTGGATTCTCATCATAGTGACCCTCGGGCTGGTGGAGTGGCGGGTTTGGGAAGTATCTGACCTGTCAGTCATCACCTCAGGTCTGGCATGGGTGGGTATTTGGAGAGTGTGTTTTTATAGTCACGTTCTGATCTTATCCAACAATCAGATCATGTTCTGTCAGAGGATTGGTTTGTTGGAGTCGTTCACGCCACCAGAAATCGCATCGGCTCAGGTGCTCCTGCTGGTGGCTCTGATTCTTGGGCTCATTGGAAACGCTTGCGTCCTTTACGGCCTCAGGAATATTTACTTCGGACTGAACACGTTTAAAGCCATCAGACTGGCGTTTTACACCGGCGGGTTTCTGTTCATCCTCACCGGAGCTTCTGCGCTCGTTCCCGTGTGCTGGAATCTCCATTCAGTCATAAACAATCAGACTATAATATTCCCCGAAGAGTTTCTCATGCCTCCCGCTCCTGTAAAGCAGTATATCGGACCCGGTATCATCGTGGGGATTTTTGCATCCACCCTGTTGGTCTGTAGCGGGGTGGTCTTTCTGTCCTACAGGGTCCCGGTCCTGCTGGAGCCCAAAGTGAGGCCCTCGGGGCCTGGAGAAGGATCCTCGGGGACCCGTGTGAACCGCCAGGGAATTGACAATCTAGCTTTCCAAACGCAGAAGAACAGTTAACTCATCCTTTCCTTGGGTCATTTTGAACCGAAAAAATAAAATATATATATATATATATTTTTTTTTTGGTGTTAAAAATTGAGTGTTTCATCAGAGGCGTTCAAGACCCTAGGACTTTTGCCGCACTTGAACCACGACTACATTTTTAAAAAAAATGGATTCGAGGAGTTTTGTGGTTGAAATTTAAAAACATTTGGGGTCAATTTGACCCGCTTAGGAATGAAGTGATTGCGAGGAATGCTTAAATTCTAACTAAAAATGCTAAAACTTTGCCAAAAAATGATTTAATAATATCTAAATGTGTATCTGAATGCATACCGAAGTGAAACTGACTTTAGGACCCAGCGGAAACAGCTCATTTGCTCCATCTAGTGGCAAGAGTCATGAAATAACATGTTATATTGTTATTTCTCCACAAGAGGCCGGCAAAGACACCCAATGTAAGATATTTTGAGCAGAATTAAAAGGGTTATGCATGAAATTGTGTTATTTAAGAATTTAATTTGTTTGAGAATTTAAGTTAAAAGATTGTGAGGAATGTGCTTAAATTACTGTTTATTTATTATTTATTGATCAAATATAGTAATTTAAAGGTAAAAAAAATAAAAAAGACCAAAAAATTGCATTAAAAAATAGAAACAATATTATCAAAATGCTTTATGGGGGGAAAAAAAAGTATAATTTTAGGGCTTCGGGTAATTTTGACCCACAAGAAAAAGATATGTTACAAAGTGCGAGGGTAGGATGAAGGTTGAAAAAAAAACTGTTTTCGGGACGTGTGTGTGTGTGTGTGTGTGTGTGTGTGTGTGTGTGTGTGTGTGTGTGTGTGTGTGTGTGTGTGTGTGTGTGATGCAGCAGAAGACCATAATTAGGATGCTGTGTTCGTCTAATAGACTGTAAAAAAAGATTTGTCTCTGGCCCTTCATACTGTAATTATTACTGTACAAACACTGCCCAACCAAGGAGACCCCCATAATCAAATAATATTAATAATAATTTAATGTGAAAAAAATACAAAATTTTCCAGAAAATAAATCACACCTGACTTTAAGTAGCAGATTTCAATCGTTAAAAGGAAAGGCATACAGATAAGTCGCATCGTTGTATAAGTCACATTTTATTTTTTATGTACGTGTAGAAATAAAGTAAAATACCGGTAAATAAAACATTACAAACATTAAACACTCAAACTTCACAACAGATCAGAAATGAAAAATATAAGTAGGCCTATAAACAAACACAAATTATAGTGGCAAAACAACATTCGTGATAAATGCCACATATACAAAGTCGCATCACGATTCAAATGATTTTAAAAAAGGGGACATATGTTCTGGAAAACGGTACCTATTTTATGTGTTTAGCTATTTTCATCTGTTTACATTCTATACTTTTTTTGTCATTGTTTTTGTGCTTGTATCATGGGGTTTTTGTGTAATGTATATATTTGAATTGTTTAAAGGATCTGTCATTGTTCAAAACACTATTTGAGTTGCTAACGGTGAGCTCTATGTTTGATCTACAGGAATATTTTTTGAAATTTCATTTAAGTATGGAATTATTTATGTGTAATAATTTATGTTACACATGTGAAGTAGTAAAAATACTTTTTATGTACTTTTCCCAGTTTGAGAGATCTCTCAGTTATTCAGTTCACATTTATTTGTATGGCACTCACAATACATATTGTTTGTTTTTTAACGTATGACATAATTTTGAAAGACAAGTTGCTGTCTAATATAACACTCCGGTCTTTAAGATGAAGTCACACTACATCCTTCCAAGCAAATTAGATTCTCTGTGTACAGGTTTTTGGTCCAATAAGTAATTCCTCAGTCTTAAATTAATTTAATAGAAGAAAATGACTGGTCATCCAATATTTTATATCTTTAACACACTCTGTCAATGTGGATCATTTAGAGATTTCATCTGGTCGTTATGAAATATATAACTGAGTATCATCGACATAACAATGGAAACTAATTCCATGTTTGTATTTTGAAAATAGCAGAGGGCCCAAAACCGAACCTTGTGGCACTCCATAATTCACTGGTTAACTTAATTCCCTGTTCAAATAAACAATATGGTAACGACCTGATAGGTACGATACATTAATGCCTGTCCCTGAATAGCGGTGTAAGTTTGTAGTCGATCTAAGAGTATTTTATGATCTATAGTGTCGAACGCAGCACTAAGATTAAGTAAAACTGTGTTACAGTCAGAAACTAGAGGCAAGTCATTTGTAATTTTAACGAGCGCAGTTTCTGTGCTATGATGGGGACAGAATTTTTTTAACAGATATTATTTCGCACAATTGAGTGGAGACAACTTTTTCAAGTATTTTATACTTAAATGGAAGATTTGAAATAGGTCTGTAATTTGCCAATTTATTTGGATCTAGTTAATACTTAATAACTGCCAGCTTTTGCTTTCTTGGGACAGGAGATAAAGACGAGTTGATAATATTGAGAAGACGTTCTTCTCATACGAACTCTTTCAGTGACTTCTTTAGTGGGTATTGGATCTAATAAACAGGTTGTTGGTTTAGATGTCATTAAAAGTTTATTTAGCTCTTCCTGTTAAATAGTTGTAAAGCACTGTCATTGTTTTTGAGGGGCGATAAGTGAGGCTGAATCATAAAACATTGTCAAAGGTTGTACTTTTACAATTGTATTTCTGATTCTGATGCTTTTGATTTTCTCAGGGAATAAATTCATAAAGTCATTATCTGATTATAATCCCAAAGTCATGAGCACAACTGCATTAAACTCATGTTCGACTATAAAAGATGTTTCATTACTGTAAAGATAAAAGGGACTTATGAGACAGGCTGTAATCCTGATGATCAAGACAATGAAGGAATTAAGGGGATTATTTCTTTTATCTTTCTTAGCTTGATCCTGCAGGAACATTGGGATTTTTTAACAAGTATTGTTGGGTAAGAAGCTTCATGTAGACATAAGCTTGTCCACACTGAGAGAACAAGTTTTATTTGTATATATATATATATATATATATTTTTTTTTTTTGTGTGGGTAAATATTAAAAGTGTGTACTTCACTGGTGATAAAAAGTACAGCAGTTTTGATGTCACAGATTGCCTTTTCAGTGCACTGTTTGTGTTGTAATGCATGTAAGCATTAACATGTTTTTTCACCACCTCAAAAAAAATATTATTTCATCATTTATATCTAAAGAAAAACAAACAAATGCCTTTCGTTGTGCAAAGGATTGTGGATAATGTTGGCTCAAAAAGCATACGCTCCCCTCATAGTTTGATATTGTAAGCACTAATATTACTTTTGCACACTATTTGAGATGGATGATATGCAAATTGGCAACTAAAGACCTTAATTAGCTTGTTTAGTAAGTTTTGTATTAACCTCTTTTATATTTCATTGTCATTAATTGTTGTTGCATAACTTGCATGTTTATTTTATAGTTCACCGTTGCAGCACTTTGAGTGTAAGAAAGGTACAAATAAAATGTATTATTATTTTTATTAATGTTATTGGAATACTTTACAATAAGGTTTCATTCGTTAAATAAATTAGTTAACATGAACTTACAATGAACAATACTTCTACAGAATTTAGTAATCTGAATGTTTATCTCGTATACTAATACATTTTTAATATCAAAGATTAGTTAAAGGTGCAGTGTGTGATTTTTAGCGGCATCTAGTGGTGAGGTTACGAATTGCAACCAACAAAAGTTACGGTGGCCGACAGGAAAATATGTCATCGTCTGAGACAGCAGAGAGTAGCAGTTCAGCAATGAGGTTTCTTTACAAGAATAAATTAAGAAATTATGTTTACTTAATTATTCAGTTAAACTATGTTACTGCGAATATTATTGTTACTTGTTCATCATTGTGTCAGTGTTTTATTCGCTGAACTAAGCTTGCTTCCTTGCACGAAGAGCATCATAGTAACGAAACGTGTTTGTCATTTTAGGGCCACCGTAGAAACATGTCGGCGCATTTCAATGTAAGGGAACCCGCGGTGTGTGTAGACAGAAACTGCTCATTCTAAGGTAATACAAATATAACGGTTCATTAAGTAAGGTCTTTATACACCACTGAAAACTTATTTTTCAAGGTAGTGAGGAAACGCGCTCTGTAGCGCTGTGTGTTCGCTGTCGGCTACGCTAGAAACATGACCACACAATATGTAGACCTCCATAGAAGGGGGAGCCCGCGGTTATGGAGATATAAATGTCTCATTTTAAGGTAATAAAAACATAACGGTTCATTATGCAAGGTCTTTATACACCACTGAAAACATAGTTATGGATCTTATATTGCATTTCTGTCAATAGATACTCAGAAATATTTTATTTCTTTAATGCATTTTTATTAACTAACATTAACCAGGTTAATAAATACTTTAAGATATTATTGCTTATTGTTAATCCATGTTAGTTAATTCATTGATGTTAACAAATGAGACCTCATTGTAAAATGCTACCATTATTATTGTTGTTAAGACTCTGGAAGACCTCCTGATACCTGCTAAAAATCCTTGAGTTACGGTGAGAGTCGTGAACTTGCGTCATTGAGGCGCTGGCGTCGGTCCAGGGCTGGTAGGTGTGGATCTCACATCTCGACCTCTCGACCTCTCTGAGACCCGCTCATGTGAACTCCAGCGGAGGATGGCAGTGGCAGGGCACGTGAAGCGCTCTCAGAACATCACTACACTAATTGTTAGACTGGAAGTGCAGTCTGTGCCAAAGCAGTTCTTTCTGAACTCCACAATGTGCCAAGACCGATGGCAGCAGAACAAAAGGACTCTCTGACGCACTATCAGAACCAAAAACAAGCACAGTAAACTCATATTTCGGTTCACAATTCAAATAATAATCATTTAGATTCAAAAAGGATGCACTGCACTGGCGATGTCAAAGTCATGGGTTCATTTTCCAGGGAATGCGTGGATGTACACCTCGAATGCAAGTCACACAAGTCAAATTATTCAGCATGCTGTTAAATTAGCATCATTAAAGTCAGCATGATATCAAAATTCACCCTATTTTCTAAATGCATGTTATTGTAAACAGTTAATCTGCCCTAGTGCAAACTAAATATAGTAAAATGTATTTGAAATAATTATGAACGTATTAATATAAATACCCTGCAATTGTCTTTATGGTATACTAAATTTGTATACTTAAAATCTGCTAAATTGGAACAACTAATTTTGTACTTAGTATGCTTTAGTTATCCAGAAATATTCTGAGGTTCAACTAAAGATAAACTGAGGTATATTTGATTCTGCTAAAATGCAACCATTGCAAGAAAACTTCATACTCTTTAAATATCTTGCATTTAAAGATTGATATTATACTATCTAATACTACATTAACGTGATGTTTGTCAGTCGTAATAGTGTTAAGTAAAAGTGTTTTAAATAACCCAGGTTTGTATTTATCATAAAAAGTATTGCTTGTTTCACAGCTATAGAGATATTTTTAACCATGTTCATACAAAATGTACATGCAATCCAAATAAATTTAGGCCCAAGTGTTTTTTTTTTTTTTTGAGTGTAGTAGCAATGGTAATTGTTTAATCTCACTAAAGAAATCATGACTTGGAGGATGTGTTTCATCCATATGCCTCATTATCATAAAGGAAGTGGGCATGAAGCCGTCTGCACCATGTGCTCCTGATCGTGAAGAAACCTTTGTATGTAAAAGATGGCAAGATTAGCATGCAACATTATAATGAGTCCATTGTGGAAAGACAACAATGAGAACTTTCATCTGACAGCATGAACCCGGGCCGGCAGAACCTCTGAGAAGATCCGATCCACGCAAACATGTCAGACAAGAAGAGATTAGGAAAGTACATGATCAAAGACACATTCCTCCCGCAGAACTGGGCTTGAATCCGTCAGGACACACACATCCCAGATCACACACTTAAATGGATATCTTTTATATAATGATGTTGTCTTGTGTAATGCAATTTTGTCTCAGTGAAGGGTCATGTTGAACACACTCGTCACTTTCACCGTACAGTGTATTAACATTGTTTCTTTCAAGTTATGCTGCAGAACAAGATGAAAAGTTGTTGTCCCTTCTAAGATACAATAGTTGAAGTAGACGAAATTATACTGCACATTTCATCATCATATAATCAAATCTACATCTGTTTGTCTATAAATCTCATTATAATTGATATTTTTACTAAATGTTTTATAAATTGAAAATATATGCAGGGGAATTGAAATGTCTGAGAAGAACATGGAAAATCTAATTTAAACTTGGAAATTATATAAATGGAATACATATATAACATTTATATGAAAAATGTTTCTATATATATATATATATATATATGCAATTTAATGCGATTTTTTTTACTAGTTTCAGACCATTGTACCTCACTGCATGTGAATTTAGTTTAAGCATTTTAAAATATTATTTCTTATTTATGATCCTCTCAAGCAATATTGTCATAAACATATTTGCTTTAAAATTGACAAATTAAAGCCAATTTCACAAAGTTGAATACAAAATGAAAACCTCCATCTCTCCACACATGACAAAAACATTCAGCTGATTTATTGACTGATCATCACAACTTTGGTACTTCGACACATCAGAGAACACAAGATATAATCTCTCATTCACTCGCTCTCTTTTAAAATATAAAAACAGACAAACTGACAAGCTTGCGGCTGGTTTTTCTGGCAATATTTGGATAATTAGCATAAAATTGTCTTGATATATATAAATGACCTCATAGTCATAAAAGTGCACTTTCTTGGAAAGTTTGCATATTTCATTTTCAAGATTAGTAAATGTTTCTCATTAGAATCATATTCACATGTGCAGATCTGGGTGTCAAACGAGCTAATAACATGATTCATAAATAGCTTGCAACAGTACTGATGATTTATAATCAAAATTAAGGGTAACACTTTACAATAAGGTTCCGTTTGTTAACATTAATTAACTACATTTAGCATGAATTGTTAATTTCAACATTTACTAATACATTATTAAAATCAAAAGTTAATATTATATAGACCTGAGCTGGCATGAACTAACAATGAATACTTGTATTTTTTCATTAACTAGCATTAACAAAGATTAATGCAAATGTACTTCTCATTGTGTTAGGTGATGTTATTAAATAATAGGACCTTACTGTAAAGGGTTACCAATCTGATAAAAAAAAAAGTAGCAGCATTTATTTACAATCAACTCATATATCATATCTGATCAATAGAGACCATTGGATAATTATCAGTGCAGAAAAACATTAGTTAACGCAAAACTGTGCCATATTTGTTAAATATCTCACACACATTCTGTCCTGCGTGATGGAGATCGTTCTGGACGCGTAATTCGCGCTCTGTTTAGCGGTATAGACTGGTGTAATGGGCATGTTTCCTCTCGCAGATACAAGCAAGAGGTGATCAACAGGAAACCGGCCACCACATGCAAACACCCAGCGGTCCATCCGAAGAACAGCGCGTCTCCAAACTCCCAGCGAGGAACCACGCTCGGCACGCTCTCGTCGAAGAAGCGCAGGACCGTCAGGTGCGCCACGTACGACACGGGCACGAGCCCGAGCACTCCTGCAACCAAGCCAAAGATCCCGCCGAGCATTTTCATGGTCCGCTTGGCCTCGAAGTTCTCAGTGCGTCTGCAGCTGTTCACCAGGTGGATCCCCGGGATGGAGAAGGACAGGCCGATTAAGCCTGCAACCACCGTTGCGCACATCAGGATTCTGGCTAGGCGAATATCAGGAGGGAGACCCAGCAGACTGTCGTACGGCCTGCACTCGGTGACCCCGAGATCCTGCACCACACATGTTCCCCACAACCCCAGCTCGAAGCTCTCCGTGGGCAGGAGCTCCGTGGAGAGCGTGAGCCAGCGGGGCATGGCGGTGGTGAGAAGCGAACACAAGCAGGCGGCCAGCGAGAAACACACACCCAGCAGCTCCAGAACACACACTCCAGGGTCCATGACCACCTCTCCTCCTCTTCCTCCTCTTCCTCTACTAGTCAGTGACTGAGGAGTGGCATGAGTGTTTGCTGAGGAGTCGCCGCGCGTCATCTCTCGCGTCGGGTGGGCAGAAGCGCGTCTCTCTCTCTCTCTCTCTCTCTCTCTCTCTCTCTCAGCACAACAACATCAGTCACATGTGCAGATCATCTGAACACACACACTCTGGCTCAGAGATTCAGTGCGTCAACTGATGTTTTGCACCGATAATAAGTCAGTGACCTCTAATAATTTGAGTGGATTGGATTAGATTAGTACATCATTCATTTGGTAACACTTATAAAGTCATATTAGTTAATGAAAAAATGCTGGGTTGTTTTAACACAATTGTGGGTCAAATATGGACAAACCCAAACATTGGGTTAAAAATGTAAAACTGAGGTTGATATCACAAATAAATGAGCTTTCAGTGAGATTGTGTGTGGCTGCAGTACCAAACGCTTCCACTAGATGAAATTCACTTCACAGTCGTTTCCAATGCGCTCATTTTTGACCGCAGACAATACAAGTTTGACTACTTTTTTTCAGGATAGTTTAATCTTTTCAAATCAGCTCCATGATTTTTGTGTTCATATAGCAAGTGTCTAATGTGAGTGTCTATTATCTAATTTAACAAGTTTTGTACCATTCCAATGAAGTAAAAGATAAAATATTTTGGCCAAAAATTTGAGCACCGCAGAGGGTTAAATAACATTACTAACAATTAACTAACAATGATCAATAGGAAATTTGTTACAGTTATTATAGTCTTTGTTAACGTTAGTTAATAAAAACACAATTGTTCATTAGTTAATGTCAGCTCAGGGCCATTAAATAATATTGACACTTTTGATTTTATGGTATTAACTTTATTATGATTAATACATGATTTAGAATATTGTTTTATTGTTAGTTCATGTTAAATGTAGTTAATTAATGTTAACAAAAGGAACAGTATTGTAAAGTATTACTCTTAATTTTGATTATAAATCATCAGTAGCTAATGTTGTAAGCTATTTATGAATAGTGTTATTAGATCATTAGACACCCAGATCTGCACATGTGAATGTGATTCTAATGAGAAACAGTTTACTAATCATGAAAATGAAATCTAACTTTCCAAGAAAGTGCACTTTTATGCATTAGGGGTTCAATCTTCAGCTATAGCTGGCAGGAGCCGCCACTGGCATGTCACGTGACCTGTCTGTGACAGTCTGATTCTGGCATGTCACGTGACCTGTCTGTGGCAGTCTGATTCTGGCATGTCACGTGACCTGTCTGTGGCAGTCTGATTCTGGCATGTCACGTGACCTGCCTGTGGCAGTCTGATTCTGGCATGTCACGTGACCTGTCTGTGGCAGTCTGATTCTGGCATGTCACGTGACCTGTCTGTGGCAGTCTGATTCTGGCATGTAACGTGACCTGCCTGTGGCAGTCTGATTCTGGCATGTCACGTGACCTGTCTGTGGCAGTCTGATTCTGGCATGTCACGTGACCTGTCTGTGGCAGTCTGATTCTGGCATGTCACGTGACCTGCCTGTGGCAGTCTGATTCTGGCATGTCACGTGACCTGTCTGTGACAGTCTGATTCTGGCATGTCACGTGACCTGTCTGTGGCAGTCTGATTCTGGCATGTCACGTGACCTGTCTGTGGCAGTCTGATTCTGGCATGTCACGTGACCTGTCTGTGGCAGTCTGATTCTGGCATGTCACGTGACCTGTCTGTGGCAGTCTGATTTTGGCATGTCACGTGACCTGTCTGTGGCAGTCTGATTCTGGCATGTCACGTGACCTGTCTGTGGCAGTCTGATTCTGGCATGGCATGTCACGTGACCTGTCTGTGGCAGTCTGATTCTGGCATGTCACGTGACCTGTCTGTGGCAGTCTGATTCTGGCATGTCACGTGACCTGTCTGTGGCAGTCTGATTCTGGCATGTCAAGTGACCTGTCTGTGGCAGTCTGATTCTGGCATGTCACGTGACCTGTCTGTGGCAGTCTGATTCTGGCATGTCACGTGACCTGTCTGTGGCAGTCTGATTCTGGCATGTCACGTGACCTGTCTGTGGCAGTCTGATTCTGGCATGTCACGTGACCTGTCTGTGGCAGTCTGATTCTGGCATGTCACGTGACCTGTCTGTGACAGTCTGATTCTGGCATGTCACGTGACCTGTCTGTGGCAGTCTGATTCTGGCATGTCACGTGACCTGTCTGTGGCAGTCTGATTCTGGCATGTCACGTGACCTGTCTGTGGCAGTCTGATTCTGGCATGTCACGTGACCTGTCTGTGACAGTCTGATTCTGGCATGTCACGTGACCTGTCTGTGACAGTCTGATTCTGGCATGTCACGTGACCTGTCTGTGGCAGTCTGATTCTGGCATGTCACGTGACCTGTCTGTGGCAGTCTGATTCTGGCATGTCACGTGACCTGTCTGTGGCAGTCTGATTCTGGCATGTCACGTGACCTGTCTGTGGCAGTCTGATTCTGGCATGTCAAGTGACCTGTCTGTGGCAGTCTGATTCTGGCATGTCACGTGACCTGTCTGTGGCAGTCTGATTCTGGCATGTCACGTGACCTGTCTGTGGCAGTCTGATTCTGGCATTGTCACGTGACCCGTCTGTGACAGTCTGATTCTGGCATGTCACGTGACCTGTCTGTGGCAGTCTGATTCTGGCATGTCACGTGACCCGTCTGTGACAGTCTGATTCTGGCATGTCACGTGACCTGTCTGTGGCAGTCTGATTCTGGCATGTCACGTGACCTGCCTGTGGCAGTCTGATTCTGGCATGTCACGTGACCTGTCTGTGGCAGTCTGATTCTGGCATGTCACGTGACCTGTCTGTGGCAGTCTGATTCTGGCATGTCACGTGACCTGCCTGTGGCAGTCTGATTCTGGCATGTCACGTGACCTGCCTGTGGCAGTCTGATTCTGGCATGTCACGTGACCCGTCTGTGGCAGTCTGATTCTGGCATGTCACGTGACCTGTCTGTGGCAGTCTGATTCTGGCATGTCACGTGACCCGTCTGTGGCAGTCTGATTCTGGCATGTCACGTGACCTGTCTGTGGCAGTCTGATTCTGGCATGTCACGTGACCCGTCTGTGGCAGTCTGATTCTGGCATGTCACGTGACCTGCCTGTGGCAGTCTGATTCTGGCATGTCACGTGACCTGTCTGTGACAGTCTGATTCTGGCATGTCACGTGACCTGTCTGTGGCAGTCTGATTCTGGCATGTCACGTGACCTGTCTGTGGCAGTCTGATTCTGGCATGTCACGTGACCTGTCTGTGGCAGTCTGATTCTGGCATGTCACGTGACCTGTCTGTGGCAGTCTGATTCTGGCATGTCACGTGACCTGTCAGTATGGTCGGCAGTCTGCCTTGGCAAGTTTCAGAAACCGTTTATTTTTGGCAGTTTTTGTGTTTTGTGTTCCTTCCTCTCTAGCTCATTTGATATGCATCTGTTGATATCAGGGGCGTCAGTTTGTGTTGAAAAGTGGTGGGGACAAAAGATCAGATGAAAAAAACATTACAGCAGGACGGGAAAAAATATTGAGTACGACGCATCATAAATGGGCATAGCGTAGGCCAGTCAACAACACGAAAATACTCATAAAACCCTCAACAATGTCGACTGCACATGTAACAGTCCCTGCAACACCAGCTCAACCAATCAGTGCCAAAGAACCATACTGTGGTAACGCTTGTCCGCTTGTCCGGGACAAGTGGATTTTTTGAAGGGACAAGTAAAAGAGAATTTTACTTGCCCGACCGGACAAGTAGCCTGATTAGAACATCAATAACAAAAATAAACAAATAACTAGGGAATCACTAATCCGAGAGAATGATTCTGATTTTATTACATTTATTGGAAGTTGAGATCGATTGTGGATAATGTATATTACTGACGGTAAGGTTGCGGTGTTGACGCTCGCGCAGCCTCTCGAGGAGAAATCTACACAAACGAGCGCAGCACACACACACTCAGTAACAACACACTGCCTATACAAAATCTAAATGTGGAGTTTTTATATTTTTAACATAAGCAACCTCAATTATTTTTCCTGAATACCATCACGATTGAAAATATGACATTGATTTCCTACAACAGTTCAATAAATAGTTAAAATGACATCTTAGATGAAATATTCCCTATTTTTGTTCTGTTTCAGCAGCGAAAATAGTTCCAAACAAAAATCACAGCAGAACCACGGCGCATCTCACAGGAACACGAATGATTCAGCATTTTGAACGAATCGGTTGAGTCAAAGATTCAATGACCCATTCATAAATATCTTGCTGCGTCCCAATTCGCATACTATCCGTCCAAAATAGTATTCGAAATTAGAATTAGTACATCCACTAGTGTAGCCAGAAAAGCGTCTCTGGGTGTGCATAAGAAATATTGGGTGTGCCACATATATTGTCAAATTAATGTGCAAAAAAACTCGGACCCGGCTTATCACTAACATTACAGAATAGACTGGGCTGATGTGTAAAACTGGCTTGCCACATAAATATAATACTAGGCCTACAGTATATAAAATATAACTCAGGGCTCAACATTAAGGCTTTACATGTGCTTGTCCTTCGAACAAGTAAATCGGCCATTCTCTTGTCCAAGTAAAAATCCAGAAATCGGTTTAAATGTATGCTTCATCTTTCATTTTAACATCTTTCAATCGTCCAAATTAAATTCTTAGATTTGATCAATAAATTCAATTGAAATAATAAGACACTGCTGTCACCAATCAAATTAATTAATTTACACTGAAAAATTACAACTGCATTAAATAATGTTATGAGATTGTTTTAAATATTTTTTGAAGATACAAATATCCCATATTGGAAAGAATGATAGCCTACTTTTAAACTCGAAACTAAATCACCAGTAGGGGGCGACAGGTGACCGTCTTAATGAGTGAGTTATTGAGTCATTTATTCAAATGATTCGTTCAAACGGCTGAATCATTCAGGAATGAGATAGTTATTTAATGGGTCAATGAATCTTTGACTCAATCGATTCATTCAAAGCGCTGAATCATTCAGTAATGCGGTTATGTTTTCCGGTGAGCTGCGCTGTGGTTCTGCTGTTATCTTTGTTTTGAACTATTTTCGCTGCTCAAATAGAACAAAAACAGTCAATATTGTGTCTAAAATGTAAGTGACTTGATATTAATTACTTGTTTATTGAACTGCCATATGAAATCAGTGTCATATTTTCAATCGTGATGGTTTTCACCACTCTTGGTCACTGTGATGTTGCTTAACTGTATCATATCATATGTTATAAATATAAAAACTCCACATTAATTTTTTCAACCGCTCTATGTTCATAAAGTTTATTTGTGTGATCTGAGCTCATTTGTTTCCATTTCTCCTCATATGGCTGCGCGAGCCTCAACATCACAACCGTATTACCAGTCAGCGGCTGTTTACGGATTGGTTGGCACTTGGCAGTCAGAATGTAGGCAGATATTTTTTTAACGATAATTATTTAAAAATTAAAATACATTTTAAATGTACAAATATTTTAAGTAAACAACAATAGTCCAAGTTTAGGAAACAGTTTTATTAAAACTTTAAAAAAATTTCTGCATCTATTTTAGGTGTGCCAGCTGCCACTGTGGGTGGCACCGGCACACCCTGGCACACCCGTGGCTACGCCAGTGAGTACATCCCAAATCGTAGTATGTTGAAATGAGTGTTCCAAACATACCCGGATGGTCTACTTTTTCCGGTCAGAATCAGAAGTGCAGATCGATGCGCACTCTAACGGCTGATAGTGCCCACAACCCATCGCGCGTTGGACGAGGATTCGATTAGAACTACAAACACGAGTGAAAGGTGTTAAAAAACTACAGACATGGAGGACGCGCGAGTCCGGTGGTTATGTAGAAAGGTTTAGATAAAGGGGTTTGAGTGGGTAATTATCAGTATCTAACATGACGAAAAATTATTTATTCAATGTTGTCTACATTATATTGCATCTGCAGCAGCATTGTGAACTTTTGTAAAGATACATTTAGCCATTTACTTTAAAATGCATCATTACATTCAAATTGCAAACACATGAGGAGAGTCACCGCATTAATGACCCACGGCTGCAGACCAAGGTGCCACAACACTTCTCTCCGAAACGGTAGGAAATTAAATTAGATTGAATGGAGGATTTTAACTGTGACAAGATGATTGACAGGGCAGTTTACGGTGGCTGGACGCACGCGATAGAGCTGTCCGTTAAAGATGACGAAGTAGTATGTCCCAAAGCTTGCCTACTCTTTTGCTACACAATCAAAAGTATGTACTTTTTCTTCACAAAAAGAGTACATTCTTTTAGGTCGTAGTATAAGTAGGCGAATCGGGACGCAGCCTCTGTCTCATTCTTGAATGAATCAGCCGTTTGAATGAATCAATGACTCACTCATTCACCCTCTGGGGTTCTTCGAACCAAATGGTCCCGAAGAATTTAAATAAAAAAATGTGTAAAATCATAGCTTCATCGGAATGGTCCGAAATTTGGTGACTTTGTTGGTACTTGGTATATGAACACCCCAAAAAATTGGGGACAGGATTTGAATAGTCTAAGTGGTTGTAAAAAAAACGGTCACACTCAGGGCCTTCGGGTCCAAATGGTCCCGCCATAGGAAATGAAAGGGAAATTGGCAAAAATGTGACAATACAGAGTTTTTTTGTGCGTACAATCTACAAATCAGCCACGATCCAGAAAAAAAGCACACAACAGTGAAGAGGTGAATCTATAAAACATCAAGAGTGCAAAACAGACACATCCACACACACACACACACACACACACACACACACACACACACACACACACACACACACACACACACACACACACACACACACACACTTTTATACATAAACAAACGAATAAATTCAGATTACATATGGGTTTTGCATTTTTAAAATGCTCAGTTTGTCCACCAGATGGCATCCATCTAATTTCAAAAATTGCTTTTATGAGGTCTAGGCTTGACTCTAAAATGAAATACAGCTTTAAAAAAAATTTAAAAAAAATATTTTTTTATTTTCTATTATATTCAATGGGGGGAAAATGGGGGGAAAATGGGTCATATTTATTGCATAAATATTAATTATAAATCTTAAATTATCTCAAAACACCAAAAAAGAAAAGAAAAAATATTATAAAAAACAAGTAAAAAAAAAAAATATGATTTTCTTTTAATAAATATGAATCAAACCCTTCCGGACCATTTGGTCCCGAAGACCCTGAGTGTGACCCTGAAATGAAGGACCCCTGTCGCCTGCACCACCTACTGGCGGTTTAGTGTTATGTTTAAAAGTAGTATCATTCTTTCCAACGTTTCTTATTTGTATATTTAAATCAATTTCATAACATTATTTTATGCGATTGTAATTGTTCCGTGTAAATGATTTAATTTGATCAGCCCTACCTAGGGTAACAACCCTATAGTGTTTTATTATTCTAAATAATTGAATTTATTGATCAAATTAAGGAATTTAAAATGAAAGACGAAGCATACATTTAATAAGATTGGGGGAGGAGATGCCCTTTAAAGGTGCAGATATTAAAATAAGCCGATTTATATATCAAAGCTGATTGAACACTGATGAGAATATTGTTTCACAATAAATTAACAAAAAAAAAACAAACAAAAAAAATCCGGACAAGCAACTTTTTTTACTCGGACAAGTGAATGACAGATTTACTTGTCCGAAGGACAAGCACATGAAAAGGCTTAATGTCTAATGTAGAAAACAGCAGCGTGTTAAGTCAATTACAATGAAATTCATTAGGCTACATATAAAAGAAAACACACCATAAGCATACAACGCAACATATCTGCATCAAATAACACCAGATAAAATTAAAACAATGTGGGATTTGCAACCCACATAGAATGTAGTGCCTGTTTGTCATGAGAGAGAATGGATAACTTGGACAAGAAGAAACTGTGTCAAGAATTTGTAGAAAAAGTTACTGTTTGGCGCATACACGTTTTTGGGTCATTTTAGAATCAGTAATAGTTTATTTTGTTTAAGTTACTTTTTTTGGACAATGTACATTGTTTCTTTCTGTATCTAAACTGCATTGGATGTTTTATTTTGTGCAAACAATCCTTTAACATTTCTTGGTTTGCTTGATTTTTCAGAACATTTTAACCAAATGCTTTCAAAAAGTGGTGGGGACAAAATCAGCCATTTCAAAAAGTGTCCCCAGCGTCCCCAGTGTAAATGACACCTATGGTTGATATGATTATGTTCTTTTGTATTATATGATGTTTTGGGACGGTTATCACAATTAAAGCAGTCAAAGAAAGATGTAAGAAAGATGATATTTTATTATATGTTAGTGAGAGACATATAGAGAATTGATTACGTTTTCCTAATTCATGTTCTTCTTGGTCTTATTAGTTTATTTTAAAATGAACAATTCATGTGCGCAGGATAGAGAAGGAAAAACTATAAGGAAAAGATCCACCTAAACAACATTTAATTTTCAAAAATAATAATAATGATAAAAAAATAATAAAAAAATGTATGGTTCAAACTAATAAAAACAGTATAACAACAACAACAAATATCAAAAAACAGAGATAGAAATTTAGGAGGATGAAAATATGAAAATTGATGACTGAGTTAAATGACAATGAAACTGTGAATTTACTTTAAAATAAGTATTAAATTGGTCAGGAATATTCCCTTAACTTTAATATAGGCCTACATATATATTATAAACGAAAAAACATATTTGAAAAATATTAATGTCATAAATAGTAAGAATCTGAAGATTCTGAAATAAAGTGTTATTTACGGTGAAATAGCCTACATTGAAATACGGTGTTTTATTGTTTTTAGTTTGATCCAAAAGTTGTTTATAAAATGTAAAAGGTTTTGTTTTCTTCTTATGTATATGGTATTTTCCAAATAAAATGAACTGAACTGTTCTTTACAATTCAAAATGTCATTTTGAAAATAAAAAAGCGCTTCAAATACGCATATTTATAATCATACACACCACAATTTTCTGGCTTTCGGAATCTTTCAATAGTTTTTTTTCTGTAAGGACAGTATGGCTAATACCAAGTAAACGCACATTTACTGCAGTAACAATAACTAGTTAAATTAAGCTAGATTATGTAGGACATTAACCGGCTAGTATAGTTGTGGTCACATGGTACATGTTACTTTTCTCAGCGCGGTTCACGATGGATTCAATACTGATATTTGATACTTGATTTCTACTGTGCAACATGTCAAAAAGCGTCATTAGATTTGAATGCAGTTTAATAGAGGATTTGCAAGCACCTGTTTTGTGTATCTGCGCAGTCGTTGCGCCGCGCTGACGTTCACGCACGCGCAGTGAGCGCTGTAGAGACACCGTGACGTCATCACTGTATGTCGCCGTCCTATGTCGCTGCATCAGAATAATCTGATGTTATGATGGATAAACACCTCAAACTATCACTGCATCTCTGATCTTAGTACACGTACAGCGATATGGCGGAGGCAGATGGTGAGACTCATGTTTGTATGATCAGAATCATCGTGCACCTGCTCTGTGTGACATCCGTGTTATTATTTTGGTTGTATTTTGATGCATGCAGGGTCTTTAACTCATTTTATTTTATTCAAGCATGTGTGTTAACATGCTGCTATCACATCACCTGTGAAATCTGAGGGATATTACTATAAGGCCTCTGCGTGCACCGTTTCTATTGTGTGTTTTTTCTCACATTATTGTAATGAATAAAGGTTCATTGTGATTAACCCAAATGTTATACAGCTAAACATCTGCTGTAATATATGACAGCTAAACGATACTGCAAAAAATAGACACTGATATGTACCATGGTAGCATTCATTAATATATAAATATACTTTGTGTTTATATAATATTTGTATATATATATTATTTTATTTATTTATACATTAAATAGTATGTGTGTATACATACACACATATATTTATATGTGTATATGCATACATATATGTGTGTGTGTACATATTAGTATTTTATATAAATACAAACTTTTACGTTAGATGCGATTAATCGTTTTGACAGCACTAATATATATATATATATTGATACCATTACTGTTTATATATGTATATATATACCATTACTGTACTATAGTACATTATTTTATAAGAATATGCATTTCATCAGCTGCATGTTGTTGCAATATACCCTGTAATATTCACTTTCATAAATGTTTTATTTTATTTTAAATAAACACTTATGCATACGTATAAAAAAAAACCTATTAATTGTTCCTAATGTATATGAATGTTTTCTCATATGAAGTGCATATTCCTTCAATAGCATCCCAGAATGCACCTTGTGAAGTTGGATGAGTGAATGTCCAGGTTGTGTGTTTGTTTGCTAATATAATTATTGATGATCTGGTTGTTTCTGCGCAGGCACCAGCAGTGCGACTCCCACAGAGGAGATGAACGGCGCCGGGAACCTGATGGACTTCCTGGACGAGCCGTTCCCAGACGTCGGCACATATGAGGACTTTCACACCATCGACTGGCTGAGAGAAAAATCCAGAGACACGGACAGACACCGGAAGGTAAAACACCCTGGCAGACACTGATATTGTGCCCCACAATTTCTATTTTTGTAGCAGGGGTTTTGAATGTTGGTTTCAGACCCTAACTGCATCCTTACTATGCCATAAATTAGGATGTTGAATGCTGAATTTTAGCCTCCAAACTAAAAAAAATCCAGTATCTTCCTATTTTTGTTATTGTTCCTGGACCAATAACTGAACGTGCATTTGAATCATCAGGTTTTGTGTGTTTGCAGATCACCAGTAAGAGTAAAGAGTCCATCTGGGAGTTGATCAAGAGTTTGCTGGACGCCTGGTCAGGATGGCTGGTGATGCTTCTGATTGGCCTGCTGTCAGGTGAAGAGACACGCCCACTTATGACATCACTGACCAAAACACTTAAAGGGGAACTATGCATTTTTTTTAGCTTAACTGAACAGCTTTGGAGTTATTGGAATGGTTATATGACTTTTTTCGGGTAGAATGGTGGCCGTCTCGCATCCCCCCCCCCCGGTCCCTGTGAGGGGAAAAAACGCACTTGCAACTTTGGGCCGGCGGGCCGGGGATGACATCCTGCATAGTGTGCCTTTAACATTCAACACATGTGTCTCGTCTCACACAGGCACGCTGGCCGGAGTGATTGATCTGGCTGTGGATTGGATGACGGATCTGAAGGAAGGAGTGTGTTTGTCTGCGTTCTGGTACAGTCATGAGCAGTGTTGCTGGACGTCTAATGAGACAACCTTCGCCGACAGAGACAAATGTCCTCAGTGGCAGAAATGGGCTGAACTGATGACGGGATACACGGAGGTAGAGTATTAAAGTTAAAGTTAAAGCTCATTTTTAAGCAACGTTTGTTTTTTTGCATTTATTCCAAGTCTGCATATGGCTCAGTGAAATGATCAAATCGCAAAGGCTGCGCTCATTGTGGATTTCCACCGAAATAAAGTTGCACTGTAATTATGATTATTGTTATTATTGTTATATAAATAACATGTTATTTAAATATATTATTTTTCTTAAATATAATTTTTAAAAATTTTACAGTTAAAATATAAAAAGATATAATATTTAAAAAGCAAAATTATTTTGTTTAATATTTTTATTTTGTAAACAAAAAGTTTTATTTTTTAAAAATCACATTTTAAATCGCAATCGCAATTTTTATCTGAAAAAGAAATATTAAATATTCGATTTTTTTATTTTACAGTTCTTGTTTTGTTTAATTTTTTTATTTAGTAAATTCTAATAATGATATATTTATTATTAATATTATTTTATTATTTTTATTATAAATATAAATAATAATTTTATAATAAATATAAATCATATCTTTATTATATATACATTTTTATTTAATTTAATTTATTTATTTATTTAATTTATTATTATTATAATAACCTTATTGACATTTAATCACAAAAAATGTGGTCAAATTATGTGGCAATTTTTATCAGAAAAATCTCAATTCTATTTACGAAATCACCCCCTATACCCTCATTCACTATTCTCCACATTAGTCCATTAATATAGTTCACTTTTAGGGAGTGAATAAAACCGAGTGAGTGAATTCGGACACATTCGGCGCGTGACTATCACAGTGCATTATGGGTATTCTCTAGCATTGAGTGTACAATGGTTTTACATTTTTTTTATTGCGGTGCAATTGCTGTTTCCTCAAATAATGCCCTATCTAAGAGTATAGGGAGCAATTTCAGACACAACCCGAGACTGTAGTCTTCTTCATATTCTCTTATACGTATATCTGTGTGATTGTGTGATCAGGGCGCTGGAGTGTACGTGCTGAACTACTTCCTGTACGTGCTGTGGGCGCTCTTCTTCTCCTTCCTGGCCGTGTCTCTGGTGCGAGTGTTCGCGCCGTACGCCTGCGGATCAGGAATACCTGAGGTACACAAACTGAGCACAGCTTATGCAAATGAGCTGTTATGGTGCGTTCAAGTCCTCCTGGGAAGTCGTGTTTACGACGGCAGGGCGTTCAAGTCACTTTCTCGGATAAAGATGGTGGTTTACTTTCTCTTAGTTAATTACACAAAGATACAGCAAGGTTCTTAAACTCGAGTTCTAGAAAATGAAGAACAAAGAAATGTGCATCAGGTGTGCTTTGCTTTTTTATGTTTTTAATTAGTTTTTGAAGCCACCGCAAACTTGTTATATTATAATGCCATCATATCCTGTATAGTAATTAGCTTACTTCGCTGTAAATAGAAAAGCCGGACAATATCACTGCTAAATACCTTTAAGTATTGTGATATTCCGCCATGTTTCTCACTGACACGCCCACAACTCGTAAAGATCGGGTGTTAAAGGATTAGTTCACCTCAAAATGAAAATTTCCTAATAATTTACTCACCCCAATGCCATCCAAGATATCCATGTCTTTCTTTCCTCAGTCGAAGAGAAATTAAGTTTTTGGAGGAAAACATTTCTGGATTTTTCTTCGAATAATGGACTTCAATGACAACCAGCGTTTTGAAGTCCAAATCAATGCAGTTTCAAAGATCTTTGGAGTGCTTCAACACAGTCTGTGCACGATCAGCTGAGGAGGAGGGGCTTATCAAGCGAAACGATAGGTCATTTAAAAAAAAATATATATATATATATATATATACTTTTTAACTACAATTGTTCGGATTGAGCTGATCTGCAACGCGCCGGGAACTGCGTCGCCACGTTGAAAGGTCACGCTCGGAAAAAAAAACGTTTAGGTTTTAAAAGATTTAAACACAGGATACGCACACGTAAGGACCATTTTAAACAATAATAAGACACAAAGACATGAATATGTCATTCAACATACAATACAATTTGAACTATCCTCCTTCGCACGGTGACCTTTCAACGTGATGACGTAGTTCCCGGCGCGTTGCAGACCAGCTCAATCCGAACAATTGTAGTTAAAAAGTATATATATATATATTTTTGAAAATGACCTATCGTTTCGCTAGATAAGCCCCTCCTCCTCAGCTTATCGTGCACAGACTGTGTTGAAGCACTCCAAAGATCTTTGAAACTGCATTGATTTGGACTTCAAAACGCTGGTTGTCATTGAAGTCCATTATTCGAAGAAAAATCCAGAAATGTTTTCCTCAAAAAACTTAATTTCTCTTCCACTGAGGAAAGAAAGACATGGATATCTTGGATGGCATTGGGGTGAGTAAATTATTAGGAAATTTTCATTTTGAGGTGAACTAATCCTTTAAAGGTGCATTGTGTAATATTGTTATATTATAATGCCATCATATTCTGTGCTGGTAGTTAACTTCCTTTGCTGTAAATAGAAAAGCCTGACAATATCACTGCTAAATACCTTTAAAGAGCTTCCCACTCGTATTTACGACGTTGTGGTGGCGTTCATGTGCGTTCAACTCGTAAATACGATCTTTATGAGATGACTTGAACGCACCATTGTATTCATCTAGATGTCCACGTGTGTGTGTGTGTGTGCAGATAAAGACGATCTTGAGTGGTTTCATCATCCGAGGGTATCTGGGGAAGTGGACGCTGCTCACCAAGACGGTCACGCTAGTGTTAGCCGTGTCGTCCGGTCTCAGTCTGGGGAAGGAAGGGCCACTCGTTCACGTCGCCTGTTGCTGTGGGAATCTGTTCTGCAGCCTGTTCTCTAAATACAGCAAGAACGAGGGCAAACGCAGAGAGGTGCCGAAATCTGGATGGTATAATAAATGTTATTGCTATGAGATGCAAGTCAAAGGAATCTCCTGAAATCCGGTGCATATGTTTATTTGTTTGTTCCAGGTTTTGTCAGCAGCTGCGGCTGCAGGAGTGTCTGTTGCATTTGGAGCTCCAATTGGAGGAGTGCTCTTTAGCCTGGAGGAGGTGCACACACACACACACACACACACACACACACACACACACACACGCACGCACACACATGCACACACACACACACCCACACACACACACACACACACACACACGCACACACACACATGCACACACACGCACACACACACGCACACACACGCACACACACGCACACACACACACACACACACACACACACACACACACACACACACACACGCACTATAACACCATCACTCTCTCTCTCTCACACACACACACACACACACTATAACACAATCACTCTCTCTCTCTCACACACACACACATGCACACACACATACAAACACACGCACACACACACACAGACACACACACACTAACACAATCACTCTCTCACACACACACCCACACACAGAAACACACACACACACACACACACACACACACACACACACACTCACTCACTCACTCACTCACTCACTCACCACTCACATATGCGCACACACACACATTCACTCATTCACTCACTCACACACACACACACACGCGCACACACACACATCCGTGTACATTCACAAAAATGCCACAAAGTGTAACCCTGTTGCTGTGTCTCTGCAGGTCAGTTATTATTTCCCGCTGAAGACATTGTGGCGTTCTTTTTTTGCTGCACTGGTGGCGGCCTTCACGCTGCGCTCCATCAACCCGTTCGGCAACAACCGTCTGGTGCTGTTCTACGTGGAGTATCACACACCCTGGTACATGGCGGAGCTGGTGCCCTTCATCCTGCTGGGTGTGTTCGGGGGGCTCTGGGGGACCCTGTTCATCCGCGGGAACATCGCCTGGTGCCGGCGCCGGAAAACCACTCTACTGGGCAAGTATCCCGTGCTGGAGGTCATCGTGGTGACGGGAATCACAGCGATCCTGGCCTTCCCGAACCCGTACACACGGCGGAGCACGAGCGAGCTGATCTCAGAGCTGTTTAATGACTGTGGAGCGCTGGAGGCTTCACAACTCTGCGATTACATCAACAATCCCAACACGACCCGTCCCGTGGACGACATCCCGGACAGACCCGCCGGGCCCGGCGTTTACAGCGCCCTCTGGCAGCTCACGCTCGCGCTCATATTCAAGATAGTCATCACCATCTTCACATTTGGCATGAAGGTGAGGGTGACTTTCTCATGTCTCAAAGGTGATGGCGTTATTTATATGCTATTAGAGATGCATAATATATAAACAATAATACAATACATAAATAAAACTGAGAATCACGTTTTTGTTTTGTTTCAAATAGAGATTACGATTCTGAACAGACAACTAAATGTGAATTAACAAGAGGCTCTGACAAAATATTAAGCAGTCTATTTTAAAATGTTAAATTAATTAGAATGAATTTTTAAAAGAAATTGGTTTGAATGATTGATTCAATCACTTACTCATAATACTGGATGAATCAATTTTTGAACTAATCTCTCGAAATCAATGATTCAATGACTCACTCGTAAATACCGGTACTTCACATGTTTCAATACTGAATGAATCAGCATTTCTGAACAAATCTCTTTAATAAATGGTTCAAGGACTCACTCATAAATACTTTACATGTTTCAATACTGAATGAATCAGCATTTCTGAACAAATCTCTTTAATAAATGGTTCAATGAATCACTCATAAAGACTTAACTTGTTTCAATACAGAATGAACCAGCATTTTTGAACAAATCTCTTTAATAAATGGTTCAATGACTCACTCATAAATACTTTACATGTTTCAATATTGAATGAATCAGCATTTTTGAACAAATCTCTTTAATAAATGGTTCAAGGCTCACTCATAAATACTTTACATGTTTCAATACAGAATGAACCAGCATTTTTGAACAAATCTCTTTAATAAATGGTTCAATGACTCACTCATAAATACTTTACATGTTTCAATATTGAATGAATCAGCATTTTTGAACAAATCTCTTTAATAAATGGTTCAATGAATCACTCATAAAGACTTAACTTGTTTCAATACAGAATGAACCAGCATTTTTGAACAAATCTCTTTAATAAATGGTTCAATGACTCACTCATAAATACTTTACATGTTTCAATATTGAATGAATCAGCATTTTTGAACAAATCTCTTTAATAAATGGTTCAATGAATCACTCATAAAGACTTAACTTGTTTCAATACTGAATGAATCAGCATTTCTGAACAAATCTCTTTAATAAATGGTTCAATGAATCACTCATAAAGACTTAACTTGTTTCAATACAGAATGAACCAGCATTTTTGAACAAATCTCTTTAATAAATGGTTCAATGACTCACTCATAAATACTTTACATGTTTCAATATTGAATGAATCAGCATTTTTGAACAAATCTCTTTAATAAATGGTTCAAGGCTCACTCATAAATACTTTACATGTTTCAATACTGAATGAATCAGCATTTTTGAACAAATCTCTTCAATAAATAGTTCAATGAATCACTCATAAAGACTTAACTTGTTTCAATACTGGATGAATCAGCATTTTTTTAACGAATCTCTTGAATAAATAATTCAATGACTCGCTCATAAATACTTTACATGTTTCAATACTGGATAAATCAGCGTTCTTGAATGAATCTCTTGAATTAATGATTCAATGTCTCACTCATAAAATACTTCACGTTTCAATACTGGATGAATCAGTGTTTTTTAACGAATCTCATGAATGACAAATACATCGAAGCAGCGTGTCTATTAATGGGTAATGGCTATTAATCAAGCTAATCAGCTTGAGATCCTCTAATCTAAACTGGTTATATCTCTGGCAGTGAATGTTTAATGAGCAGTATGATAATCCCTCTTTTAGTTATGAGAAAGAATCATATTCATCGACATGCAGAGCCGAAGCACAACCAAAACAATGTTCTTCTGCAAAATGCATGCGGTTTTTTAACCGTTAGAGGGCCAAATGTTACAGTGTTCCTTTAAAGTTCAATAGATGCATGATTTTTCCAATTCAATGAGTCATGTTAAATAATTGTGGTCACAATATTTACCAAAATAGTCATGATTTTGGCCATAACCGAGCAGCACGGATGTCATTCTCGTCACCTGATGTTTTCCCTCAGATCCCCTCTGGTCTGTTCATTCCCAGTATGGCGGTGGGTGCCATCGCTGGGCGTATCGTGGGCATTGCAGTGGAGCAGATGGCATATCATCATCACGACTGGATCATATTTAAGAACTGGTGCCGCCCGGGAGCTGATTGTGTGACGCCGGGTTTATACGCCATGGTCGGCGCAGCTGCATGTTTAGGTAAGACATTACATCACAATTTCTTCAGATCAAGATGTGATTTATGAGTGAACGTTTTGCTGATTTACACTATTGGTCAAAAGTGTTTGTAATGTCTTTGTAAGAAGTCTCTTCTGCTCACCAAGGCTGAATTTATTTAATAAAAAATGCAGTGAAAGTTTTATTGCAATTTAAAATAATGAATATACAGTGAAACGTAATTTATTCCTGTGATCAAAGCTGAATTTTCAGCATCATTAATCCAGCCTTCAGTGTCACATGATCCTTCAGAAATAAGTATAATATGATGATTTGATGCTCAAGAAACATTTATGATTATAATCATAACAGTTCAAACTGACCAGTTATGAACAGAAAACAGTTCAACAGCTGCTTCATATTTTTGTGGAAACCTTGATACACTTCCATTTAAAATTTTGGGTTAAATAAGATAAAAAAAGAAATTAATGCTTTTATTCAGCAAAGACACAAAGTGTTTAAAAGAGATTTTTGTTACAAAAGATTTCTGTTTTAGTATTATTTAGCAGTATTATTTAGTATTATTATTGTAATAATAATAAATGTTTCTAAAGCAGCAAATCATCATGTATGAATGATTTCTGAAGGATCATGTGATACTGAAGACTGGAGAAAATTGATGAATAAATTACATTTTCCTATATATTGACATAGAAAACAGCTATTTTGAACTATAAAAATATTTAGTTTTTTACAGTATTTTTGATCAAATAAACAGAGCATGATGATCAGAAGAGACCGGTAGTGTAGATCACGACCCGTAGAAGTGCAGAAGTGAAATGTTTGTCTGTTGACCAGGCGGCGTGACGCGTATGACGGTCTCTCTGGTGGTCATCATGTTTGAGTTGACCGGTGGTCTGGAGTACATCGTGCCTCTGATGGCGGCCGCCGTCACCAGTAAGTGGGTGGCTGACGCTTTCGGTAAGGAGGGCATTTATGAAGCTCACATCCAGCTCAACGGCTACCCGTACCTGGACCAGGACGAGTTCACGCACCGCACGCTGGCCACCGACGTGATGCGCCCGCGCCGAAACGAGCCGCCGCTGTCGGTGCTCACGCAGGACAGCACTACGGTGGAGGACGTGGAGACGCTCATCAAGGAGACCGACTACAACGGCTTTCCTGTGGTCGTCTCGAGGGAATCCGAGAGACTCATCGGCTTCGTGCAGAGACGGGATCTTATCCTGGCCATCAGTAAGACACACACACATACACACACACACACACGCTCAGGTGACCACAAAATACCAGCCTACACTTCCTCCATCACCTAATCTGATGTGTCTTTATATACGATTGTTATAGTTTTACTCTACTATGGCTTGAATGTCCTGCACGCTTGTTGATTTTTCAGTTTATGTACCTTAACTATATTCTATATACTATGTTCATATCAGGTCTTAAAGACACTGGGCTCCATCTGTTTACATGGATTATGTTTCTAATTATTGATTTTTAGCTTTTTTTACAGTATTCAGTGTCATTTGCTGTGATATTACAGAGCAACCATCATTTCAAACAGTCATTGTAGTCAAGTAGATTCAAGAAGTAAAATACAGTAAAATAATTTGCATTTATAAAATATACAATATTAAATAATATTGGAAATATTGGTGCATATAAAACATGGCTGTGTCATCAGGTGTTCATCTGTGTTATTTTAGTATTATTGATATAGGCTACTATTACAGTTTTTATTAATATTTTGATTTAGATTTTATTTTTATATTTTCTGATTTTGCTTTAATTTTAGTACTATTTTTATTAGTTTTTTTAACTGTCTATATAGTTTTGATTCAGTTTTGTTTTATTAGTTTTAGATAATTTAGTTCTTCAAGTTAAATTTAACTAAAATGAGAAATGTTGGCTTGGCAGCAAATTTTTTATATTTTATTTTAGTTAATGTTTATTTTGTTTCATGATACTTAAAAAAAAAGGTTTTAGTTAATAATGGCCTAGTGTAAATTTAATGAATTATACAGTACTGGTCTAAAGTTCAGGGTCGGTTAGATTATTTACCACTTTTGAAAGAAGTCTCTTCTGCTCACAAAGGCTGTGTTTATTGAATAAAAAATACAGTAAAAATAGTGAGATATTATTACTATTTAAACTAGCTGTTTTCTATGTGAATATATAGTAAAGTGTAATTTATTCCTGTGATCAAAGCTGAATTTTCAGCATCATTACTCCTGTCTTCAGTGTCACATGATCCTTCAGAAATCATTCTAGTATGATGATTTACTGCTCAAAAAAAACATTTTTGATTATTATTGAACATTTTAATATTCTTTAAGAATATAATATTCTGGTTCAAGAGGAATCATTAAATCAGTTTCAAAATCAGCACTTTTGATTTTTCACGAGTATGAAAACAAGTAACAAAAGAATCTTGTACATCATATACAAATAAGTGGCGAATACTCTGTCCTAGTATGAAATACTGTATGATGTTAATAATCGTAAATCTATCGGCGTCTGCTTGATCTTTCCTCAGAAACGGCGCGTCAGAAGCAGGACGGTGTGGTGAGTAACTCGGTGGTGTATTTCACTGAAGACGCTCCACAGATTCCTGCAACGAACCCTCAGCCTCTGAAACTGAGGCGCATCCTGAACCTGAGTCCCTTCACCGTCACCGATCACACACCCATGGAGACGGTGGTGGACATCTTCCGCAAGCTGGGTCTCCGCCAGTGTCTGGTCACACGCAGCGGGTAAGAACTACTGTTTTTAGGCAACTAATAATAAAGAATGCATTTGTTAAGATTAGTTTATCTCAGAACATATGCAAAAGTTATAATTTTGCTGATTATGGCTTACAGCTTATAAAAATTCTCAGAAAATTCGAATATTTCATGAAATCAATTAAAAAAAAGGATTTTAAATACAGAAATGTCAGCTTTCTGACAAGTATAATCATGAATATGTATATAGTTATATATACTAAATATATTAGTTTCACCTTTTAATTTGAATTACTGAAATACATGAACTGTTGCACGATATTCTAATTTTTCGAGTTTCACCTGTATTTAGTATGTGTTTTGTGGCCTTATTTCAGAAACTTTAAGTTTTAGTTTTTTCAATAACCATGCATAAACAAGATTCATTCAAAAATACAAACATGTACATACATGTTGCTCACATATTGTGGTAGCCCTGTTTGTGCTCAATAGAGTGTAATGACACCTTTGCCATTAATATGTTTATAAGCAACTGAAAAAAGCACAAATGTCAAAACATCTCAAGGACCCCAAAAACACCTTAGACCCCAGAGGGTTAAAGGGGACCTATTATGCAAAATTCACTTTTATTAGGTGTTTTAACACAGATGCGTGTCCACAGTAAACAACTAGCCTATAATGGAAAAAATACACCCACTCTTTGTTTTATAGTCGATGAGTTCGATCAATTTAACTCTACAACAACTACCGTACATAAATGTATCCACTAACCATTCAGAATCTTGAATGTTGTAGCTTGTGACTTCTTCCTGAGTCTCTCCATCCGTATCCGAATCCGGTACGAACATGTCAGGCTGTTCTGTCAATTTCTGAAATTTTCCAGTTTTGTTGTTACTGGAGTAACTGAAACATGAGCTGTAAAGGCTCCGCCCTCTTCTGGAGAAGCAGCTCATTTGCATTTAAAGGGACACACACACAAAAATGGTGTGACAAGCTTTAAAGGTTGTATCAGCGATTGTGGGTGATGTCACTTCTGTTTGTGTTTGAAGCAAGATCCCAAACAAACCAAGTTAACTCGCCCCCCCCTCCCGTTTCGCCTACGTTAGCTAGAGCTGCCCAAGTTTAGTCGAGCTTCACTCATTTTTTATTCAAGAAGGATATTTTCACACACAGTTCACATCTAAAAAGTCAGCTCTAGCAGCTACTCACCTGTCCAGAAGAAACAGTGCCACCTCGGCGTCCGGTTGAACATTTTTCAGTTCTTTAAGTTCTCTCCATCTTTCAAAAGCCTTCCCGATAACTATTCGTGTCTTTGAATAAACACGATGGTATTCCCTCGCCCTAATCCTCCTCTTGGGTATTGACTCAGGCATGTTCAATTGCTCTTGTTTGTTGATATAATAGACCCCTTTTCAGTTGGTAAACATGGTGACGTTTTTCTGTGGGCGGAGCTTAGGTGGTTGCAGAACGATCCCTCTGGCCGCTTCCCTAACGTTAGTTTGCAAGTTTTGTTAGCTTGTTTTTTAACAATGACTGGAGAAAATCCGATTTTATCTTAATGTGCAAGGTCACTCACTGTCCAGGACCGCGATTGTTATTTGCAAAAGTTAATTTTAACAGACGGAACCAGATTGGCTGACCCGTACACGCTCAGGCAATGGATGGACGATCTGACAGGATTAACGTTAAAGCTAGGCTCAGTCCTACACCTATCCGATAGAGAAACCGAGCGTAAAGACATACTGGGGTCATATAAATCTTTAGATGCCTATAACTATGTGCTGAATGGTCATGTACAAGACTTGTGTGGTACGATCCGCAGTTCTGCCTAGCCAGCGCCAAGAAGACGTCAATGTAAAGAGTGACATTACGGTGCAATTTTAATGATGTGAATATTTTCTAGAAATAAAAATTCCAGATACAGCATATTCATTTTTCATTGATTCTTGCACCCAACAACACAACAAGATGACGTTTAATAATAATAATAGTAATTTAAGCTCCTTATTATGTAGCCGAATCTGTGCTGGTTTGTATTGGCCGCCTGCAGTTTTCCCTTTGTTTTGACTCCAGCTAGCGCCGTGACGTAATTGTGACGTCGGCTCGAAATTGGTCTATAGACGCTGGCTTCTTCTTCAGCTCCAACTTCGCGTGCAGCCGTGCACGAGCGCAAAACCTCACAACACCCGCCCCCCTGTCGTGATTGGTTAGAAGTTGGAACACTATTTATTTTGGTTTTGAGTTGTTGGTGAACCCAATTATTTTTGTATGCAGATCTCAGAGCCTAGGCTGCCTACAGAGACGTGTTTTTTTTTGACGGCCTGCTTACGAGCGGCCAGCTAGCGGATCGTTAGGAAAGATTAGATGAATGTGATCATTTATGTTTGGTCCTTTTTTGGGCCTGAAATCGCTGATACAACCTCTAACACATGATCAATGTGGTATTTTTAGCTGAAACTTCACAGACACATTCTGGGGACACCTGAGACTTATTTTACATCTTTTGAAAAGCGGGATAATAGGTCACCTTTCAAAAACACGAGGTGTGGCCAATGAGATTTTACAGTGGGCGGGACTTCATTGCCTCAAAAATAGACATCATCATGCAGCCTTTGTTTCAGAGGAAGAACTTGTTACTTGATTTGACTAATTACTTACATTTTCTGAGGTTGTTAGTTTTTTTTAATGATATTTTTTCTATATTATAAAATACTGTTCAAAAGTTTGAGGTCAGTAATTAATACTTTTATTTAGCAAGGACACGTTAGATTGATCAAAAGTGACAGTAAAGATATTTAGAATTTTACAAAATATTTCTTTTGAACTTTCTGTTCATGAAAGAATCCTGAAAAACCAAATGTATCAATTTCCACAAAAATATGAATCTGTGTTTAACATTGACTATCACATATGTTTCTTGGGCAGCAAATCATCATATTATACTGATTTCTGAAGGATCATGTGACACTGAAGACTGGAGTAATGATGCTGAAAATTCAGCTTTGGTCACAGGAATAAATTACATTTTTCAATATATTAAGATAGAAACGAATTTTAAATTGTAATAATATTTCACTTTTTTACACGTGTTTTTGATCAAATAAAAGCAGCATTGGTGAGCAAAAGAGACTTCTTTTGAAAAATCTTACCGACCCCAAACTTTTGAAAAGTAGTGTGTATATGTCATATAAATTATATATACATGATGTTGGTCGGGTTCTTGGCTTAAAGCCAAAATGCATTTTGACAGGTTAAATCAGGCCAACATGAAGACAGGTGTGATAAAATCACCTTAAAAAGCATGAGCTGTGTCTAATCAGCGAATCAGAGATGTGGTTAAAACGGTTGATGACTAAACTGCTCTTTCTCTTACATCAGACGTTTGCTTGGAATCATTACTAAGAAGGATGTTCTGCGTCACATGGCACAAATGATGAACCAGGATCCTGAATCGATCATGTTCAACTAGCAGAACCTGATTAAAGTGAACCGTCACAATCCTGTAGTTACTAAACTCACTTGTTCATGTGGCCAAAACAGGATGGAGTGTAGATACGAGTGTTGGTTTCCTCTGTTGTTGTTTTGTTGATTTTTTTACAGCTGCTTTTGCCATATTTATATTTAACGTAGATTACTGTAAACCGATGATAAAGCTGATGATTTGCATTGAAAATGCAAAGACATTATGACAGGTTTTACTGTGTTTTTGAAGCAAAAGCTGCTATAAAGGACGTGAGAAGTGCCGATGAATCTTGTTTCATTGGTATGTCAGTTTTTGTGAGTTTATTAAATAATATATCACAATGCTAAAGGTCTAAATGGAAAAAATAATCCAGAACACTAATCGGCTGTAAATACGATAGTGAGCGTTTCTTCCAACACTAAGTTTGTGTTTTGTCATGATTTATTCATTCAATGTGAATGTTAGTTTTGATCAACAATGGTGATCTTTTTTTTTCTCTTGTATTGAAACATGAATATTGTCATTGTTAAAGATACACTGCATCTGTTACAGATATTAATGTCTACTACTACTCCAGTTAACCACATAAAACTGAGGGTTATAATAAAACATATTATTGATAAATAGTATTGTCATTGCATTATTTTTTATACTCTTTAATTAAAAAAATATTTTCAGAAAGTTCAATGAAAATGATACAAGACACAAAAGATAAACTTAAAAAACACAGCGAGTTAAACGTTTTTGTACGATTATTTTATATTATATGAATTCTATAAAAACTATTTAAAAGAATTGAGAACTGTAGCACTATACATAAATGCATATATTTATGTATCCAATGCAAAAGAATGTTGAAGCACCAAAACATCTGAATATTATTATTATAAAAACAAGAGAATAATCTGCTACTGCATTTTGTTTTAAAGTAACATTCACAGGTCACAGTTTAATAGAAACAAACTCTTAACATGCCAGACTTAACAAACCGCATTAGAACAACACCGGGGTAAGTAAAGTATTACTTAATTTTAGGGTGAACTATCCCTTTAACAAAGATTATTAAATGCTGTAAAAATATATTGCTTTTAGTTAGTTCATGTTAACTAATGCATTAAATAACTTTAACAAATGAGACCTTGTTGCAAAGTGTTACCACAAAACTTAAAAAAAATATGAGAAAAGGATACAGCATGCAAACATGATAAACATTTCAAACAGTAGTATGCCACATTGTCACGTGTTATAACTTCTGAAGTAAAATTGTTATACTGCTTTTTCAAACAATAACTCAAAAAACATGTTTATAATCCTGGTTCATATCAGTTCCAGTTAATTTATCATGGTGGAAATGTAAAGTTGAGTGCATCAGGTCATCCAGGTACTCCATGCATACAGAAAACGGCACAATATCCACACTGCGCACTGCAAAAACAGTAGCATGTGTGTATTAGCGCTCGTCTCCGGCTCTAACTCAGGGGAACTGAGACTATCGTCGGCAGAGGGCCGATCGGAGGAGGTTTGTATTTCTCCAAACGCATTAACCTGCGGAGAATATCGTCCCGATCTGTCGGCCAGCTGTAGATGTGTGTATTCTGCAGCCAGGTGGGAACGTAACTCTGAGGACGAGAAGACAACAGGTCCTGCGTCAGTCCTGAGAAACCTCACTTTGTTTGCAAATAGAAGCTGAAATGATATTGATCTTTTGCTTCTTGAGTCTATTAGATGGTAAAGAGTAGAGAACCCGTGTGGGACTCGATTATAACAAGGTGTAGCCTATAACAAACATGCTTTGATTTGTTGAAATGCTTCAGGGAAAGTCGCAACCGTTGAACTTGACAAACCTTTTTGGCCCCTGGGAACAGAATGGGAATGAACCTGTAGTTCCTGCAGCCGTTCTGAATGAACTCACTCTGCAGCTGATGGAGGGAATCAAACACACCAGCAGATAGTGTTAGTAGAGTGTGTTTAACAGAGAAAGCAGAGCAACACACTCCCTTCACCAAACCCTCGCAATTATGTTGTCAGGCTTGTTTTGGCTGAGGCGGCGTCATATGTACTCTTTAAAGCTCATGCAGACCCAGAATGCATTGTAATGACCTTGTAATGATTTTAATAAAACCTTAAAGGGATAGTTCACCCAAAAATGTAAATTCTGTCAGTAATTACTCTCCCTCATGTTGTTCAACCCCGTAAGTCCTTCGTTCATCTTCAGAACACGAATTGAGATATTTTTGATTAAATCTGAGAGCTGGATCACTCCTCCATAGGCTTCTAAGGGATTGAAACTTGCCGGCCTCGAAAAGTTAGTAAAGACATCGTTAAAATAGTCCAAGTGACTACAGTGGCTCAACTTTAAGTTTATCAAGCGACGAGAATACTTTTTGTGCGCAAAAACAAACATAAATAACGACTTATTTCAACTATTCATTTCCTTCTCTGTGGGCTCGAGTGAGTTAGCGTAGTGTGATAGCGTAGAGCTACGTCACACGTAGGCTCACTATTGGCCGACGCTGGTCATGTGTGTGATGCGTGTGACGTACAACACAAAGCGCTGTGCTGTTACACTAGTGAACTCACTCGAGCCCACAGAGAAGGACATGAATAGTTGAAATAAAGTTTTTATTTTAGTTTTTTTTTGCGCACAAAAAGTATTCTCGTCACTTGATAAACTTAAGATTGAGCCACTGTAGTCACTTGGACTATTTTAACGATGTATTTAATAACTTTTCGAGGCCGGCAAGTTCAATCCCTATAGAAGCCTATGGAGGAGTGATCCAGCTCTCAGATTTAATCAAAAATATATTAATTCGTGTTCTGAAGATGAACGAAGGTCTAACGGGGTTGAACAACATGAGGGAGAGTAATTACTGACAGAATTTACATTTTTGGGTGAACTATCCCTTTGAGAGCAGCTATTAAAATAATTTCATTTAATTCAAAACTATTATTATTATTGTTATTATTTTAATGAATTCAATATTTGTGTGCGCAGTGTATTTTTGTTCTTATTAAAATATCACATTGCATGCTCACATTATATTACATTTTATGCATTTAATGTTTGTGTGCTCAATGCTTAATAACACTACATGCTCAGGTTAAACTCACAATCTACAGGAATCAGCTGTGATTGTTCGCAGGTTGAGCAGAGCTTATTTATTTATTTTTGTATGTGAATGTTATTTTCTGACCTGTTTGTGGATGTACACAGTGTTAGACGTTCTCTCGTCACTGTCCATATTGATATTAATTCCTGATATTGTCTCGTAATACCTCAAGCTGATGATGATGATGATTAGGTAATCTTTCTGCAGAGAGAGAGAGAGAGAGAGAGAGAGAGAGAGAGAGAGAGAGAGAGAGAGAGACTCTGTAATTGTAGGTGTTTAGATGTAATGATGTCTACTAGTGATGTCACTTCCTGTGTCTGTATATTTACCTCATTGAGATATCTCTCCATGCAGTCAATCTTACTAATGCTGCTCAGCTGTTGCTCAAAAACATCAATCTGAGTGCACAAAGACTCAAGAATCAATCCACACCCACTTCAACTATGTCTAGATTCATCTGAAAATAGATTTTTAAAATGATTGTCGCTGTACATGCGTGTCAAAGCCGTTGTTCCTGAGCAAAGCCACAAACTTAATGATCTCCTTCAGATGCTCTTCACTGTCGGCCTCGTATGTGACAAAAACCTTCCCTGTTTGGGGAAAAATACGCGACACACGTGAAAGAGCGAAACACAGGAGCACACATGCTAATTCGAGGCTTCGGCATATGAACTTTGCTCTATTTTAGTTATTCTAGGTCATTTGGTTGTGTTGATGTGGAAGACAGGAAGTAGAACTCACTCTGTTCCTGTGACAGGTGTGTGATACACTGACTGGCCTGTCTGGGGTTCAGAGATGCATGACCACTGAAGACACATACAGACACACATACAGAAGTTACACTTTACTCTCAGCATAAACGGTATGAGTAGATTGACATGATTGTAAACTTTTACAATTTACAAGCTTTATTTTTTTTTTAATTTATGACTCTTTCTTTATCAGTTGTTTCAACAATGGAATAAAAACCTTTATCTCACAATTATCTCACAATTGTGAATTTATATCTCATAATTGTAAGAAAAAAAAACAGAATTGCAACTAGAATTGCGGTTCTCAGGACCAATTTCAGTACCATAGCAAAAACTGTGGGAACTGTTTTATTTTAAGTATTTTAAGTGATTTTAAGTATTTGAAAATAAAAATATGACGTAAATTAAATAGTTTTTTTTATGCTAATAATTATAAGTAAATAATAATGATCAAGTGCAAATTAATGATAAAAAACCCTACACATTACATAGAACAAGTGACAGGTCTATTAGTTTTTTGAGATGTGTTGAGTGGATTCTGACATACTAAAACGCCACTGATTGGCCACTGCGTTCACACACTCAACAGATACGCCTCTGATTGGCCACTGCGTTCACACACTCAACAGATACGCCTCTGATTGGCCACTGCGTTCACACACTCAACAGATACGCCTCTGATTGGCCACTGCGTTCACACACTCAACAGTTACGCCTCTGATTGGCCACTGCGTTCACACACTCAACAGATACGCCTGATTGGCCACTGCGTTCACACACTCAACAGTTACGCCTGATTGGCCACTGCGTTCACACACTCAACAGATACGCCTCTGATTGGCCACTGCGTTCACACACTCAACAGATACGCCTCTGATTGGCCACTGTGTTCACACACTCAACAGATATGCCTCTGATTGGCCACTGTGTTCACACACTCAACAGATACGCCTCTGATTGGCCACTGCGTTCACACACTCAACAGCTACGCCTCTGATTGGCCACTGCGTTCACACACTCAACAGTTACGCCTCTGATTGGCCTCTGCGTTCACACACTCAACAGTTACGCCTCTGATTGGCCACTGCGTTCACACACTCAACAGATACGCTTCTGATTGGCCACTGCGTTCACACACTCAACAGTTACGCCTCTGATTGGCCACTGCGTTCACACACTCAACAGTTACGCCTCTGATTGGCCTCTGCGTTCACACACTCAACAGTTACGCCTCTGATTGGCCACTGCGTTCACACAATCAACAGATACGTCTCTGATTGGACACTGCGTTCACACACTCAACAGATACGCCTCTGATTGGCCACTGCATTCACACACTGAATAGTTACGCCTCTGATTGGCCATTAAGTTCACACACTCAACAGATGTGCCTCTGATTGGCCACTGCGTTCACACACTCAACAGATACACCTCTGATTGGCCACTGCGTTCACACACTCAACAGATACGCCTCTGATTGGCCACTGCGTTCACACACTCAACAGATACACCTCTGATTGGCCACTGCGTTCACACACTCAACAGATACGCCTCTGATTGGCCACTGCGTTCACACACTCAACAGATACGCCTCTGATTGGCCACTGCGTCCACACACAACACAGATACGCCTCTGATTGGCCACTGCGTTCACACACTCAACAGTTACGCCTGATTGGCCACTGCGTTCACACACTCAACAGATACGCCTCTGATTGGCCACTGCGTTCACACACTCAACAGATACGACTCTGATTGGCCACTGCGTTCACACACTCAACAGATATGCCTCTGATTGGCCACTGCGTTCACACACTCAACAGATACGCCTCTGATTGGCCACTGCATTCACACACTCAACAGATACGCCTCTGATTGGCCACTGCGTTCACACACTCAACAGTTACGCCTCTGATTGGCCTCTGCGTTCACACACTCAACTGTTACGCCTCTGATTGGCCACTGCGTTCACACACTCAACAGATACGCTTCTGATTGGCCACTGCGTTCACACACTCAACAGTTACGCCTCTGATTGGCCACTGCGTTCACACACTCAACAGTTACGCCTCTGATTGGCCTCTGCGTTCACACACTCAACAGTTACGCCTCTGATTGGCCACTGCGTTCACACAATCAACAGATACGTCTCTGATTGGACACTGCGTTCACACACTCAACAGATACCCCTCTGATTGGCCACTGCATTCACACACTGAATAGTTACGCCTCTGATTGGCCATTAAGTTCACACACTCAACAGATGTGCCTCTGATTGGCCACTGCGTTCACACACTCAACAGATACACCTCTGATTGGCCACTGCGTTCACACACTCAACAGATACGCCTCTGATTGGCCACTGCGTTCACACACTCAACAGATACGCCTCTGATTGGCCACTGCGTTCACACACACAACAGATACGCCTCTGATTGGCCACTGCGTTCACACACTCAACAGATACGCCTCTGATTGGCCACTGCGTTCACACACTCAACAGTAACGCCTCTGATTGGCCACTGCGTTCACACACTCAACAGATACGCCTCTGATTGGCCACTGCGTTCACACACTCAACAGATACGCCTCTGTTTGGCCACTGCGTTCACACACTCAACAGATACGCCTCTGATTGGCCACTGCGTTCACACACTCAACAGATACGCCTCTGATTGGCCACTGTGTTCACACACTCAACAGATACGCCTCTGATTGGCCACTGCGTTCACACCCTCAACAGTTACGCCTCTGATTGGCCATTGCGTTCACACACTCAACAGTTACGCCTCTGATTGGCTACAATGATCAACACTTTAAAATCACGTGAATAGAAACCGTTGACGCTCTTCACAGAGTGCTTACACACATTCACACAGAAAGCCTTTTCCCATTTCAATGCACTACTTTTCCATCGTTTTTCCATGTAAACACGCTAGTTGGACGTCTTTAACCATAGCGCTCGGGTCTCGCGTCTTTTGCAGCATCTCTTGCACGACACCGCGTTCTAACACACGGCGCTAAAGTTTAAACTTTAAAAGTTAAAAAACGTGTGCTTTTTTTCATTCCATTGACCCAGTAATCGGTCCTACCTGATACTGCAGAAATGCTGTATCGTCACATTTTTTCATTTCAGTACAGAAGTACAGGCACTTTTGACAACCCTAATCTAAACTCTGAATTCTTGCAATTCCAATAACTTGCCATTCGACTTTTTGAGATAAACTCGCGATTGCAAGAATTGCAAATTAATTGAGAATTAATTCTGATTTGAAAGCAATGTCTTTTCTTATGACTGGACCGTACGTGTTCAGTTGTTGTAATAAGGGCAGGTAAACGGACTCACTTTTCAGAATATACACTTTGTGTATCCACTTGTCTGTACTGCATCAGACCTGTAAAATAAAGGAAACAAAAATGTAGACATATATAATAAACTCCTATAGCTGTCACGGATACACCTAGTGACACACCCCACCCAGCACCAACTCAGCACACCTGGTCACGCTCATCATCCCCTGAATACTGATTATTCACCACCTGCATTACATCACAAACTTACCACGCTGCACACAGGATTAAACTTCAGTCTCTTCATTGTTCTCTGTCCAGCGACGCGTGTGATTCCTCATGCTTCTCTGGTTCCAGGATTCCCTTGTGCTTGCAGCAAGTATACTCAAGTTTATCACTAACCACTCTCCTGTGTGTATTTCCAAGCAGCCATTGTGTGCGGCGGTGCTTCAGGATTCTCCAGTCTGATTCTCCAAGTTCTTCTGTGCTTCTACTGACCTCGTATCTCTTCTCTGCAGTCAAGTTGGAAGTTTATTCAAGTCCGCTCTCAGTTCGGGTGTCTTCGGATCGGTATTTCCATTCATGTGTCTACGTATCTGCATTCAAGTTCTAAGTACTTTTGTGCAGGGTGCGAACTATGGGGGAGCTCATCTCCCCTTAATAAGACATGGGCTCCCCTGAAAACGTGATTCGTGAAATTTTGGGGGGTCTCAAAAAATATTGACAATGTTTTATTTCGACGTGAAATTTCAGTTTTGTGTAATGTGATCATCGTGGAGTATTATATGTAAAATAGCAAAAATATCATTCATTCATGCATGACTTCAATAAAGATAACTATACATACCATTCTTGTCATGAGCATCGAGGTGTGGTGGCGCTGCGGTGCAAATTCCAGTCATGTTTAGTACATGTTAACTCAAAGATTCGTAGAAAAAATATAAACGTTGGAGGCCATTGATCTGCACGCAAAGTCCTTGAAATCCATTATGTGTTAAGGTAAGGCATGTTATTCCCAAATATGTTTTGTGGCTGGGTTGTTATAGATCTGCGTGACTCTCGATGTCTTAGGCCTAATTGCACGGAGGAATTATGGTATTCTTCTGTAGGCTACTAGCCTGACGAGTAATTTAACCCTTGTTCAAGTGAACTCAAAGACAGCCTACTTGTGGATGGCTGTGTGCTGTTTGACTAATCAATTTGTGTCGATAAAGTATAATTGGGTGAATCCTGTATATAGTGCTTGCATAGTGCATAAACTTGTAGCTATTATGTATCTGTGGAAGTCCTTGAAAATGGATGGGTTTCATAGCGCAGCGCCATGCATTCCACGTCCTGTCTGAAAGGCGCTGCAGTCCTCGGCACGTGCAAATGCGCGAACATCTTACACCCCCCCCCCCCCCCCCAAAAAAAAAGTGGGCTCCCCCAAAGGACGTGGTATAGTTCGAACACTGCTTTCGTGTCTGTCTTCAAGCCCTGAGTAAAGTATTCAAGAGACTATTTCTGTTCCAGTTATTTCCTGTTTTCAATTCTGTGTGGATCTCGAAGCCTTCTATCTACAGAATATTGCATCAGGTGTATAAATAAAGTCTGTTAACCGTATTCCTTGTGTCCTCATCCTTCTAGTAGTGTGCCAGAAGCAGTGATTCTGAGAGTTCATGGTTGAATGAACGTGTACAGTCTGTCATTTACTCACCCTCACGGTTTTCTGACCCACTTATTAGGTTGTTTTTGTACATAAACACGTGTTCAATTCAAAATTATTGCATTTAGATACCTTGTGTCAGGTTTGATAGTGTCATATGAACAAATGCAACATGGGAAGCTTTTATACTCAACTGCATCAACATTTTGTTCCTTTTTTTGTGCACTTTGAACAGCTTGTACTTTCGGTTTAAGGCCACTTTTGTTTCAAAGAAAGAAAGAAAGTCATACAGTTTTGGAACAACATGAAGGTGAGTATGATGGGTGGAACATATTTCTCTCAATTAGAACAAACACATTTTACAACTTGCTTTAGTAATCCATAGTTTTTTAGAAAACTATCCAGAAATCAAAATATGCATCTATTTTCAATTAGGCCAGATGTAGAATATTTTAACCTCCAAAGAACCATTTACTAACTCAAGAACCCTATAAAAACAATAAAAAATGTATCTTTGATGAACAAAGTCCTGCATTTAAACCCTTAAGTTGAGGAATACTTCCATTCAAAAGTTTGGGGTCTGTATTATTTTATAATGTTTTTGAAATAAGTCTCTTCTGCTCACAAAGGCTGCATTTATTTGATCAAAAATACAGTAAAAACCGTGAAATATTATTACAATGTAAAACAGCAGTTTTCTATGTCAATATATAGTAAAGTGTAATTTATTCCTGTGATCAAAGCTGAATTTGAATCAGCATCTTTACTCCAGTCTTCAGTGTCACATGATCCTTCAGAAATTTTTCTCTAATATGATGATTTACTGCTTAAGATACATTTATTTTTCAGATTATTTGATGCATAGAAAGTTCAAAAGTACAGAATTTTGAAACGGAAATCTTTTTGGTTACACTTTATTTTAAGGTGTCATTGTTACAGTGTAATTATATATTTGAGTACTGAGTAATATACTATAATATCACTATAGGGTTAGGGAAGGATTAGGATTTGGTTGAGGGTTAGTTGCATGTAATTATGCACCATTTACTATTATTACTATGGTAAGTACATGTTACATATAACAAGGACACTGTAAAATAAAGTGTTACCATCTTTTGTTACATTATAATTGTCTTTACTGTCATGATGCACCCTTACTGAATAAAAGGAACCCCAAACTTTCGAACATCATGATAAGTTTATAAGTAACGCACCTGAGGGTCTGAAGGGCAGCTGATGTCCCGGTCTGGAGCCGCAGTGATGATGAACGGGGGTCATGTGACGTGGAGGAGGGCGATACTGACCACAACACATGTAAGCGCCGGGGTACGAGGGCGAGGGATAGTGGTGTGTGTTCACAGACGGAGGAAACGAATGCAAAGATCCTGGATGCTCTAGACTCGGGCTACAACTGCCTGGAAGAGAGTGAGAACTGCTGGGAAAAAACGAGCTGCTCTCTGAGAGTGTGTGATAGATCGCAGAGGGAAGACAGGAGGGAAGACTGTGAGGAGAACCTGACGACAACCAGCCCTTGTGATCGTCCCAGCTGGGGAAGGGCGTCTGATGGGCGTACGCTGAAGACTGAGGGTAACTCTGGGGAATAATCTGCATGGTTGTGGAACGGTTATTGGTGACGTCCGGATGAAGGTCTGACTCAAAATGTTCACTCATGGTTTCGTCATTCTCCTCTGGACAGTTTAGAGACGAGTACTGATGGGCCATGTGGGTCGGGTATCTGTATAAAAGATGAGAATTGTTTTTAGATAATTTTTTCTGTGGTTTTGTGCTAAGCCTCTAACGGAACATGGTGATGGAAAAATATGAGATGCGAGGAAAATTTGTATATCAATGCTTTTGCGTTCACTCACAATACTTTCGTGATGGAAATATTATTGAGAGTGAGAGAATGCAAATGTCTTGCGAGCTAATGCAAAGTTTCTCAGGGGAATGCAATAGTTTTGCAGGCCAATATTTATGAGAAGTGCCATGGGATTTATAGAGACCACAGAGCGTCAGGAACTTGGTTTTACGTCTCATCTGTGCTTTTTACAGTATAGTGTCCCAATCATTTTTCGCACCGGGTTGTTATAGGGTGCTCTCACACTAGGACTTTAGGAGTTTGGTTAGTTTGGATGACGTGAATGCTGTTTTCCGATCTCAGGTGCGCACCCACGAACCGTACCCGAGTCAACCGCTATTGATGACGTATGATTCGACAAATCTGTGGCTGCATCCAACATTTCATACTTCCCTACTATATAGAAGGCGTAAAACAGTATGTAACAAAAATAGATTCACAGTACTCATAAAACAGTAGGCAAAAAGTACCTGGATGACCTAGTATACGATGCACACTTTACTATCCCATGAGGCCACGGGAGATGATTTGTGAATGGCAGTGAAGTGACGGTAGGTCACATGATCATGACAATATGGCAAATGTAGTACGTCCATATTATATTCATACTACGCAGAACATACTTTTTTACCGGTTGTGAAGTAATCACTGGTAACACTTTACTTTACAGTGTCCTTGTTACACTTGTTACATGTAGTTACTGTAGTAATAATAAATTATGCATTACTTAATAATTATTATGCAATAACTATAAATTATGCATAATTACATGCAACTAACCTTAAAACAAACCCTAATCCTAACTCTACCTCTATAGTAAGTATGTGTATAGTTATTTGATTATGCAGTACTTAAATGCATAATTACACTGTAACATGGACACGTTAAAATAAAGTGTAATCTAATCACTTCAATTCAAAATAGTACCTAATCAAGAGAGTATGTGATTTTGGTTGAACTAAATGTCCTCTTTGGGCATTTTAGGCCTCTTATAAGCTCAGGTAAAACTCAGCTAGCACGCTCATCGGATAGCTGCATGCTATGCTACTATGTAAGCTAACTAAAAAAACACTAAGAACGAGAAATGTTTAAATTCACAATCTATAGCTTCGGTTATATACTAGTATATGAAACATATAAGTTAAAAGACATTAATGACTCGCTATAACGTAGTTCAAGCGTCTTCTATAATAAAGTGATTTTGTCTGACTTGTAACCAGGCACTAAAGCGATTACCCATAAAACGTGCTTTGAACCAATCGGGTTGCTTGGGTCCTAAGCTGGGACCCATCACTTCAGTGGGACACAACACTTCACCACACCGGCAGAAAGCGACGTCATTTAAGTGCAGCTTTCAGAAGATTGAGAAGTGCCTGGACTTTGGCGCCGGTCCATCTATCACTGTTTTCCATGTTTGTGGAGTTCGTATATGTAAATTGTGTTTACACATCTCTTTAAACATGGCGGGTGCCGGTGTTTCGTATGCATTCGGCTAATCAGCGTCAGCGTACACTTACATCACTGGTAGTTCCAATTGTGCTGGATTAGACTCGACTCTGAAGTAGGAGCTAATTTAGTCCACCAAAAGGCGTTCCTTTAACTAAAATCGTTCCTTGGGCTGAGTCCGAAATCAGCCTTAAATAGGGCCCTATTTGAGGAAACAGCCATTTGTAGTGGCGTCCGAAACTATAGTGGATGTTATCGAGTGCACTCATTCAATCCCACAATGCACCGCAATAACGAGTGTACAACCGACGTATGCTTAACGGCTAGAGAAAACCCATAATGCACTGTGAGAGTCTGACCAGAAGATGGCGCCACGGCTGAATCATTCATCCATTCATTTTCCAATGTGGGTACAGCGTAATATCTTACAGGTATACATTCCTTTTTAATTGATTATTAAAAGGTTTATACATGACAAAATTCAAGATCAATCTTTTCATTACTATTGGAGTTTGCTAAGTTTCAAATGACTAATAAACAACAAGTTTATTGCGCACTCAGTGCCCAAATTTATTCACTCGTTTTCATTCACTCCTTCAACTGGACTATATAAGTGGACTAATGTAGGGAACAGTGAATGAGGGTATAGGGTGTGATTTCAGACACAGCCCTAGTTTTTTTTTTCCCAAAGGTCTGCTATACAGCTACTTTGTGTTTTTAAACAAAGTGTAATTTTATTTTTTTCCATCACCATGCCAACCTTTGGGGGTTGATAGTTTTGAGATTGAATGAATGAATAATAATTACAAAATAAAAAATCTCCCATCATTTATTCTGCTTTATGTCACTCCAAATTCATATGCTGTTGTTTTTTCTGTGATATATAACAAAACATACTTGACTTTCAATTGCAACAACAGATCAGTGAGCGCAACAACACAAAAACCCATTGAAAAATAATAACAGAAGTTCATAGAATATTCAATAACTTCTCTAGTCATACAGTATGATAGTTTTGGGTGAAGAATAGCCTAAAGGGTTTTGTCCTCCTGACTCCCACGTTCACAATAAACTGTTGTTGTAGACAAACAAGGAGGATGTAAACTATAAACCTAATTGTAATTTAAATAACAACTCCATTGCAACAGTTTACATGTGAAATGTTTGTAAAATAGAGCATGTGGAAACAAGTACAGTTGACATAACATAGTGCTAACATAACAAGTGCTACTAATTTTAATTTATATGTTCAGCCATGAGTGCATGTTTACACATGCATGAAGAGTAAATCTTCACAGACTGGCAGAAACCAAGATGACGACTTAAAGCTATCAGTGACCAGGTATGGCGGTGTAAGAAAGAGGTCAGAACTGTTTTCTACTGGGGAAAAAATAGGCCTTAGTGTAACATCCACCCATGCAGCATCCCTAAATAGGACACACTACATTATGACTCTTTATCTCTGTGTGCTAAGATTCTGCTGCTCATGCAAAACTGCAGACCACAAGACGGAGAGATTTTGCCATACCAGCAGTTACACAAAACATCAACCTTTTACACAAAACATCAACCTTTATACAGTTACACAAAACATCAACCTTTATACAAGAGATCATGATTGTGTCTTACTAAGCTTGACAAATGTAGTGAAGTGGTGATGGTTCATCAGTTTTCAATGCAAAAGCAAAGTCAATAAAAATTAGGTAAAAGGTTAGACGACATTCGGCAGGAAGAGTCAGTTTGATAAAGAAAAGACGAGTATTTGTGCTTTATCACTGATAATCTGATTCAAATGTTTCCAGACACTTGGCAAATAAACAAGGAGAAAAATAATATATATATAGTGTTGGGTAAGTTACTCTAAAAAAATAATAATTACTAGATACTAATTACATCTTTAACAGTGTAATTAGATTACTGTACTAATTACTCTCTCTAAAAAGTATTGCATTACTATCTAAATCCCATATCAACCTCGACCAGTTGAGCAACAAAACAAGGATAGTCATGAAATGGCTCTTTTAATTATTTCAAATAAACAATATACAATCGCATAACTTATTCTTGATCTGATGTGTAAAGGGAGGATGTGACATTAAAAACATACATTTTAACATTAGATTTTGATTTAATGAACTGTAATGAAATCACAGAAAAATTAATTGTAATCCCTTACTTTACTTTTTCGAGGGAATATATTTGGTATGAGAAAATCATTTAAATGGATATTTTTAAAATCAATATTTTAGTACATAGGCTACTATATTTGTGGAACAGGCATTGGCAACATTCTAATGATTTGCACATATGCAAAAAGAAATTACATGTTATGCCCTAAAATAGTATGAAATTAGTTTCTCGTCGTTATGTGACTTTTATTATTTATGAAACTTGAGAAACTCACCTGAGCGCGAGCAGCAGAAGTCACAGTCACTTCAGGAAGTCAGACAGTTGTTTCATTTGACATTTCAGTTCTTGTTTGCTCCCTTTTGACAACGATTTAGACAGAGTATAACGCATATTTCGATAATAACTTAATATGTCAGCATTCAATGCAAAACGACATCAAAGAGCGTTTGGATTCGTGTGTCGTCGGAGGAAGATAATGGTGATGGGAGGAGTAAAATAACGCGTGAACACATGATGAAAAGCTGTTGCTGAGCGCCAAACATGATGCATATAAAACTTTCTATTTTTCAATCTTCATTCTTTTTACTTGACGTTGGTGAAAAATAATTTTAACAACCATTTGGGAAGTCTGCATTTCAGAATTTATTTAAATAACAATGAAGGCGCAAGGAGTATGGCAAGCCGAAGGTAACATTTATTTATTCGGAGGATATTAACTCCTGATATCAACAATTTTCACTACTTACAATACTAATTATTGATATCAGAAATTAGTATCAATGGCATTTTTTGATGTCAGGAATTACATTTCCACTAGTAAAAATGTTCATTCTTGATATCAACAATGACGTCATCCCTTACAGAAATACGAATTGTTGATATCAAAAATTAAATTTCAACTAGTAAAAACTATAATTCTTGATATTTGTAATTCTATTTTCACTAGCTAAATGTCACCGACTGTGATTCGAATTCAATTGTTGATGTCAAGAATTGATTTCTTACCAGCTGAAATTCTAATTTCACAAATCAGAAATACAATTCTTACTAGTAAATAATAATATTCATAAATATAAATGATGTAAATAAAAATATATATAAATTCCTGCTTTCAAGAACTAAATTTTCACTAGTTGAAATGTTAATTTTTGATATCTGTAAATGTATTTCTGATATAAATAATTAGGAGAGTAATTTCAGATGTCTAGTTTTCTTACTAGTAACAATCTCATTACAGATATAAGAAATTAACATCGTCAATGATAGTGACAATCGAATTATTGGTATAATTGTTTACTACTAGTAGCAATTCAATTGTTGATATCAAGAACAGACATAGGCACTATTAACCACGCAATCATTGATGTTAAAAAATATGATTTTTACTAGTAAGAATTGTATTTCTGATATGTGGAATTGGAATTTCAACTATAGTAAGAAATCAATTCCAGATAGAAATAATTGATTTTTAATGGTAGCCTATGGTGAGATTTAACTAGTGAAAATACAATTGCAAGATATCAAAGATTTATAGTTTTTACTAGTTAAAATTTAATTCTTGATATCAAGAATTTCATATTTCTGAGAGTGATGAAGTCATTGTTGATATCAAGAATTAACATATTTACTAGTAGAAATCTAATTCCTAATATCAGGAATTGGCATTTTAACTAGTGAAAATTTAATTGTTTATATCAAGAGTTAATACCCTGTGAATGAATAAATGTCAATTCGGCTTGCCATACTGGTAGATGAAATTGAGTTCATCAGACAGCAGATGGCGCTCTATCTCGGCTGAATCTGGCGCATGCGCACTGTCATATTGATGTTTGAAGCCGCACAATGGGCGGAGATTTCTGCTGTTTCCTTCCAAATATCAACTGATGATCAACCCACGGGAAACCGTTCCCATGTAGAGGGTTTAGAGCGAGATAAGCCAGGTACGTCCGTTATCAAACGAGCTTTTTCACAGCCTTTATCACTAGTTGCGTTTTGACTCAGAATGGGCTTTGCATGCATTATCAGGGAAAGTAGTTTATGCATACAGTAATATTCAACAGCATATGCCACACTAGATACATTCTTAGTCATGCATCCATGCAAAACACACATTAGCTGTACTGTGACATTGTAGTTGCATCTTGTTTCTTTCCATCTCGATCATTGTTTGCATTAATTTATTCATTAGTCATTCTGTACACTCAGTTGGGTTGGTCTTCCTTTTGCATTTTTAAAAGTCACCCTCAAACCTTTTACTGTACAATTAATATTAGACACTATATTAATCTAGTATATAGTTTAATTATGAGTTGATGATGCCATGTGAAATAATGCACGTGCAACTAGAAGGAAATTAGGAAATATAATTTAAACGAGTGTGTGGCATCTATGTCACTTAACAAAAAAAAATGCCATGGGAAAAACCAAGGTACTTTTTTGTTAGTCATGTAAAGATATGCAAAATGTCGTATTGTATATTTTTTCTCCAGTAAAATATCTAAACATCATTAAACCTTATTTTAACATAAACAAGTGAAAAATGTCGACTAGACAAATGACACTTGCATTAGCTACTTATATATCTATATGCTGTATACTAAATGCTAATATTATTATACTAATATTAACATGTTTTGCTTGGCAGGTAAATGCATTTTATTTGTATGATGTTTAAGCAGATTAAATGTATCAGTTAAGACTATTTCTGCATGCGCTTGTTATATTTTGTGTGTAAAAAAAAATGCACGTGAAGTTTTTACATTTTAAAATATGTAAGGTCGCGCGCGTGTTAAACACATTAAACATCGTCTTTTTGGGCCTCGTGCACTAATAACAACCAATATTCTTCACCGTTACCAAGCAACGATATCCATACGCGTGCTAGTGTCGCTAATGTTTTATCCGTATGTTTTTATCGTATTTTTTTTAGCGCGTAATACTCGTTGAGTTCTCCCTGAAAGGCCCGGGGTTTGTTTAGCATGTAAGTGCAGCCCGTCCTGTTTATACTGAGATATGTTAGCCAGACAGCTGCTAAACAACTGCTCGGTGAAATTAAACACTGCTAAAGTTAGATTAGCAATCACAACAGCTGCTTCATTAATGCATAATGGTGAACTGTGACTGCTAATGTCTTCAAATATAGGCTACATGTATGTTCTCACGTGACACATGATGCATGTGACATCATCTTTTACATTTGAATCACTTACAAGAAATTACCATGGCAAATACTGTGTTTATCATACCATAAAATGTCATATATATCAAGGTATTTGAATATGGTAATTACAAAGTATTACTGCCACTGTACTTTGTAATATTTGAAAATTCAAAGTAATACTGTGTGTTTACATGAGTTGATCATTGTTTTTACCATAGGACTAATACAAGAAAAGTTGAGCCTATTAAAGGGATAATAACAAAATTGGGTTTTTTAGAGAGAGGGAAAAAAAACATAATTCACGTATAAGTAACAGTTTATTAAATATTATAAACACTAAACACAGGGTGTTTTAGTTCCTCTCTCCCCACAACAAATCCTTTCAGTTTAACGATAATCATAACAAGAATGAAACATAAAAGTCGCTATATACACAGCTAACAATTTTTTCCCCCTAGAACGTTCTTTTTTAAGGTGTGTTTTTGGTTAGCAAAGAAAGTTTTCTTAACAGGAATAGAATGTTGATTTTTGGTTTGTGGAAGTTATTCTAACATTATTCTAACGTTCCCCTACCTTCAGTTCATCATGTTTATTCGGTAACACTTTATTTTAGAGTCCTTGTTTCATGTTACATATAATTAAGTAAAAACCAGGGCTTGACATTAACATCCTCCATCCGTGTGTGTTTCAGCAGTGGCGTGAAACTGTACTAGCCGCACTTTGGCGGGTTGAATTTTATAATATACATTTTTCAATTGTAGTCTTTTAAAAGGCATCAGAAATAATAAACTAAGTGCAATAAGTGTTGTCAAAAATATGTTTTTTTCGATACACATTGATACTGAAATATCTGAAACCAGCTGCTCTTTCTCTCTCATCTCACCGACAGCGAGTGACACACAAACCCTCCTCTCCTCACTCACTCCTTTCATTTTCTCTGGATGAATATTGTTGGTGTTACAGGGCTTGAATTTCAACGTGGGATTGCGTGTATTGCACATAATTTTACTAATTCCTGCAGATTTTGTGCTCATACCCAAAGTGCGGCACATAAAGCCGCCTCTCAGTGTTAAATTTCGTTCTTTTTCGCTGCTTGATGCGCTTAAACAGTCAAATACACACAAAATAATATCAAAACGCCGGTCTTAGTGAGTATTCACGTAAAACAGTCAGTTATGTTTTAAGTAAACATAAACAGTTGAGAAAAAAAACACATGTGTAACAGTATAATGGATCCGTGCGTCAGGTCTTAAAGTGACAGTAGCCTAATATACCTACTGCTAAATTATGAGATAATATTAAAAATATCTATATGGCAGTTTTTCCCCATGGTATCGATGTCAAAATTGTGGCAAATGAAAATGCTGAGTGGCTCGTAACTTTAAAAAACCGCTATCCACAGTGGCTGCTGAGCAAAAAAGTTAATAGCAAGCCATGGTAATCTAATAACTATAAATTATGCATAATTACATGCAACTAACCCTAAACCAAACGCACAAACCCTATAGTAAGTATGCAGTTAAATATTATTTCTCAGTACTTAAATGTATAATAACACTGTAACAATGACAACTTAAAATAAAGTGTAACCATTTATTCTTACATATTCGTACATTCATACATCTTTTATCATAAAAAAACGGTAGTATATCTTATTTTTATTTATTGTTTAATTTATAAAGATAATCCGAGCACATCAACCATCATAGAATATTAAATAAGATTTAATTTGTCCATTAAAATGTAAAATGATGCAGTAAGATTTATAGGTTTAAAGTGATCATTCAGTTTTTGTATTACTTGACCTGTGAATAAATAACTATTTTAATTTGCATTGCAGAACTTGACCCTGAGATGTGGAACTGGACTTCGTTACAATGATGGACTGGCCGTTTGACAGAAGGTTTTGCACCAGTACTGTTTGATTCATCGGTTATAACATCAACACATGTTGCACGGGTGCCGTCCGCAACCCCGCATTCGCACTTCCTGCGGCCTCTTGGATTCTGTCTTTGGATTAACAAGATCACAGGTTGTTTTCAGGCCAGTATTTGTGTTTTTATGTGTTGTCTTCCTGAGTCGTGTTCGGTCTTGACGAAGTCATGGAGCCCAACATGGAGTACATAGTGGCGCAGGTCACGCAGAAAGAGGTTGGACGTCGGTTTCAAGTTGGACCGGAAATTATAGACTACATTCTGGACCGACAGAAGTCACATGACCTGGAACACGATCAGACCATGCTGGACCGGATGATGGACAGTCTGGCAACCTCATGGGTCAACGCAAGCAATTTCAAGGTGAGAGAGAGTTTGGGATATCTATATCTCTCAAATCTTTTAGGGCTGGGCGGTATATCGAGTTTGTACGATATGTCGATATATTTTTTTGAAACTATATGGAATGAGGCAATACCGTTTATATCGACACAGTAGTTTGATACGAGCACATCTGAAAAATAGCGGAGGACGCAGTGTGAGATGCTGCAGTGAAAGTACATTTACATTTATTCATTTAGCTGACGCTTTTATCCAAAGCGACTTACAATTGGTATATATGTCAGATGTCGCACACCTCTGGAGCAACTAGGGGTTAAGTGTCTGGCTCAGGGACACATTGGTGTCTCACAGTGGATTCGAACCCGGGTCTCTCACACCAAAGGCATGTGTCTTATCCACTGCGCCATCACCACAGTACACAGTACAATTTGTCCAAAACGTTATCCAACAAACAAAAATAACGACTTTATTTCAACTATTCATTTCCTTCTCTGTGGGCCTTGAGTCAGTTCACTAGTGTAACAGCGCAGCGCTTCTGTGTTGTACGTCACACGCATCACACACATGACCAGCGTCGGCCAATAGTGAGCCTACGTGTGACGTACAACCCAGAAGCGCTGCGCTGATTGAGCAACTGTAGTCACTTGGACCTTTTTAAATGATGAATCAAAAATATCTTAATATGTGTTCCGAAGATGAACGAAGGTCTTACGGGGTTGAACAACATGAGGGAGAGTAAATACTGACAGAATTTTCATTTCTGGGTGAACTATCCCTTTAAGCGCTTTAAAATAACTGGTAAGATATAGTTAACAAGTTTAAAGCAGCTTGCTTGGTCAGATGCTCTGACAGATTCTGTTGCTGACTGACAGATAAATCCTTGCGCTGTTTAATGCGTTTGAGACGTGGTGCTTTCCTCAGTGCTTAACTTACATTTCACAGGTATATTGATCTGTAAATGTTAGAAACTCAAACAAATATTATGTCCATTTCACTGATCATGAGAGGACGAGCTTCTGCAAGTGAATCTCCGCTAAAATTCAAGTTTCCGTGTGAATGAGTAATGTGATTTTAACCACATTTTTGCAAATGATATATTGCATAGCATTACATTCACTATATTTGTTTCCATATCCTTCAATATCAACATTGTTTGTTGGATATCATTGGGCAGGATGTGAAATAACATTAATAACATACAGATTTTCTTTATCCAAATAGAAAAACGTAGAAAGTACCGAGATATACCGTGTATCGCCATTTAAACAAAAAATACAGAGATATGATTTTTTGGCCGTATCGCCCAGCCCCATCTCTTCTCTCTCTACATAACCCTTCTCGAGCTCTTCGCTCCGGTAGTCATAGATTGCTCAAGGTGCGTTCACACCGCCGCCGACTTGAGCTTCCAAAGCGGCCGGAAGTCATTCATTATCAATGGAAGCTGGCTTCTCTCAGCTGCAAGGAGCGTCAAATCCCTCGGCGTCGCGTTTTGGGCGTTTTGAGCGTTTTGAGCGTCAATCAGAAAGTTGAAAGAAGCTCAACTTTATGGTAATGAGCTATGACGCGGTTCAGCGGCAAGCAGCGGCAAAACGCCAGAAACCAATCAGAATAAAGACGTCCTTCACTCTGGCTGATTCCGGAGAAACATACGATGTGAACTTTCGTTCCTACCAAAACATTAGTTCCGAGAAAATGGAGGAGAAGCTGATAATCGCTGTTGCTGGGTTTCCTAACATATATGATATGACGTTGTTTGCTTACAGGGACCAGTTACAAAAGAACGAGGCATGGGAATGCAATTCATTTGCTCACGGTGACAAAGATTTGACCAATTGCACTAATGCAAATAATAGCCTAATGCAAATAATAATAATAATAATAGCTAATTATTATTTTTTTCCCCGACCAAAAGTGACCAAAACAGTTATAAAAATGCTGTCAATATAAAAGGTTTCTTCAATGTATTGCTTGTTTTTTTCTGTTTATTACATTTCATGTTGTGACACTTCTCTTCTCCCGGCTACGTCAGAGCGTCCAAAGCGTCAACGAGCTTCCCTGTGCTTTTTGACAAGCGTCCTTGACAGAGCGGCCAGAGCTTCTTTGACGCTCAAGTCGGCGGCGGTGTGAACGTACAGTCACTGTTCCCAGAGCCAGATTAAAACAAAGAGGAGAACGTGGCTTTGCTGTTGCGGGCCCTAAACTCTGGAACAGGTTAACAGTTCACATTAGATTTACTCCTACATTACAGATTTTTAAATCTTAGCTTAAAACTCATTATTTTTGATAATAACCCTAACCCTTGATGATTATTTTTGTATTTGTCTTCTGATAGTATTTTGATTTGATTTTGCTATTTAGTTTGAAAATTGTCTCTGATTTTATTTGTGAAATTAGTTTTCTACTTGTTTTTGCTGGTATTTATTTGATCCGATGTTATAAAGCACATTGGTCAGCTGCTGCTATTTTAATGGTGCTGTATAAATAATCCTTGAAACTTGAAAACTTGATAAAGATTGGGAGAAAATGAATGTGCTGAAAGCATTTTTCCTATTAGAAGCTGAGCAGAAACTGTAATTCACTAAACATTATTTTGCATCCTTGGTCGATGCATGTTGCAAGAGTTTTTAAACATGTTTTATAAGTGTGCACGACTATGATATAGTTTCAGGTTTGTTGCATTGGAGTTGCATAGCATCGCTGCAGAATTGAACTTCTGAATGTTGTAGCAGTGGAAATGATTGTTGAGGATGATAAAGGCATTTGTTATCATTTCAGGAAGGGCGACTCACTCCCGTTCTTCTCACCAGTTCAGTGGGACTCTGTGCTTGAGTGTGTCTTTTCTGAAGCCTGAGTTTGAGTGGAAACTATGGTTTATAATTTCACAGGACTGCATTTTTGGATGGCAGGCAGTTTATTAAATGAGAAATGGGGTTTATGCTTATAATTTACGGACATTGTGTGTATTTCAGTAGAGAGATTTACAGAAAGCATCTAAATGCATTTGGAGGAGGTTTTTGAATTTGGCATTGAATTCTTTTTTCTTTTAATGTGTCTGAGTTTTTCAGTGCTTTATATTCTGTTGTTACTCGCAGTGCTTTAGCCTGAAAACAAGGTTTTGTTTGAGAAAATCACTTCATATCAAACTCATTGACCATAAATATGTTATCAAAAAAATGTTAAAAGTGATTTTTGAATTAACAAAGTTTTAAAGTAATGTTATTGTAAATATTAGAACCAGGTTAAATGTGTCTGATAGTCTGTTATTAAACAAAATGATCCTTAAAAGTCTGAAACAAACAGAGATTAATTTCAGTTTTGAATGAAATATAAGTTTATTTATCATTTTAGATAACGCCTATTTTTCCACTGAGATCATTGCAATGTATTATGTGATTGCCAAAATATTGCCAAAATAAAAGTATTTTTATTTAGTACTACTTGGCTAATAATATAAATTACTAAATAAAAACAAAATAATGTACTATTACTATGGTTATATATCACTGTAAAATAAATAAGATGAGTATATAAGAAAAATAGTATAATAATTTCATTTTACATTGCAGGTGTTCAATTACAATACTAATGGCTGTCTTATTTTCCTTACAAACGTTAAACCATTAAACCTTTATTTTGACTGGGAAACACATGCGTATTGAGGAAGGTTAGTGCTGTAGGATTGAGAAAAAAAAAATTCTGAATTTTCTGATCAAAATTGTGATTGCGATTGAAAATGCAATACAAATTTGCAGGTTTGCTGTGTTTGTAGGGCTGTGCAATTTGGCCAAAATGTTGTGTTAAATACCAATATGGCTATAATAATAATTATAATAATCACATTTTATTTTTACATTGACAGAGTAGAATAAGAATTACAATAATAATATGTATGACTGTCTTAATTTCTTTTCAAATGTTAAACCATTAAACTTTTATTTTGACAGAAACTGCTTCTCTTTTGTTGGTAAGCGCTTCTCATATTACTAAACTTTCTTCCTACACTGAGAGAGAACATGTATCTGCGTGGGCTTCAATGGCCTGTTGGAGAAGAGTGATGATGATTCAGCCTGAGAATATTAAAATAACTCAATGACTGTGTGAAGAGCAGAGTGTTTGCAACCTGATGGTTGTTTAATAGTTTTGTCAGTTGACTAACTGGAGGTGATGTATAATTTGTATATTTGATTAGCCAGCCAATGGCGTGAGATTGGGGGCGGAGCTATGTTTTCTTTTGTTTCTTTGTATCTTTTTGACCAATGACAGATGGCAGCAGTGCTTGAAGAGTGTTTTAAAGTCGATATTGTGTGTGTTTTTTTGTATGAGACGAATGTGTTCACTGTGTTAAGTTGGTCAAGATGAGGATGATTTTCTCATTTTGTGTCACTCCCGATGGCTTAGGTCTCAGTGTGGATGCAAAAGGGCAAAAATTGTACAAAAGTGACGTGAATCCGGTCTTTTTAGTACTCTCCTGTACTCCAGCTGTTGTGTCTTTGATGTACAGATGCATAAAGTTCATAAAACCTGATCTGCACATGCAGAGAGAAATCGGGGGGGAAAAAACGGTGCTTCTGCCAGCTTATTTGTCGATGCCTCTTTTTAATTTTGCACCCCACGTTTCTGTTCTGAAGAAGAAAGAAATGCATACAGGTTTGAAACAACATGAGGTTATTTTGGGTGAACTATCCCTTTAATGCACATATTGAAATCCATCCCACGGATTTCACTCACAGTCATCAGAAGATGTGGCTACAGTGAATGTAGTTCAGCATGAGTGATGAATTTGTAATAGCAGCCCTGCTGTACTAATGTTACTGTAATGACACTCCCAGAGACATGGGGAATAAAATACATTTTAATTAGATAAATGGAATCGATAATCTGTCTTTAGTTTGATAGATCTGTGATGCAGTATAAGCTCTTAATAAACATGAAGTGATGTGCATTGTGCAAGAGTTAATGTGCATGTGTTCTTCGCACCTCTGGACTCCTTTAACAAACGTTTAACAGCTCACAAACGCCTGAGTCTCCGCGGCCAATCAGAGCGCTCGTCCCACAGCTGGCCTGGAAACCCAGCCGAGAGTAATCACCCCACTCTCCGTAATGAGGACAGCGAGGGGTCCCACTGCAACACGGGCCATCTTATTTTACCTCACACATGCTCAAAGTCACAGTTAGGATGAATGTGATGGAATAAACATTCTAATGTTGTAATAAACCCATGTGGTACTTAAATGTGGCATGTAATCTGCTGAATTTTGTGTAGAAAAAGCATGCATCTGGTTCATGCAATATAGCAGTGTTTCGTACAGGATTTTGTGAGATTATGGGGATGGACTTATGTTCCTCTTGGGGGGGTCTGGGGACATGAATCCCAGATAAAAAGATAAAAATTCGCAATTACCTTTTTTATTTTTTATTCAGTGGCGGAAACAAGCTTCCAAATGCAAGAGATAAAGCCTTGAGCTTTTATTTTGACTCAAACTGCAGTTGAGCTTTTATTTTGACGCAAACTGTAGTTGAGCTTTTATTTTGACGCAAACTGCAGTTGAGCTTTTATTTTGACGCAAACTGCAGTTGAGCTTTTATTTTGACGCAAACTGTAGTTGAGCTTTTATTTTGACGCAAACTGCAGTTGAGCTTTTATTTTGACGCAAACTGCAGTTGAGCTTTTATTTTGACGCAAACTGTAGTTGAGCTTTTATTTTGACTCAAACTGCAGTTGAGCTTTTATTTTGACGCAAACTGCAGTTGAGCTTTTATTTTGACGCAAACTGCAGTTGAGCTTTTATTTTGACGCAAACTGTAGTTGAGCTTTTATTTTGACGCAAACTGCAGTTGAGCTTTTATTTTGACGCAAACTGCAGTTGTGCTTTTATTTTGACGCAAACTGCAGTTGTGCTTTTATTTTGACGCAAACTGCAGTTGTTCTTTTATTTTGATGGAATTTTGTTGCAAACTTTAGTTGAACTTTTATTTTGACGCAAACTGTAGTTGAGCTTTTATTTTGATGCAAACTGCTGTTGAGCTTTTATTTTGACGGAATTTTGATGGAAACTTTAGTTGAGCTTTTATTTTGATGCAAACTGCAGTTGTGCTTTTATTTTGATGGAATTTTGATGCAAACTTTAGTTGAACTTTTATTTTGACGCAAACTGTAGTTGAGCTTTTATTTTGATGAAAACTGCAGTTGAGCTTTTATTTTGACGGAATTTTGATGGAAACTTTAGTTGAGCTTTTATTTTGACGCAAACTGCAGTTGTGCTTTTATTTTGACGGAATTTTGATGGAAACTTTAGTTGAGCTTTTATTTTGACGCAAACTGCAGTTGTGCTATTATTTTGATGGAATTTTGGTGGAAACTTTAGTTGAACTTTTATGTTGACGCAAACTGTAGTTGAGCTTTTATTTTTATGCAAACTGCAGTTGAGCTTTTATTTTGACACAATCTGCAGTTGAGCTTTTATTTTGACACAAACTGCAGTTGAGCTTTTATTTTGATGCAAACAGCAGTGGAGCTTTTAATTTATTTATGCAAAATTATGCAAATGTGTAAATAATGCATAACTGGTGCCAGCTACATTACCGAATACACGCTAAATTGAACACATGCCGATTGAGCCGTTCTGAGACGCGGAAACACCGGATCACAAGTGTTCACTACGCTTTGAAACACGCAGCGCAAACATACTGTAAACTTAAGTTACTTTATTTAATTCACAGTCTGTTGCGATTCGATAGGGCACAAAGCCATAATGTGCTTTCGATTTTTAGTTTGTTTGACACATACTTTACCAAAGCAATGGCGCACAACAACATTAGAGACATTTAATGTTATTATGAGAAGTTTTTTAATATTTTCAGTTCATTATGAAACTGGGGCGGCACAGATTAGACTATAGCAGGCCGCCAGAGCCTAGAAGATAATAGTCGCATATAATAATCTCTGTGTAAAAACACATAGATTCAAAGATTTTTAAGAAGAAACAAATTCATTCAAATTTTTTGTATATATCTCAAAACAGTTTAATAAAACATGCAAACATTACTGGTGAACAATGCAATGCAATTCAGTGCCATAATCACATCATATTCTTATGATTAATTAATGTATGTTTTTCATTGAAATCAGAAATGATCTGTTTAATAATCATAAAGTAGAGAGTTTTTCCGTTGTTGTGGGGTATGATTAATTATGACATTAAGGATTTTTTAATAAATTTTACTCATTTGCTGATCAAGTAATTGTTTTCAACTAGTACAAATATAGTTACTCGCAAAGAAAATTAACTAGTGAGTGTAAATGTATAATATTTTAATGTTTCTGACTTTACATTGTGAACATATAATGGGTTCCAAAAATTGCACCATAGCCCAAACTGGGTAGTTCAGGTGATGCGAGTTGTGTTGGTTAGGTGTTAGCAGGGCTGTTCTCACTACACGTTCATTGAACATCCCAATCCACCCCCAGACAAGGAAGGTTAAAGATGTCATCACTGCAGCCAATGTGTTCCTTCAGTCCTGCTGCCGTTCACAGTGATGGTGACAGTGATGAACGACAAAAACTGCTGTTTATGTGATATATTGTGCTTGTTTGATTCAGGATGGTTTAATTGAAAGGATTTAGTGATTATTTACCATAAAAGACTCTTATTTTTGTGATTACCTGACATTAAAATGCAGTACAGTTGGCATTACCCATAATCCTTTGCTGTTTGAATTTGCATACACTCTCTGATTTACAAAACAAGAGTTTTCAGTGTGGTTTTGACTTTAAAATGTTACTGAATGATATTTGTAATGCAAGTTATTGATATTTTTATTAAAATATCCTTCTTTTATCTTATCTTATTTTTAGATTCATATTGTTTTGTCTTTTTAAGGTGGCTCTGCTGGGAATGGACATAGTGTCCGCTCTAGTGACCAGACTACAGGAACGCTTCAAAACACACATAGGAACAGGTGAATAATTTAGTAATATGTATTATAAATAAAAATATGCATTTGATCACTGATTTTCATACGTTTGTTGATTCTCAGAACAATGCAGATGCTAATAATCTAAAGTGTTGTTTCTTCTTCTCTCAGTTCTGCCCAGTTTAATCGATCGTTTAGGTGATTCTAAGGACCAGGTTCGAGATCAAGCACAGTCACTTCTGTTGAAAATCATGGACCAAGCGGCCAATCCGCAGGTGAAACACTTTTGCGTCCTGCTTTAGAGTAAAACTCCTTTTAACTGTGGTTAAAACTGATAAAAGCATATATATATTTATATTTTCGCAGTATGTTTGGGACCGAATGCTGGGCGGCTTCAGACATAAAAACAACAGGACCAGAGAAGCTGTTTGCTTTTGCCTTATTTCCACTCTTAATGTGTATGTATCCATCAGATTTACAGTTTAGTTTAATTTAAAATTCAATTTTATTTTAAATGTCTTTTTCCTTTGTGCTGCAGATATGGAGCCCACGGCTTAACCCTTAGCAAGATCGTTCCTCACATTTGTCATTTGTTGGGAGACCCCACTAGTCAGGTGAGAGTGTTTATCTTCACATCTACAGACTTTTATTCTGTTTTGTGTTTCGTGAGATGGCTGGGATTGTAGTATCGTGGTCTATGTCTCCTCCTGCTGGTGATCACAGGGACTGCGACTGACATTGAGACGACTATGAGATGGTAAAACCATGCTTATTTAATTATATAACATGTTACTGAGTGAATGGTTACCATATTTACATGCTACATAAAAAGGATATATATAAAACCACACTCAACTTTAGTTGTTTTATTTGAGCTTTATATAGTATATTTCATGTATGTTTCCAATGTGGCGAATGCAGCAGCAATTATTTTAAACAAACTACTCTTTAACTATTTAAACTAGGACTGTCTGGATTACTGATTATTCATCTGATTGTGATATTCAATCTAATTGCAATTATTTGAGATAACCGTATTAACGGTTCAGTTTTAATTTCAAACACATTTTTACCAAAGATTATAAAAAACACTGTGCACAAAGATATGTGCGGTTTGTGGGTTGAATTATATTATATTATATTATATTATATTATATTATATTAATATTCATTTTCACAGCATTAAATTAAATCATATGGGTCTATTTTATTATTTTTATTACTATATTATATAAGATTCTATGTAAAATAATAATGTGTTAGGCTTGCACTGCAAGTGACATGAACACAGAATTAATGTGTTATCGCAATTATTTGTATGACAATTAATTGTATGCATAAAATGTATGATTGTGACAGGCCTAATTTAAACATCTATTTTTTTAATTATTTGATGCAGCATAGTGAAGTCCTGTACAATTGTTTAGTATTGCATATTGTGTAGTTTCACATAAAATTTTACAAAGAATCGTGGGCTGTATACTGTGCAATAAACAGTACTTTTGAACATAGTTATAGGTCCATCAGAAATGATCAAGCCTACTTAAAAATCCCATGTATGGGATTTTCATGTGTTGTGGGGTGTAGGGGTGGGCGGATCGATCAAAATATCGATAGTTTCGATGCCAACACTGATATTGGTATCAGATCGATACAATTGTAATTGAATCGATATTTTAATTTAAATATCTCTCCTCTACGTTCACTATACTTTGCTCGTGTCTTCTACCTCTACAATCCTGAGCAAACGCTGCTTTCACATCCATTTGCTCCTCCTCCCCCTCCTGCTGCTCTTCTGTGATTCGTTGTTGTGTCGTCATAAGACTCACTGACACGACGCGCCGAGGAGCAGCGAAGGCTGATAATAGCACATTGAATGAGAGATCAGGGGTGCGTTTCCCAAAAGCATCGTTGGCCAACTATGATCGCAATTTCCATCGAACTCTACTGGTAACGACGGAAGTTGCGACCATAGTTGGCCTTGGGAAACGCACCCCAGGACGGCCGAGAGGAACAGACGGGGGGCTCAGGGAATGTAATTGCACAGGTATATTTGTTCTTTGTTTGTTCTTCAGTAATAATTGTGTGCACTTTATTTCTCTTTATTTAATTTGCTTTTAAAACCAGAAAAAAGGGACAGTTTTTTATTTTTTATTATTTTTTTTATTTTTTAAAGGCTGTAAAACATTCATTCTACAGTGCCTAACAACTAATAATTGTGTGCACTTCAATACATTAATAAAAAAACATTGCCTAAAGAATTGATCATTCATTCACCTACACAAAATTATTTTTTTAAGTAAAAAGTATCGTATTGGTATCGGTAATACTGACCCTATATGTATTTGGTATCGGATCGATACCAAATTTTGCAGTATCGCCCACCACTAGTGGGGTGTTACTAAATAACTATATTTATTATATTGTTTTTTTATGCTTTCTTTATTTTTTTACACTTTTATACATTTGCGGATCATGTTATGGCATGTGTGTGTTCAGTATAGAATCAAGTGTCGTCAGTGTACAAACTCAGACATTGAGAGGAGGACACTGTTCTTTTGATTTGAACATGTTCTTTCTTTGTTATTACAATATATGAGGAGCTCTAAAAATTGCACCATAGCCTGAACTGGGTAGTTTAGGTGATGCGAGTTGTGTTGGTTAGGTGTTAGCAGGGCTGTTCTCACTACACGTTCATTGAACATCCCAATCCACCCCCAGACAAGGAAGGTTAAAGATGTCATCACTGCAGCCAATGGGTTCCTTCAGTCCTGCTGCCGTTCACAGTGATGGTGACAGTGATGAACGAAAAAAACTGCTGTTTATGTGATATATTGTGTTTGTTTGATTCAGTATGGTTTAGGCCACATTTACACATATCCTTTTTTTTATAGAAACAAATATTTCCCCCCCTCCGTTTTCAATAATAACATCGTGCACACAACATCGTTTTCAAAAAAGTTGTCATTTACATCAACACGCATAGATACGCCGCCGAGCGCCATCATAACTATGCCAAACTGGGCGCTCACATGACGTGAAACATTTTCTGGCGCATAATGTGACGTCTCACAGTTGACACGGCAACACGTAACCGAACACATATCAGAAATTTCAGAAATAATCGTTTTCTGTGATAAAAACAGGGTTTTCGTGTAAATGAGAGGCCAAACCGCATGGAAATATCTGCGTCTTCCCTTCGTGTAAACGAGGCGTTAGTTGAGAGGATTCAGTGATTATTTACCACAGAGGGCTCTTATCTCACATAATTAATATTTTTAAAAATCGTGGGCTGTATACTGTGCATTAAGCAGTACTTTTAAACATAGTTATAGGTAAATCAGTGTCTCTATGTGTTTTGCAGGTTCGAGACGGTGCGATGAACTGCCTGGTGGAGATTTACAGACATGTGGGAGAGAGAGTGAGGATGGATCTGGGGAAAAAGGGACTGCCTCAGTCACGGTAATAAAACCACATTGCTGTCCTCCTGTAGTCAATAACTATCCCAGAATGAGTATATATTTATATATATAGTCATTCTTCAAGCAAAACGGCTTATTTCTTTAAATTGGAAGAGTATTTGTGCACCAAGTTTAGGACGTTGGCTAAAAGAAATGGTAACAAATATGTCAATGGAAAAGATGACTTATATTTTAAGGGACAAATGTAAAATTTTTGATGGAGTTTGGGGACCTTTCAGATCGTTCTTAAAATGTGTTAGACTTGGAAAGGTGTTACTAAAAGACGAAGAAAAGAGGATGCATCGAATATTAATGTAAAATATGGAGAGGCTGTTGTTTTTGTTCGTTTTTTTGTGTTTTTTCTTCTTCTTTCTGTTACATGGAAATGTATATGTTTACGTGTATAGTTTAAAAGCAAAAAACAATAAAAAAAAACAAAATAAAGTTAACTTTATCCCTTAAACTAATCTTTGATAATCAAAATTACATATTTAAGATTTTTTTCCTGTGAAAAAAATTTCTTCATGCTTTAAAATAGCTTGAATGTAACTCGACACCCTTACTTCATTTAGTATACACGGACTCATGAATATGCAAATGAGTCCCCGCCTCCATTCACTCACAGCAGTTCATATTACCTGATCAACTGTAGTAAACACAAGTGTAAATGTTAGTGTTAATGTAAATTCAGCCGTATATGTTTGAACACAGCTGGCTTCTAAAAATCAGCATCGACATCCATAGTAAGTCAGTGGAGAAAAGCCCCGCCCCCTCGTGACGGGATTGGTCACATGTTTGTGACAGTAGGAAACGGGCGTTTTTGAGACTTTGAGTCTTTGGTTCACTGCAGTTTTAAGGATAAAATACTCAGCAATGGTGTTGAATGATGAATTTGCACATGGTTTGTCTTAAAGCACATTAAAAACACCACATAGACATACAAACAACATAAAAAACTTGATTATTATTAAATATATAGATATCATTATTATTAAAATCACTGCATCATGACAACACTCCCATCAACATTTTACAAAACATATTTTCTTTTTAAAACATATTAAAAATGTATAATTATTTATCCCTTTAGGATTTATTTTGTAAAAGCTTAACACTTTTCATTTTTCTCCGCTGTTTTCTGTGTTACAAATAAAATAGTGACAGTGTTAGTGTATATGTGTGTTTGAATTATTCTTTTTTATAGTGTGTTCAATATTGTATTGCTTGTATTAAGCGTTTTCTGTTTGTTTTGTTCAGGTTGAATGTGATTTTCAGCAGGTTTGATGAAGTCCAGAGGTCTGGGAACATGATCCTGTCCTCAGGTGAGTGAATCTGGTTTTGTTTGACGTGCTGGAAGTGATGTGTGTGTGAGCAGGAACAGGGATGAAAGCGATGAAAGCGTGTTCAGGTGCTGTATGACGTTACTGGGACATTAACTGAGGTTTCTTCTATGTGTGTGTGAATTGCTCGCTGGTGAGATTGTTCCTGTTGTTCAGCTATTGTTTCCTCGCTGCCCCAGTTTCATTGTGCGTGTGATTTTGTGTGTGTGTTTTGACTGTAGTTTTGGTTTCGTTTGAGATGGTGGAATATGTACAGACTTCATCCATCAGCATTTCACAGTTTACAAACAGTAATACGTTTTCCCTTTCTACAGTACATTATGCAAATGAAGAAAATACATCCATATGCATTTAAAGACATTCAATCTAAAGCATATAAATGGCAGAAGTGATGACTGTTTCAAAAGTGTCAAGCACCCACAATGTTTCCTGTCAATCATCTTATAATTGCACCATGGTTTAGTAGTGCATTAGGCTAAGATAGATTAACATTGAAGAAACTGCTCGTGTTTGTGCATGAGAGTGTCGTGACTCGTGAGACAGCAATATTTTACACCAGATGTCTGTTGTATCACTTCCACAAGTCTGTGTTTTTTTTTACCTGGTTGGTGAAAACCAAGCATCTGAATAGTCCTGAATAGGGTTGTCATAAGTACTACCGGTACTGAAATTGATACTGAATTTTAAAAAATATATTTAAAATATTTGTTATCTGTTGATAGGCAAACGCTCAAGTGTGTAAGTGTGAAAGCGCTCTGTGAAGAGCGTCAACGGTTTCTTTTTACAACATGCTTTTGATGTGATCATTGTAGCCAATCACAGACGTATCTGTTGAGCGCATGAACGCAATAGCCAATCAGAGGTGATTAAGTTAGTTTTTGTTACTGAGTTTTTGTTGGTGTGTGCTTTAATGTTCTTCATGCTTGCAAATCCTTCCATTATTGCCAACAAAGTGTACACATGATGTCAATAAGAGATTCATTGTGCAGTCAGTGTAGAAAGTGTTTTGGATTATAGCAGGAGTTTTCGCAGGATTGTAGATTTTATTAAGCAGGAAGATTTCTGAGCGTAAGTGAGTAGATATATTATGCAGCTGTACGGCTCATAATAATGTTGTAATGCTGTAGAAATGTTTTCGTTATGGTTTTGAACATTCAGCGCTCTCTGAGGCCCCGTCCACACTACTGCGTTTTCGTTTAAAAACGGAGACCTTTTGCTACGTTTGCACCTCCCGTCCACACTAAAACGGGAAAAACGAAGACCCAAAACGGAGAAGTTTAGAAACGCTGCAGCTCCGTTTTTCGTTTTGAATCTTCGGAGGGCGTTTTAGTGTAGACGGGACAAAACGGAGGAGTTTAGAAACGATGACGTAGAAGGTCACGCTCGGCTCTATGATTGGGTGTCATCACCCATGACGTATCCTTCCCTGATTCGTCAGCCACCCATCACATGTCCCGTCACCGGAAGAAAACAAACAAAAACATCCTGGACTACGTAGCTGATGTTAGTGAGTGCAACATGGATAACGAATTACAAGCGTTACTGACTTTAATGTCTTTGTTAGCAGCTGTTGTGCAAGCAAATTCTGCATTTTACAATGCTATAACTGCCTACATGCGCCGGAGGCAAACTATTATTCGAGCGATCTATGACAATTCCCGTGTGCAGCGGCGGTCCATGAAAAGAAATCTCTGGTCTTCGACATTTTCTAATCTTTGCAGAGGTAGCTAACGTTACTTGCTTCCTCATCAAATCTGAGGAATAGTCCATCCGTTTCCTGTTTACACCGGCACGCGCATGCACAGTGTTGGAGAATGGTCACGTGATCCGAGTTTTCAGTCGTTTTAATGTGGACGGAGATCAATTCTAATACACAGCTAAAACGCTGGTGTGGACGGAGATCGTTTTCGTTTTAATTCTCAGTTTTTAAACGAAAACGCAGTAGTGTGGACGGGGCCTGAATTACAATAAAAGGCCAAACATGCAGGCAGCATTTGTTTCCAGGCCTGTTTAAAGGTTAACGGCATTACAGACACACGGCGGCCCCTTAAAACAAAACACTTCGAAGAGAGACTTCAGCCAAATACAAACCATCACAGCCGAGGAACGACACGAGACACGTCTGGAACAGTCTTTCGTTTATACACATCGGTATTTTTGTCTTGTTTTCCAGTGCAAACATTCTTAAATCAAGATATATTTGCTTGAAGCAAAATGACATGAGACATTAAGTCTTGTTTTCTGAAAAATGTATCAAAATGAAGTGAGTTTATGGTTTAAAGGGGCTATTTGTATAATTCAGAAACCCGTGTTATTAGTGACACCGGTGGCCGTTAAGTGAACTGCAGCAGCACTTACTGCTCGTAACGTACAAGAGACTGAACATGATTCAAGACTCGATTTACACTCAGTGAAGATCTTTTTCGTTCTTTTCTTAGGGGTAAATATAATTCGGAAATAGCTTTGTAGTGATATACTGTTAACGAACATCCCGACGCCGTCCACTTCTGGTAGGGCTGCTCGATTATGGGAAAAATCATAATCACGATTATTTTGGTCAGTACTGAAATCACGATTATTTATGTAACACGATTATTTCACATGACTTTGGGAACGTGTTACATTTATTAGAAAGATTTATTTCAACAATTCTTAAAAAATAGAAATTTGAACATTTATGGTACTTTAACTATTAAAATAAATAATATAACAGATAATACTTCAATAAGTATTTAATAATTCACGCTGGTTTACCACTTATAATGCGGGCAATTCCCCCGCAAACATTGATTCACTCTAGCATGTAGATTGTATAAGTAGCCCAAATTAATCCACACAGATTATAAAATCAAATCAATCATTTTAAAACTTTCTCCAAGACGCAATTTCACAAACCGTGTGTTTGTTCAGCTGTGCTGCGTCTTCTCTCTCTCTGTCGCTCAAAACGGGTTGGACAAGGCAAGCGTCGAAACATGAGTCGGGAGTCGGGACATGACGGAATTGTCACTTGCAGAATCGGGCCAGCATTGCATCATAAATAAAGTTGATAATTCTCACTTCTTTTTAAGTCTTATCAGTTTAAACATTCAAACTGAGAAAGTTTATGGCTTCGGGAGGGGTGGATGTGCGCGTGTCATTCAGAACACAAGACAAAATAAGAGTGTTCTTGCAAAACAGAACATAGCAAAATAATCGTTTTTATTCGATTGTACTATTTTGGTGATCGTTGGGAGCCGAAATTCAATTAATTGCACAGCCCTAGCTGAGAGTGATGTTTAAAGGAATGTGTAAATATGTGCTGTTCAGAAAGCATCTGATCATAGTGATGTGTGTGTTTGCAGCAGATCTGAGATTCACCGGCAACATGTCGACAGATGAGCTCATTAAAATTACACTGTTATGATAGTTTGATTATATTTTTATTTTCTGATAGCGTTCGCTGCTCTCACAATCAGGCTGTTGAAGAGGAAAATGTTCCCGTTATTAGCTTTGGTCCGGTTTACACTTGGTATATACAACTCAAATGTGACCACATGTGATCAGATTTCTGTCTTTGAGGGAACAGTCTCTGATTTTATAAAGTATATTTGAGACTGTTGACTATATAGATCTGGCTCTGTGAGACTATAGCTTGAATGAATCCATGACACACATTGACATTACAGTACAGAACGGCTCTTTCAGCTTATCATCCTGAACATTGTATAAGCATTCGTTCGTTTTATTGAACGGAAGAGAGGCTCTCAGGCGTCCTTCACATTAACATCAGTCACTCTACAGCATAAAGCATAAACTCACTTCATTTTGATGCATTTTTCAGAAAACAAGACTCAATGTCATTTTGCTTCTGAAGTATATGTGTTTTTATTTTTATTTACCAGAACGTCTGAGCTGCTGTTTTCCATACAGTAAAAATGGATGTTGATTTATTCTGACTCCAAAATGGACAAAAACACCATAAAAGCATCATTAAGTTACTCCATTTGACACAAGCACTATATTCTGAGTGTTCTGAAATAATATGATGCTTTTCTGTGAGGAAGAGATTTAAGGCTCGTTCACACCAAGAACAACACCTATATTAGCGTCCACACCTGCGCACAATATCCTCCTGTTTATAAGCGCTGAAGTTTTGTCGTCTGTCGCTTTAAACGCTTCAGCTCTTTAAAGCAGGATGGATTCTGATTGTCAATGTTTAATCTAAAAATAAAACTGAAAGTGATTCCAACTATATCGTTTCTCTGTGCCGTTATCGTTATAGTTGTGGTGTGTGAACTCTGCTATTCTTTTGTATTTTGAATGATTTTAATACTATATCTTATCATAATAGTTATCGTCCTTGTTGTAAACAGGCTTTTTTGTCACTGATGCTCTTTCACTCCATCAAAGTTCTGAAATGTCATTGTGATTTATGCTCAGATAACAGATTTGACAGACTTTTCATTTTTGTGTGAACTATTCCTTTAAATGTGAGTGAGGTCAGTAGAGAGGGAGTCGCTGCAGATGCAGTATGTGTGTGTGTGTGTGTGTTCAGTCACAAGACACAGCAGAGCTTCATTTCTCCAAACCAAGCCTCCGTCATGACAGCAGGGGACGGTAAGATCTCATGAACATTTCTGCGTTTAGATCAGCAGCTCCGGTTGTGTTTCACCAGTGTGTTGCAGGTGCGTTAAAGATGTGTTTCTGTGTAATGATGTGATCTAATGCATGGAAGGATCCAGTGTTTCAGGGTTTCGTCTGATAGTCGTCCTCGTTTCTATTCAGGTGCGAGTTTTATAATCTTCTGAATGTCTCAAGCTCATCTTGTATATCTGAAGCTGGATGTTTCGAGCTGCAACTTGGAATCAACATCATTAGCATATTAATGCTGTTTAACGGCTCGTTTGCTGGTTCAGTTCATGTGAGTTTCACGTCTCAGGTATCTGAAGTGCTCTGAAGTATTCATGATCATGAACTCAATATTTGATACTCTTCCATTCACACAACTTCAGGGTCCTGGGATGTTTGTCTTTTTCACGTTTAGGAAATTTTCTGATAGCATTCGTTCCCGTTACCACCTTTGCCCCGTTTACACCTGGTATTTACATCTCATACGTGACCACTTGTGATCAGATTTCTATCTTTGAGGGGAAGGTCTCTGATTTCGTGACGAACATAACATGCATCAATGTAGTGACTTATATAAAGCGCAGAATAAAAATGCACAGTTTGCAGAAATTCCCTAATATACTGTGATTGCTTGTCAGGTCACATGCATTTCTGACCGCCTGTTGCATAACCCGCTTACACTATTACAAGTTAATCATCTCTTTTTTTTTCTTGAAGGTCATAACTTTTATTAAAGTCAGTTGCATAAAAATTAGATTGATCTAATTTTAGATAAAAAAGAAGACTAATGTATGACTAGACACATTCTTAACATTATGCAAATTAAACAGTTTAGACCACATTTACACTTGTACTTCTCTCAGAAAATTTAAAAATGTTTTGTTTTTAATCAAATTAACCCAAATTTAGTTTTAGAATTTAAAATTGTAAATATATTTTAAGTATATATTATCAAATTTAATAACTCAAGTGGATTGCAATATTTCTACTCGTCTGAGAAAATTACTAATATTCTTGAAAAGTTAATACAAATGTAGTTTTAGATTGTTTTTGGAAAAATGGGTCATGAACATCTTCTGTCAAACTTCAATAATTCACATATAGTTTTCACCATGAACATAGCCAAAGAAACTGGCACTATTTAATGAACAAATAAATGAACTGAGACAAATCTTCATACCAGATGCGAGTCGCTGAAGTTACTAGCAATAAAATGAGCACTAGTAATCAAACACACAAATAAAATCCGTTTTAAAACAATAGTCAGTTAAAATCAATTAGTTTGTCTTGGTGTGCTCCATAAACAGCAACTGTAATGAAGAGAAAATGAGCCTCAGTTTCCTCCGATGTTTGTGTTTTCAGCTGAATGTTGCTTTTGTCCTGCATTTCTCAGCTGCCAATTAACATGCCTGCGGTGAATAGAGGCCTGTGATTGTGAATCAGAGAGAGACGGGCATCAACGTCAGCATTAGATGTCCGACAACATGAAATCTAACGGAGGTTTGTGCAGTTTAATATGGTCTTTCTGCGCTGTTTCAGGAAAGAGAAACGGGGGGATTTCAGTGTGTTTACAGCATCTTGTGTGTGTTTCGTAAGAGTGAATGTGTGTGTGGGATTTGCATTTTGAGATCAGCCCACACACACACACTACTGCGCAAAAATAAGCGGCTTTGGATTGGACACACCGCTGAAATAGGACACTTTTTTTTTATTTTACCTCTGGTCGGTCAAACTACTCGTCACTTCATATGAAACACTTTAAAAGTAGGTTAGAGAATCATTTGGCTGGAAAATGAGAATTGCTGATCAGATATTGTGTGGTTTTTTTTTTGCCTTAAGGAGGGAGTTAGATCGTTTAGTTTGATGTGTTAATGCACTGTAACATGCACACATGCAGATAAGGAAACTTTTGGGTGATTCACCCCAAAATCAAATGATGAAATTATATTTTGAATTAACAAAAGGAAAACTATATTTAGGACCATTCAAAACAATGTTTTCCATTATGGCTGTTTTCATGACAATTAAGCAGATTTAAATTCTTCAAATTCTCATTAATGTAATGATAAATAAAAAATGGTGTATTCTTTTTTTATATAGATCATGCATTAATGTTGTAGTGATTCCTTTTGCTTCTTTACTCAAATCAGGATTATTACTGATAACTAAATTTAAAACTAAAACCATATTTTGTCTGCATCAGTGTTCTGTTAACTACACCATAATGTTAAAACATTTTTGGTTATGTAACATCCCATCAGTCAGTGAATATTTCTCACATTCAGTCTTAATGAGGAGTATGTAGTTGAACTTCCTTACTGATAGGGATGCACCGATACCACTTTTTAAGGGTCGAGTACGAGTACCGATATTTTTTTCCTGGTACTCGCCGATACCGATACCGATGCCTGTTGTACTGGGGGGTTTTCTCGTTTTATGTGGCAATTTTCTAAGAACAACACAATGAGACTAATGAACAAATCAGCATCTTTATTTTCAACAACTTAAATAAACTTAAAAAAATAAATCATTCTTATTGAGCTTATCACAAATTTTCAAAGCCCAAATTTCACAGTGTCCAATAACCTCCAAAGGGCAAAACCAAGGACATAATGAATGTAATTTTTACCTGCCTGTCACAAAGTTGTCAAAGTTCTAAAGAAATCACAGACAACAAGACAATCAAATTTGTCATAAAGTGCCAAAGAAATCACAGAACAAATGTTTAACATAACACTGAGTAACAATGTAATCACAGCCGAAAGTGTAAAGTGAAATATTAGAGTGTACTATTAAATCTAGCAACACTATAACTGCAGGAAGAGTGCTCATAAGAATTAAGAAATATAAGCTAAGGATATACGTGAGGTATCGGTCTTTGGTATCGGGGTATTTTTACGAGTACGAGTACAAGTACATGAGCTTGGTATCGGGCCCGATACCGATACTGGTATCGGTATCGGTGCATCCCTACTTACTGACTTTAATACGGCAACAGTTTCTTAAGCCACAGACACTTTTTATGTCAGCGGTCAGAATATTTCCATGTGTTTTAAAACCCAAAGTTTTTACACTTTTCTCCGCCAATTTTCCTTTTTTTGATCTAGGAATCATTAGTCAGGATGATCAGTGTGTGGCGTCAAACACAGTTTGTTGTGAAATCTGGAGTTAAATCACAGGATCAGGACAGATTCTGTCTAATCAGCCCGTGTTCTACTTGCAGAGATTATTATTTACTCATATGACCGTGTTGATCATTTGTGATTTAGATTTTTCAACCGGATCGTATTTGTGTATCTGTTATATAATGTTTGTTATAAAAGTTTGAGTCTTGTTTTAAGGCCCATTGTGGCATTTTATTATTGTACTCATTTACAATTGATTTTGCAATTGTAATTACAATTTCAGCAGGAAGTGACATATATCTAAAATGCAAACTTGCTTTGTAACACAAACCAGCTGATTATCTTCAGTGTTCTGCCCCCTGCTGGCCTGCATTAGCATCTGTCAATGTTTATATTGCTATTAGACCACAATATTCCTCAATATTCCTTTTGCATTTTAACTTATAACTAGAGCGCTGATTATTTGTTACACTGTTAATTTCAGCCATGAATCATTATTATATGTAGCATTAGTGTCATTATTTAGCTCAATTCAGTTCAAATTTTGTTCTCATAGAATATCTTCAGTGCATTAAATCTGATATTACTGAATATTTATTGTCTTTCTATCAGAAACGCCGCGTCCATCAGTGTGTTTTAGATGTGTTGTGACTCCTTAAAAGTGCTGAGTGTTTTCAGTGTGTGAGTGACTGTGTGTTTGTCAGCGCGAGGTGATGACTTCACCAGGAGTCATGATGATGTCATACTTCAGTCAGCTGTTTAGATTAGACACAAACTTTTGTGTGTGTGTATAGGGTGTGATATTACTATACTGCACTATTAATATTTCTGCAGTATGTAGTACACACATGTACATTATGTGAATTTTCTGTTCACATGGAATACCTAGTACCTACTTCTCTTGTGCAAAATGTGCTGTTCATGTTCAGTGATGTCGTTTATCCCACAATGCAATGCTCTCAGATTGATTTGTGATGAATAATCCAGGACAGGACAGAATTTCTAAATCACACGAGGTCCCCAGATAATACTAATTCAGTGCGAATAGGGCTTTACACTGCAATTCCAAGCGTTCTCCTGGTTTTCTTTATCTTGGTTTTCGATCTTCTGTCTGGTTTTTGCCTCTGACCCTGTTATTGTTTAGACTGATTACCTAGCGTTTATGACCTTTGCCTGTTTTCGTCTACGATTTTGGATTATAATGGGTTGTTGAGTCCATAACAAAAGAAGTCAATGAGAGCATAGTCTGGGAGGTTAGTGAAATCGGTAATACCTAGGAAGTCCTATATGTGGTCCTCGAGCGTAATGAGGTAATGAGACACAGGTGAAAGTGATAATGGATGTGTCACGTTACAGTTACAAAAAGTGGAGAGGAGGACTCAAGTGCAGCAACGGATGATTTATTAACAAAAGAAAACAAAACACAAAGCAAAAACCCACAAGGGGGAAAACACAATAAATGAGACATTAAACAAAAACTGAACCTGAAGAACAAACACTGACTCTGAACACGAAGACCATCACACAGAAACTGGGAAAACATATGACAACGATCCGACAAAGACTGCAAACAAGAGGGGACTTAAAAAGGGAACAAATCAAGAGGGAACAGGTGGAAGAACTCAAACACTAATCAGGTAACAAGGGGGAGGGATCAAACAATAACGAGAGCACATGGCCGAACATAACAAAGACACCCAAGTGCAATACAAGACAGGACAGACACGTGACAGGATGATGGTCTGGGCAAAGGATTATGGGGAATGGAGTTTGTGGATGTGTGGTGATTGTCAGGGTTGGAGTGCCCTCTTATGGTTATCCCGGGCACTCTCACTGGTGATCGTTATGGCTGCCCTCTAGAAACTAATAATTATAATGTTTTTAATTATACTTGTGATATTTTTAAATTACACTTTTATTCATTATTATTCAAATTAGCCTCCATCAATTTGACTCATCTTCTCTGCAAAACACAGCTCTCTAGAAATTAATAATAATAATTATTATTATTCATATCAGTATTAATAATATTTTTTTTATTATTCATATAATGTTTTTAATGTATTTATTTTTATGAAATATGTTATAATTAGTAATTCATAATACATTTTTATTTTTAAATAAATTGATTTAATCTTTTTTTTACTTTTTTATACATTTAATACATTTTACTCAAATTGGAACAGATATTTTATTTTAATTTTGAAATTTTTATTATGAGATGACAACTAGACATTCACTGAATTAATCATGCGCTGAAGTGAGGCCATGTGACAACATACTAAAACATTTATCATTACATACTGCATACTGTTTTGTTTCGCATACGGTTTTAAAAAATAGTATTCAGTATACATGTAGTAAGCAGTATGCAGTATTATTGTAGTAAGCAGTATGCTTGTAGTAGGCAGTATTATTTTAGTATGCATGTAGTATGCAGTCTGCTTGTAGTAAGCAGTATGCATGTAGTATGCATTATTATTTCAGTATGCAGTATGCTTGTAGTACATTCATTCACATAGATAACATTCACATAGATAATGCAGAAAACAATATGGCAAAAGAAATCAAAACTGTTTTAAAAACTTTTGATCTGACTCAGCATGTACATGGAGCCACACATAATCGTGGACACACTCTAGATTTACTTATCAGTAAGGGTCTAAACATTTCATCAATTGTTATTAAGGATGTAGCACTGTCTGATCATTTTTGTATTTTCTTTGATATATTGATCTCTCCTGCCATTGAAGCTAGATCTGTGTCTGTCAAGAAGAGATGCTTAAATGAGAACACTAGTGTACTATTTATGAAGGCTATATCTTTAACACCAAGCATATCTGCTGACTCTGTTGATTTTCTCCTTGATTCTTTTAACTCAAAAGTTAAGAGTGTAATTGATGATATTGCTCCTGTGAAAGTCAGGAAGAAGAGTGGCAGACAAAAAGCACCTTGGAGAAACTCAACAGCAGTGCAAAATATGAAAAGACAATGCAGAAAAGCAGAGCGCATGTGGCGGAAGACAAAACTTGTAGTCCATTATAACATCTACAAAGACAGCATCCATGCTTTCAATAAGGAACTAAGCAAAGCTAGACAGACTTTTTTCTCGAATATTATAAACAGCAATATAAACAACACGCGCACTCTTTTTGCAACTGTAGAGAGACTGACAAACCCCCCAAGCCAGATTCCCAGTGAAATGCTCTCAGTGAGAAAGTGCAGTGAGTTTGCTTCTTTCTTCTCTGAGAAAATCAATAATATCAGAAAGGTGATCAGCTCATCCTTGAGTTGCGCTGGGGTCAGGCAGATCAAACAACAGCACGAGAAAGTAGCCACTATGTCTGATTTCGAAGAAATTGATGGCAAAATTTTGGAAGAAACCGTACAGCAACTAAAAACATCAACCTGCGCCCTTGATGCACTTCCCACATCTTTTTTCAAAAATGTGTTACACAGCTTAGAAGCAGATCTCCTAGAAGTGGTAAATGCCTCACTTCTCTCTGGGAGTTTTCCGACCTCCCTGAAAACTGCTGTTGTCAAGCCCCTCCTGAAAAAGAGCAATCTGGATAAGACCATATTAAACAACTATAGACCGATCTCAAATCTTCCTTTCATAGGCAAGATCATTGAAAAAGTTGTCTTCAATCAGCTGAACAAATTCTTAAGCTCGAATGGATACTTTGACCATTTTCAATCTGGTTTCCGACCGCACCACAGTACAGAGACCGCGCTCATAAAGATAATAAATGATATTCGCTTAAATACTGATACAGGCAAATTATCAGTGCTGGTACTACTCGACCTCAGTGCTGCATTTGACACTGTCGATCACAAAATACTTCTTGACAGGCTGGAAAACTGGGTCGGGCTTTCTGGGATAGTCCTAAAATGGTTCAGGTCATACTTAGGAGGCAGAGGTTATTATGTGAGTATAGGAGACCATAAGTCTGAGTGGACATCCATGACATGCGGAGTCCCTCAAGGCTCAATTCTTGCGCCACTCCTATTCAACCTGTACATGCTCCCAATGAGCCAAATAATGAGAAAGAACCAAATCGCTTACCATAGCTATGCAGACGACACACAGCTCTACTTATCCCTATCGCCTAACGATTACAGCCCCATTGACTCCCTTTGCCAATGCATTGATGAAGTAAACAATTGGATGTGCCAAAACTTTCTTCAGTTAAACAAAGACAAAACTGAAGTCATTGCGTTTGGAAACAAAGATGAAGTTCTCAAGGTGAACGCATACCTTCAGTCTAGGGGTCAAACAACTAAAAATCAAGTCAGGAATCTGGGTGTGTCTCTGGAGTCAGACCTTAGTTTCAGTAGTCATGTCAAAGCAATAACTAAATCAGCATATTATCACCTGAAAAATATTGCAAGAATTAGATGCTTTGTTTCCAGTCAAGACTTAGAAAAACTTGTGCATGCTTTCATCACCAGTAGGGTGGATTATTGTAATGGACTTCTCACTGGCCTTCCCAAAAAGACCATAAGACAGTTGCAGCTCATACAGAACGCTGCTGCTAGGATTCTGAGCAGAACCAGAAAATATGAACACATCACACCAGTCCTCAGGTCTTTACACTGGCTGCCAGTTACATTTAGGATTGATTTTAAAGTATTATTACTGGTATATAAATCATTCAATGGCCTAGGACCTCAATACATTGCAGATATGCTCACTGAATATAAACCCAACAGATCACTCAGATCATTAGGATCACATCGGCTAGAAATACCAAGGGTTCACTCTAAGCATGGCGAGTCTGCTTTTAGCTACTATGCCAGCCGCAGCTGGAACCAGCTTCCAGAAGAGATCAGATGTGCTCCTACAGTAGTCACATTCAAATCCAGACTCAAAACACATCTGTTTAGCTGTGCATTTACTGAATGAGCACTGTGCCACTGTTCGTCCGACTGTTTGCACTGTATTTTATTTTATGTTTTAATTATTCTGATTTCTGTATTTTATCTTTTATTCTAAACTGTTTTAATTATTCTGATTTCTTTTGATTATTTTAATTTCTTCTATGTAAAGCACTTTGAATTACCATTGTGTATGAAATGTGCTATATAAATAAACTTGCCTTGCCTTGCCTAGTATGCAGTATGCTTGTAGTATGCAGTATGCTAGAATTTCATTGTGAACGCAGCCCGTGTGCTTGGCCCCTCCCCCTGCTCGCCTCCACCCAGTGATCTGTGGGCGGGGCTTCATCAGTAATAGATCAGCCCACCATCCTCCAGTTTACACACACACACTCACACTCACACGGAGGCAGGGAGGGGTCGAGCTGCCGGTGGAGGCTGTGTCAGAATGAGGCAGCGTGGGAAAGCGTGACGATATGTTGAGGAAGCTGGTGTGTCGGAGGATCTGTGCCTGTAAGTGTCTCACTGTCCACTGCATGAGCGTCAGACACACACACACACACACACACACACACACACACACACACACACACACACACACACACACACAGTAAGTGTCTCACTGTCCACTGCATGAGTGTCAGACTGACAGACAGGAGATCTGTAGGTCAGGAGGAATGATAGCAGCTCACATCTGTCTGTCTCTGCGCTGTGTGTGTGTGTGTGTGTGTGTGTGTGTGTGTGTGTGTGAAATCTGATAACTGTGATTAAATGCTGCATGTAGACCGTGTGTGTGTGTGTGTGTGTGTGTGTGTGAGGTTTTGCCTTCACAACCTGCGTTATGGAACCTCTCAATAGTCTCTGCAAGGAAAACTGCTTGATAAAAACATAAAATAACGTGAGTGAAAATGTACAAATTCAGAGGGGGTTTGTGAGGGTTTAAAGGGCTGAAAATGCTTTTTCTTGGTGTAGAATTGGTTGTAGTTTGCACTTTGATGAAAAATCCTTTTGGTAGCAGTTTTTGAGTGTATTAATGGTTGCATACTTTTCTTTTAGGGGTCAGTCAAGGGTTTGCGTTAGTCTGTTTATTTATATAAGACATTAGATGTTTGTGGTATGTCCTCGTATAGATAGCTGGATAAGTGTGTGTGTGTGTTTATTTTCCCCGGTGGTTTCTGGAGTAGTTCAGAGCGTATTAGACCATCCACAGTGAAGGATTGTGGGAAAGAGGTGTTGACATTAATGCATGATGAATAAGGTTGAGGTGTGTGTGTGTGTGTGTGTGTGTGTATGTGTGTGTGTGTGTGTGTGTGTGCGCGCGTGTGCGCGCACGCACGTGTGTGTGCATAAATAATTCATGGCGATTGATTGCTGGTCTGGCAGATCTTGGTGCTCGTTCCCTCTCTGGAAGGGAATCATCCGTCCACGCAGGGTTTTTCCTGAGCAAAGGAGCTGCTGTCCTTCAGAGCTACACACACACACACACACACACACACACACACACACACACACACACACACACACACACACACACACACACACACACACACACACACACACACACACACACACACACACACACACACACACACATTATCAGGATGTTCAACTGAACATATCAAATCATGTGGTGCAGCAAGAATAATCGTTCTTCATCGCTGGTGTTCCAGTCTCGTCTTAAAAACACTTTTTAATATTTAGACCACTTTTATTATTGATTGCTATCAGGGTGCGAAGAGAGTTTCAGAAAGTTGGCTAGCTTTAAATGAGGGATTTCTCTGTCGTTCCTCAGATAAGAACATCGAGGATGAAGATTCGGCGGATGGAGGGCGTTCCTCGTCGTCCTCTAAAGGAGCGTCATCGGTGCGTCGAACGGGATCCCTGCGCAGGCCGAGCTCCGCTTCCAGCGCCAAGAGCTCAGGTCAGAAGCAGTTTCAGGGGTTTATGTTATTTAATTAATTTTGGTGTTTTAGCCTTTTTATTGAATAGGACAGTAGCTAGACAGAGAGTGAAGAGAGAGGGAGCCGGGACTCGAACTCGGGTCGCCTGAAGCACAATCATTTATGTTATTCTTATGAAACTGATAGGTTTGGCCTTCTGAATGGCCGATTCCAGTGTTGTTTGTAATAAAAGTAATAAAAGATCTTAATTGGATGGAACGCCTATTTTTATACACTTTTTGGGATATGGCATAAAAACAGTGTACTTGTTGCTTCTCGTCTCCTCAGGTAAAGAGAGCTCTGGTGCCGGAGCTGTCGATGAAGAAGACTTCATCCGAGCCTTTGAAGATGTGCCGACCGTACAGGCGAGTCAGAAATACTAATGCTATTGCGTCAACCACTGAGCTGTCAATCAAACTTTATTATTCAAATGTTTGGGGTCAGAAATTAATACTTAATTCTGCATTCAGTTGATCAATAGTGACAGTAAAGACATTTATAATGTTTATTAAATTAAATGGAAAATAGGTCTCTGAACTTTTTAAGCAATCTTGATATTACTGTAGATACTGATGTTAGTTTGTTCATTTTTAGTAGAGAACTCTCTCGTTTGTAGCTCTCTTTAAACAAAACTACTAGGAATCATCAACGGCACGTTTATCTGTTGTGTGGAGCATCTGTTTGGACGTCCTGTGCCGGTGTGAGAGGACTCTCGGTTCAATGGCTTTTCCATTAGAGATCTCTGGAGAGACGCCAGATTTCAGTGGGTTTGATGACGCTGTTGTTTGACTCACAGATATACTCCTCTCGAGAGCTCGAGGACTCCATGAACAAGATCCGAGAAATTCTCTCCGATGACAAACATGATTGGGAACAGCGAGTGGCTGCAGTGAGTCATTTCACATTTATTATGGAATAAAACACCTGATTATTAACCATCTCTCTGGAATACTTGATTGTTCAACCCCGTAAGACCTTCGTTCATCTTCGGAACACAAATTAAGATATTTTTGATTAAATCTGTGAGCTGGATCACTCCTCCATAGGCTTCTAAGTGATTTAAACTTGTTCCCCCCCAAAAAAAGACATCGTTAAAATAGTCCAAGTGACTACAGTGGCTCAATCTTAAGTTTATCAAGCGACGAGAATACTTTTTTTTTCTCGCAAAAACAAACAAAAATAACGACTTTATTTCAACTATTGATTTCCTTCTCTGTGGGCCTCGAGTGAGTTCACTAGTGTAACAGCGCAGCGCTTCTGTGTTGTACACGCATCACACACATGACCAGCGTCGGCCAATAGTGAGCCTAAGTGTGACGTACAACACAGAAGCGCTGCGCTGTTAAACTAGTGAACTCATTATAAACTTATTGTTAAGCCACTGTAGTCACTTGGACTATTTTAACGATGTCTTAAATAACTTTTAGAAGCCTATGGAGGAGTGATCCAGCTCTCAGATTTAATCAGAAATATCTTAATTCGTGTTCTGAAGATGAACGAAGGTCTTACGGAGTTGAACAACATGAGGGAGAGTAAATACTGACAGAATTTAAATTTTTGGGTGAACTATGCCTTTAAAGCAGTATTGTCCACTATTTCCTATATAGCCTAACTGTTTCTCATCTTACATATTATCCAAATCATTTAAACTCAAATCAATAGTTTGTCCATTTATTCTATTGTTTAAGAAGCAGGAAAGCGTAAAGTCAGCTTGTCAGGAGTGCTGAAAGTCAAGTATATGTGTGAGCGTAGTTCATGTATTGTTTGGTTTGCAGCTGAAGAAAGTGCGTTCTCTGCTGTTGGCCGGCGCGAGCGACTACGACGGCTTTTCCCAGCAGTTACGGCTCCTCGAGGGCTCGTTCAAGCTCTCGGCCAAAGATCTGCGCTCGCAGGTGGTGCGTGAGGCCTGTATCACACTGGGGTGAGGACTTTTACATTCATGCTTTTATACAAAACAACGGAACAAAAGCAATTTTTCATAATATAGAATGGCAGGTCTATTAGACTGGGTTAGGGAGCAAGCTAAAGACTTAGGAAGCAAGCTAAAATGAAAGACTTAGAGGCAGATGCCTTAATATGTAAATGCTCTTAGACTGTAAAAATTATTTAAAACGATTTTATGAAATGTTAGCTTACTAGTCTTCTGTGTTATTTGTCTGTACCTATGTGTTTGTATTTTTTTATATGCTGGTGCCTGTCTTGGCAGACATCTCAATGGGACTCACCTGGTTAAATAAATAAAATAAAGAATAGCAGACTTTTTTTGATGTATTATATATTCATATATGTTTAAATATATATTTAATTAACACTTAAAATTCTCGCAATGATGAAAAATATCAATAAAAATATTGAATCATATTTATATATAATATTTATATTCAAATATAATGTTTAAAATATCAAATATTAACATATAAAGTTCCTGCAATAACAAAAAGTATCAAAAAATATATAAAATTCTATTTGTATATAATATGTACATATTTATATTCATATATATAATTTCTAAAATGTATTTAACACTTAAAATTTCAACTATACGTGAAAGTATCAATAAAAGTATTGAAATGTATTTATATATAATATTTATATATTTATATTCATATATATATATATATATATAATCATTAATATATATTCCATTAACACTTTAACCTCTTGCAATACTGAAAAGTATCAATAAAAGTATTGAATTGTATTTATATACATTATAATATATATATATATATATATATATTTTTTTTTTTATATTCATATATAATGTTTAAATTGTATTAAATTAATACAAAAAAATCCTGCAATTCTAAAAAGTGTCAATAAAATATTTAATTATATTTATATAATATTTATACATTTACATTCATATGTGACGTTTATAAAATATTGCATTATATAGATATTATATATAAATATATTTGTATTTAATGTTTAAAATATTTTAAATTAACACCTAATGTTCCTGCAATAATGAAAAGTATCAATAAAATTGAATAATATTTACATATAATATTTAAAAATATATTTAAATTAAAGGTGGGGTATGTGATTTGCAAAACGGCCGGCAGATTTTGAAAATACACAACTCATAAGGTCCTACCTACTTCTCCTCCAACGCTGGCTCTGACTCCACCCATTCGAAAAAAATGGACGCGCAATCAAGCACGAGCGAAAACTCAGATGCCCATACATAAACACAAACGCTCACATCCGCTTCCTCCCCAAACAGGTTGTTTAGCTAGCTAGTTCTACATATGGCTGGGCTATAACGTTTGAACAGCTACAATTCTCGTGTGCATATCGTCAGTAAAGACAGTTCCCTGATTAGTAGTAAATACTACAAGTTAATCGGCTTCTCACCTGTCAAGCAGAAAAAATGCCACAGCCGCATCTGTTGGTAGTCCTTCCTGCTCCTTCAGTTGCCGCCAACATTGAAAAGCATCGCCTAGAATGACCCTTGTTTTAGACCTTTCTCTTTCGCCCGTTTTGTTCGCAATTGCTCTCTCGAAAATAGATTTCCTTTTCTGTGATGGTGTCTTGTCTGACATTCTCCAAACGGAAGCAACTATACCTTCTCCTTCTCTCTCTCTCTCTCTCTCTCTCTCTCTCTCTCTCTCTCTGTACCGGGGCGACTTGCACTTCCTGTGACTGGGTCACGAGCTTTGAGTATGCGCACGAACGGGACACACGCGCGAGGGGGGTGGGGGGAGGGGGGCATGGTAAGACCGTTTGAGTGACGCATTCTCTATCCAATGATTCTAGACGGTCTTGAAAATGATTGGCTGGAGTTTTTCGAGTCCTGCCCGTTCCACAGATGATTAAATTGCTTTATTTTCATTTCAGTGCTTCTAATTTACAGCCAGCAAGTGGGTCAGGAATAGGATTTCAAGTGATTTTGAAAAAATGGTCAAAAAAGAAATCACATACCCCACCTTTAAATTAATAAAATAAGTTTGTTTTTAGAAAAATACTTAAAAGTACTTCATCTCCTTTTGATTGTTTTCTGTGATGTAAAGCAATCCTGTCCACTGATAGTGTTTAAATGTACCGTAACCTACCACATTTCTCTATGAGTTGACGCAGTTGCTGGTATACAGTGTACAGTTCTAGTTGAAGATAGACTGAGTGCTGAGTGGTGCTGACAGACTTACTTTAATCAAAAGAATCAATTAGTTTAAGTGGTCTGGTTTCAAACATTGGATGGATTCCAACAGTATAAGATCTGGTTCACTTCATGATGAGGCAGAGAGCGTGAAGGCATAAAGTGTGCATGAATACACTGACGGACTCCGGCCCAAAACCTACCTCACTGTCTACATAGTCAACTACCTTAGTTAATGATATGATGCTCTAATAAGCATAAAATAAACACATATTGGGTAACATAATGCAAAAGCCTCTTCAAAGGATACAAAAAGGTGTCAAAAGTATTCACATTCATTACTAGGGAGAAATATAGATACTAGGGTTTAAAAAGACTTCTGTAGAAGTTGAAGTATCAACTCAAGCTTTTTACTCAAGTAAAAGTACTGGTTTCAAAACTACTTAGAGTATAAGAGTAAAAATAATGTAAGGAAAATAATGCTTTAAGGACAAAACCTTTGGCGGCGCCACAGGGGCCTATAGTGGACTACCACCTCCTCAAAAAACATTTCTCTGAAGGCCATAATGACTATAATGTTATATTAAAATGTTAATGTTGAAAAATTTGGGATCCACTAGGCTGCCTGTTTCAGCCGCATATATGTCCATTGAAAATTAATGCATTTTAGTACAATGCAAATACATTAAAGAAGTATATATGTGTTTTACATGTGTAGGTGTGATGGATCGTGTATAAACCAATAGGGTGTCGGAATGGTATATGTTTATACTTCTCATCCAACCACAATCAAATTCACTCTCTCCGGATGGCGTGATTTATCTGGATAGTTTTTTTGTTTTGTTTTTTGAACGATGACAAGCCGAAATGAAATAGGAGTAACAAGGCTATTTTTAAAATGCAAGGAGTAGAAAGTACAGATAATTGCATGAAAATGTAAGGAGTTGAAGTAAAAATTCGTCTAAAATTCGTAAAAAGTATGTGTACTTCGTTACTTGATACCCCTGTACATGCAATGCTTTGGCTAAAATTAGGTTTAGTGTCTTAGAAGGCAGCAGTCTCAAAATGCTCCCTACATAGGTGGTTCACTAGGTTTTGAAACAGGTTTGAAGTGTTCTGTGTTAGTCTGATCTCTGATGCGTCTCTATCAGGCACCTGTCATCTGTGTTGAGGAATAAATTCGATCACGGAGCCGAGAACATCATGCCAACGTTACTCAACCTCGTGCCCAACAGCGCTAGAGTTATGGCCACATCCGGAATGGCGGCGATCCGTCTCATTATACGAGTATGTACACACACACACACATATATCAGTAGCTGATGTTCTGTGTAACGTGCAGCCAGGCGTAATGTTGGATTCAGAGCTGCAAACATAATCAATAGCATTGATCTGCATGTTTGTTCTGTCTCGTCTGGTATCCGCCACTTATTCACTGTGGGTTTGATGAGCCGTCAGTTAAAAACATCCCAGACTGCTTCCTATTGAATCATTCTCCAGTCCTGATCAGTCAAAATCAGTTTCATGTATATAATAATTCTGAAATACACTTTACATTTTAGATTCTCGCCGATTCAATCATAATATCCTGATATTACACATATATGTGAATGTATGTGTTGTTGTAGTAAATCTCCGTGATGTGTTTGTTTCTTTATCAGCACACTCACTATCCACGTCTGATTCCCATCATGACCAGCAACTGCACGTCTAAATCTGTGGCCGTCAGACGGTGAGGACACACACACACACATACACGCTTAAATACACGCACACACTCGCACGCACTCGCGCACACACATACTCTCTCGCACACACACAGACGCACACACTCGCAGGCACTCCACCATGCACTCACACACACGCAGACATACGCCCACACACACACACAAACACTCACGCATGCTCAAACTCACACACACACTCACTAACGCACTCACACACACGTAGACACGCTCATACACACACACCCACACACACGCACAAACTCTCAAACACACGCACAAACTCACTCACTCACATACATGCACACACTCGCACGCACGCACGCACTCACACATGCACCACTCACACACACGCAGACATACGCCCACACACACACAAAAACTCACGCATGCTCAAACTCACACACACACTCACTAACGCACTCACACACACGTAGACACGCTCATACACACACACCCACACACACGCACAAACTCTCAAACACACGCACAAACTCACTCACTCACACACATGCACACACTCGCACGCACGCACGCACTCACACATGCACCACTCACACACACGCAGACATACGCCCACACACACACAAAAACTCACGCATGCTCAAACTCACACACACACTCACTAACGCACTCACACACACGTAGACACGCTCATACACACACACACACACACACACGCACGAACTCTCAAACACACGCACAAACTCACTCACTCACACACACACACGCACTCACACGCACGTACTCACACATACGCAGACACACACACTCACGCACGCACAAACTCACACATGCACTCACACACACGCACTCACACACACGTAGACACGCTCATACACACACACACACACACGCACGAACTCTCAAACACACGCACAAACTCACTCACTCACACACACACACGCACTCACACGCACGTACTCACACATATGCAGACACACACACTCACGCACGCACAAACTCACACATGCACTCACACACACGCACTCACACACACGCAGACACACACATGCACATACTCTCAAACACACGGACAAACTCACTCACTCACTCACACACACACACATTAACACATTCTCTCTGATCTGAACCTGTTCTTTGACTTACAGACGCTGTTATGAGTTTTTAGATCTTCTGCTTCAGGAATGGCAGACTCATTCTCTAGAGAGGTGAGCAATGAGAGAGATCGTTCACCCAAGCATCCATCATCATTTACTCACTCTCATGCTGTTCCAAACACGTATGACTCTCTTTCTTTTGTGAAACACAAATGAAGATGTTTTAATTAATGTAGTTGGTTGCTCTTTTCCTTGAAATTACAATTAATGGCAACTGAAGCGTTATTCATTTAAATTATAATAATAACCACTGAGTTTAACGAACCGGATCTAATGAATCATTTAAGATATCCGACTCAAAAGAACAATTCATTCACAAATTGGACATGGTACATTTAGCTACTTTTTTGTTATCGTACAACCAAGTGAGTGAATCAAATACAGTCAAGTAATGTTTTATTATAGTGAAGCTTTTCATATGATTCAGTGATTCACTGGAGTCATAACTCATTGTGTAGCATTTTATGTCACTCCATTAATAATGACTCATATGAAGTGATAGTCAAATAGATATTTCATAAAAAAATGCTGTTTCTCAGTTACATACTTAATCAGTTGAATACATTCAAAAAAATTGTATTGATGGTATTTAGTATAAATGCATGTCTTTTAATGCCTCCTAAAATCTGATTATCACTGAATCATTTGGTTGAACTAGTTCATTAAACCGAATCATCTAAATGAACGGGTTCTTTAGAGTCGATTTTTTTTCAATTAATCATTTGATCCAGTTCACAAAACTCAGTACCCTACTGAAAAGCTACTTTTTGTTGATAACTGTTTTAGTTGTGGTTTATCTATATTAAAGGTCCTATATTTTCAAAACTGAAATTTTCTAGCTTTTTTCATGATAACAGAGGTCTAGGGTCTATGAAACTACCATATAAGTTTCAAAACAGTCGAGTCACAGACAAATGCACACAGCCTGCATAAAGTAGCTGTGCCTTTTCACGAGATGTTGTGACTTCCGTATGTTTGTGATGTCAGAACTACTCAGTCACCAATGGTGGGTCACTTAGAAAACAACAGGCCAATCAGAAGAGAGGCTCATGAATATTAAGTAGACAGGCCAAAATCGAGCTGTTCTTGACAGAGCTCCTCAGAAAGGACCTGTAAAAATATATTGACATGGTTTTTGGTACTTATACCGCAAATATATATTCTTAAGGACATCAAAACCTAAAATAAAACTTCAGAAAGTTGTACAATATGGGACCTTTAAATGGATTGTAGCTTAACAAACATTTTCAGTTTCAAATCGACTTCACTCTTGACTTTGAGCAATCACTTGTTCTGCCCCATTTATGAAACCCGATGGCAATACAATGACTATCTGGATTCTCAGGAGAGGATCATCTTATAAAGGGTCACAAGCCTTCATGAGCTCATCAGAATCACAGTGACGTCCTTGATAATCCTGCATATGTTCGGCATGGCGATGTCTGATCGGCTTGGCCAGCACTTCTAGGTTAATGGATGGAGAATCGTGTTTCAGGAGGTCTGCAGGGACAGCCGGTTCATTGATTTGAGCTCATGTTCTGCTGTTGTGGAGATTCGGCTGCTCGGTTGAATGGACTCGCTGTTTTTATCACACTAAAAGTCGTTTTTATCTTCTCTTCTCTTCAGGAACATCGCTGTTCTGATGGAAACCATTAAGAAAGGAGTTCATGATGCCGACTCTGAGGCCAGATCAGTTGCGAGAAAGTGAGCGATTCTTCATATGTGCGATACGAATAAAATAAGCTCTAATATAATCTACTTCAAATATCGTACACTACTGGCACTGATAAAATAAATGCAAATATTGGCTGATATCAATATCGTCATTGATATGCTGTGCATCAAACTTCTCTCTCAGTTTCAAATGGCTTTTATTGCTGCAATATTATTTTGTCTGCTGGCTGCAATCTGAGTGAATGTTTTGATCATTTTATCAGGGTTCATAAAAGGTGCTTGAAGTACTTGAATTTGAAATTTAAATCCTGGAAAACCCATTTTTATGAAGAAGTACTTGAAAACTGCTTGAATTAATGAAGGCAATATATGGGAAATAAATGTTTAATTTTATGATAAAACAATCTTTCCACACAAAATTAACCCTGCAGTCCGTTTGATACAGATATAGAGGCATTATGCATGGCTATGAGCGTGATATTGCTCATATAAATATCCAAGAATATGATAAAGCTTTTATTCTTCAAGTCAATCATATATTCATGTTTGAATAAGGAAAGCGATATCTTTGTCATAGTATCCTTTCAATGGTTAAAGTTAGCACAGTCATTGCATCTGCTGCACTTTATTTGTACAATTTATTTACCTTTTTTTTAAATTTAAAAGATAATAAAGAAAGATATTGTTTGATAAATGAGATTTCTGATTGTAGTCCTTGGAGAAAAAAACTAAATGGTAGTGCTTGAATGAAAAGTCATTAGGTACATTAGGTTTAAATAGTACATTAGGTTTAATTTGTCGTTTAATGAGATCTAATATATGTTGTCAGTGGCGAGAAATTTCGCGTGAATAAATACATAGATCCGACTATTGTACATGTGTACTTGCTTGGCAAACGATCTACCATTAAACCATTAGTGTCAGAGGTTCTGTGTTCTAATCCGCACTCGTATAGTTTTTTTTTTCCTCATCAAAACCGAATATGTTCTTCTGTGGTTGTATATTATGCAGCGCACGCGCGCTTCAATCCGTTGCAGAGACTCTCTATTTGTTCCGGTTAAATCACAAAACATAATGCACACAAACGTGTCCCTGCTCGATATACAACCACTGATGAACATATTCAGTTTTGATGAGGAAAAAAAACTATACGAGTGCGGATTAGAACCAGTAACTTCTGACAACATATATTAGATCTCATTAAACGACAAATAAACCTAATGTACTATTTAAATCGATTGCTGGACATCATAATGTTATTGTACACATACAGGTGAAACTCGAAAAATTAGTATCGTGCAACAGTTCATGTATTTCTGTAATTCAAATTAAAAGGTGAAACTAATATATTTAGTATATATAACTATATACATATGCATGATTATACTTTTCAGAGGGCCGACATTTCTGTATTTAAAATCCTTTTTTTATTGATTTCATGTAATATTCAAATTTTCTGAGATTTTGAATTTGGGTTTTCCATAAGCCATAATCATCAAAATTATAACTTTTGCACGATATTCTAATTTTTCTAGTTTCACCTGTATATATCTAATTTATAATTTAGCATTGAATTAGAAACCTCCCCACACACACACACACACACACACACACACACACACCTCTGTCTCACCCACTTTTTAAAACAAAGTTACGCCACTGGTTTTATTCCAGATGTTACTGGGGTTTTCACGCCCACTTCAGTAAGGAGGCGGAGCATCTGTTTCAGGCGCTGGAACTGACCTATCAGAAAGCACTCCAGTCTCACCTGAAGAGCTCGGACAGCATCATGTCTCTGCCTCAGTCGGACCGCTCGTCCTCCAGCTCGCAGGAGAGTCTGAAGTGAGAGACGCTTTTCTTAAACACTCTTTAGTGTGTTCATGAGGCTTTCATACTCACTCGTTTTGTCTTTCGTAGTCGGCCTGTTCCTGCTAAAACACCTGTCGGGAGCAGCTTCAGCAGAAGTAAGAATATACCTCTTTTTTTTCTCTCGCGCTAATTCTTTTGTATAACTGTTGTTTAGATTATTAAAGACTTTCAGCATTGTTTTCGTGTATCTGTTAAATGTCATGTTGAGTACATTACCAGTCAGAAGAACAATTGAGATTTTTAAATGTTGAAAGAAGTCTCTTCTCTTCTGCTCACCAATGCTGCCTTTATTTGATCAAAAATACAGTAAAAATAGTGGTGAAATATTTGCTGTCTTCTTATGTAATATATTGTAAAATGTTTTTTTTTCCTGTGACCAAAGCTGAATTTTCAGCATCATTACAGTCTTCATTCTAACATTATTATTGGTGATCAATTATTAATAACGGTTGTATTATTATCAAGGTTGAAAACACTCATATTTTCGTGGAAACTGGGATAAATTTTTTCAGGATTCTTTGATCAATAAGAAAGTTCAAAAGAACAGCATTTATTTGAAATATAATCTTTTGTAACATTATAAATGTCTTTACTGTCTTTTTTTATTGTGTCTTTGCTAAATAAACGTATTACTTTAAATTATATTTTCTTTGTAAGTCTTACTTCAATTTTTTTAATAGTACCATATCACGGTTTCCACAAAAATATGAACTGTTTTCATCACTAATAATAATCATAAATGTTTCTTGAGCATCAAATCATCATATTATACTGATTTCTGAAGGATCATGTGACACTGAAGACTGGAGTAATGATGCTGAAAATTCAGTTTTGATCTCAGAAATGAATTCAATTTTAGTATATATTCACAAAGAAGACAGCTATTTAAAATTGTAATAATATTTCACAATTTTCACTGTGTTTTTTGATTAAATAAATCTTGATGAGCAGAACAGACTTCTTTAAATAAAAGAAATTATTTCAAACTTTTGACCGGTAGTTTAAATTGATGTATTTTTGTTCATACACACAGTAATTGTCTCTTGTTCTCTCTCAGCTAAAGTCGTGAGTTCTCGCGCGTCGTCTTCGTCAGGCTCGCTCCAGCGTTCACGCAGTGATGTCGATGTTAACGCTGCCGCCAGTGCCAAATCACGAATGCCCACTGTACCCGCCGCTGCCCCCTTCATCTCTGCCACGGCACTGCCGCCCGGCTCCTACGCCTCGCTGGGTAAAACAGCCAGCAACACATGTTCACAGAAAACACACTGATTTACAGAGATGAAGAGCAGTCAATACTGATGTAGAGAGACAAACAATCTGGTAATGAAGGGACATTTAAGACACTGTTTTTTGGGTGTTTTTAATGTCTTGTAATTATTAATTAAATACAATTCAATTATTAAAATAGTATATTACAAAAAAATAAAAAATAAACACACACACACACACACACATATATATATATATATATATATACAGTAGTCAAAATTTGAAGTGGATCAAAAATTTCATCAAAGTTTTATATGAATTTTGAACAATACCCATTCTTGTCTTAGGACAACTTTGATTAACTTTTTTGATCCACTTCAAATGTTGACTACTGTATGTGTGTGTGTGTGTATATATATAGTGTGTGTGTGTGTGTGTGTGTGTGTATATATATAATGAGAGGACATTAACTGTAAATGTCTATTACGTTTTATTTAAAATTTATCCCTCAAAATATCAATATTTGTCATCAATAATGAGTTTACAAATGATCAATTTATACATTTTGATTGAGTTTACCTATAAAATCACTAGACATAATAAGTTTAATGCCTAGTGTTAGACATTTTAGCCTTTTTTGTCTTATAAAAGTGAATCATATAATGTTGAATTGTCCAAAAGTGTACATTTATTATTGTAATTTTATGCATGACAGCAGACAAATTTCCAGACAAACTAAATGAAACATACAATATTTTATTTTGTTTTTGTGTTCAAGGACTGTTACTTTTATTCAATTATTTAATCATTATTTATGTGATTGACTTAAATATATTTATGTATTAGGATAATAAATTCAGGCATTATAATCTATTATTCCAAGCTTGATTTTTGAAAGACTCCACATAAGTTCATGATGTTCATATGAAGGTGTTTAAGAGAATAAGGCACTTCCTGCATGATCCCAAACCCGTTTGCGAGCCGCTGTCTAACACACGCTGATGCTGTTGTACTTCTGCTCTTATTTGCTCAAAGATGCCGCTGGTAATGTAGAGGGTAAGATGTAAGATGTGTGTGTGTGTGTGTGTGCACAGGTTTGTGTCTCATTGTCCTACTCTGTCTTTATCGCTCTGTTTTGTGTTGAAATGTTCTGTTTGAGACGTACACAGATGCCACTCTCAGATTTGTGTAGTTCATTGGCTAGTGTGGCTACTAGACAGTGAGGTGAATTGTCAACATTTGAGACATGTGACATTTAATCACATAAAACATTTAGATGCAACATTATCCAGTGTTTATGTGAATATACCTGTTTGAATAAGCAGTTTGGTCATGTTTATGTCAGTCTTTACAGCGTCTCTGTTCAGTTCGGAGTTTGTTGAGTAGAAGGAGTCGTGTGTTTAGGTTTTGTAATGGTGTTTTGTGTATGTATGCATCAGTTTGCACAGTTAAATAATAATGAAGTTTAATATAAATAAAATATAACAAATGATATATATATATATATATATATATATATATATATTATAAATTAAATACATTTTGTTATATATAAATTAATATAAATAAAATATAAATAAATTTTATATATATATATATATATATAACTAAATTATATATACAGGGTTCCCACGGGTCCTTGAAATCCTTGAAAGTTTGTGAATCTAAAAAAAAAAAAAAAAAAGTCAAGGCCCTGGAAAGTTTTTGAAAATTAACATGCATAGATACAGGCCCTTGAAAGTGCTTGAATTTATTTTGTGCAAGAAGTTTTCAGGCAAAAATTCCATATTATTCCCTCCGATCCATTAATGTGTTATTTCGCCAACACTTCGTGGCCTATGCGTACTAGCTTGCTTGATTTACCTTAGTTGCGCGTATTTACGCGTTGTTTGCCGCGTGAGGTACTTTGTGTTGTACGTTGCCATGACGTTCACGCGTGCAAAACTGTAATAATGTATCTTACAAGGTAACACGATGTAACCTTGCTCTCACTTGAAATCTGTCCCCACATTAAGTCCTTGTATTTGAGAGTATTGGACCTGGAAAGTCCTTGAAAGGTCCTTGAATTTGAAGTTAACCAAGTTGTGGGAACCCTGTATATATAAAGACTTCAGATGCAAAAGCGTCTAAGCCCGTCTAACGTTTTTCTTTAATATTAACATTTTTATCAGGCTCCTATGTATAGTTTTCTACCTACGTACTGACATTTCTGAATGGGCTGAGGCTGGATTTTAGTGAGTTTGAAGTGAAAGTATTTGATGAACGTATACTATGAGCATTCACTCAATATTAATCTAATTTTTAACAGAGGTGGCTTTTAGAGGCTTTTGCATCGGAGGTCTTCATATATATATATATATATATATATTAAAAATAATATAATAAATTAAATACATTTTGAAGTTTGCTCATCCATCGTTTTACTGTTTCTGTATTTTTCTCTGTCAGGTCGTGTGCGAACAAGACGGCAGAGTTCAGAGAAGGCTTCTGGGGGCGGAGCTTCTGTGACAGACAGCAGGGGGAGGAGCCGAGCCAAAGCTGTGTCCCAATCACACCGTGAGTTTGCAGTTACATCATCCTGCTCTGGCCAACAAAGTAAATCATTAATATGTTTATCAACAAATTAAACTTCACAGAGAAATGATAGAAATATCACAGAGACATTAAATAAATAAATTATAAGCCATGATTAATAGATATACATTATGCATTAATTTCATTGGCTGCAGTGTAATGTACATTATCCTCCGGTATAATGTGGCTTTTTTATGTTTTTGCTTAACGTCCCTCTTAATGAAGAGATATGAACTCCATTTCTCTCTGTGTGCCGCATCATAAACATCAGCACACTTTATCATTGCTCATGCATCAGTCAGTGGTAGATCATGCTGATGTTGAGCATGTCCTGTGCATTGAATCATGGGAAATGTAGTTTCATTGACTCTCTTCACTGTCCCGCATCAAGGATCCAGATCTGCTAATCCAGTGGGGGGTAAAACTCACGGTATGGAGTAAAACACGGATTCCCGCCTGCATGTGTCCCGTCATGAAAGCATGATCCACTGCGACTGGCGCTCGCTGTTGTTCACTGAACTGCTGCCATTCATTCAGTCTGTGTTCAGCCACTGTTCATTTGTGTTATTTCGCTGTCATAATCTATCCCGGTTTTTGAGAGTCCCTTTTATGAAAGTCCCTTTAAGGCGAGTAAGTTCACTCGGCGTCCATCTTGGTAACGCCCACAGTTAGTTATTTCAAGCCAGTGTAGTTATTGTTAGCGGAAACGTTTGAAATAAATGTTTTAAATTGAAACAAAGCTGTAATTAAATATAAATATTACAGAAAAGACTTAAACACTAACTGAAATTTTGAAATGCTGCTTTTGCAACTAACTGAAATTAGCACCGAAATGAAAATTAAAACTAAAAGCAAGACATCGACCAATTGTTTACATACGCACTACCGGCACATCCGGGAACGTAACTGTCAATTTCGTCCCCGCCTCTTTTTTGGGGAAAGCAAACTAGACTTCCCATAGACTTCAGTACAAAATAACTGCACAGAACAACGTCAGTACACAGCCGGCAGTCGTGAATAACTTAAAAAATCTCTAAGATTAAACACGTCAAGTAATTATATGTCCAGCCTGCCTGCCATAGAGCGTGAAAGATGCATCAACAAACTTAATTTGATCAATTTAAAAACATGTCCCTTCATTCTCCCACCGTCAAATTGGTGTAACAACCCCACCCAGTGGGGTTATATATATTATAAGATATATTATAATGTATATTATAAGATATAATATATATATTTAAAGATAAAATCATTCACTGGCTTACCATGGTTACTCGATGAGGAACGACTACGAGTAAATGTCCGGCTAAGACACCTCTGGCCACTGGGTGGGGTTGTTACACCGTAATGACATATAATTACTTGACATAGGCCCCGCCCACTGGTTTTCAGTCGCTTAACGGCTGACATTTGCCTTCATGTTAGTGTCGATGTGACTCGTTCAGTTTAAACTTCTCGTTTGCGTCTCTGTACATCCCAGCATCAGAAACAAGCGGAGCTTTATTTTACTGGCGTCTCAGATTGCGTCTGATAATTATATGTTTGTTCGGAGCATTTGACAGCGGATTGTTTCGTAAACGAGGCACAGTGTTGTGGAAAGTTCATAAAGGAACTTCTGTTGATAGATGAAGCAGGAAACTTTACTGGATCTGACAGCAGCTGCATCACAAATAGAAGAAAACGATTTCATAATGCCATAAATGACGGTTTTATATGGATAATGTTTTCAAAACACTTACTTGCGCGTGCAATAGCCATTGGGAAGTTGATATTGTTTCCTGATAGCCGCTTGATTTCAGAAAGAGGCTCAGAAAAAAGGTTGGAAATAATGGATTTCTGTGCAAAATAACTTAATTAACATTATAAGTGAACTTCTAAGAACATATTAAAATAATGAAGAAATCCATATCATGACCCCATATGTTTTCTCTCGTTTATTTATGTACGAGTGGACCGTCTCTGCCTCAAAAAGCTTCTGTTTTTGTGCTCAATGTGTCGCCCTATCAGCTTTTATCATATATTCACAGTAACATTGATAATTAAATCAAGCCACCAAACATTGTTGAAGTTAAATCTATCTGTGTTATAGCGGGAAGTCGCTCTAGTTCACCTGGGAAGCTCTTGGGTCATTCCTACGGGAGAATCCCTCGAGCCACAGGAACGCCGTCGGTCAAGCGCTGTAAGATCCCGCGGAGTCAAGGCTGCAGTCGAGAGACGAGTCCCAGCCGCGGGCGAGAGGGTAACGCATTTACTTTTATACATGTTGTACAAATGAGGTACGCCGTATGCACTTTTATAAAAGCACGTAACTGCTAACTTGTTGGAATGGTTTTTAAATACTTCTTTACACTCAAGTTTCAATTTGTTGCACTGAAAAGGAAGAAAATGAAAAAATAATTGTTTAATCTGTTTGCAGTTTTAGAGCAAAAACACATTTCAAAAGGGAATTTTCTGTAACATTTTACAATAAGGTTCATCAGTTAACATTAGTAAACTACCTTAGTTAGCATGAACTAAGAATGAACAATACTTCAGCATTTATTAATCCTAGTTAATATTCATTTTAGGGCTGTGAAACGATTAAACACGATTAATCGCATCCAAAATAAAAGTTTGTGTTTACATAATTATATGTGTGTGTACTGTGTATAATTATTTTGTATATATATATATATATATATATATATATAAATACACACACATGCACGTATATTGTTATTTATATATAAAATATTTATATGTATATATAATACAAATTATATATATATATATATATATATATATATATATATATATATACAGTGTATATATATATATATATACAGTGTGTATATATATATATATATATATATACAGTGTGTATATATATATACATACATATACATTATATATAAGCAAATATTTCTTAAATGTATACATGCATGTGTGTGTATTTATATATATATATATATATATATATATATATATACAAAATAATTATACACACAGTACACACACATATTATGTAAACACAAACTTTTATTTTGGATGCGATTAATCGTTTCACAGCCCTAATTAATTTCAACATTTACTAATACATTATTAAAATCAAAGGTTGTATTAGTTAACGTTAGTTAATGCACTGTGAACTAACATGAACAAACAATGAACGGCTGTATTTTTATTAACTAACATTAACAAAGATTAAATAATACAGTAACAAATGCACTGCTCATTGTAAGTTAACTGATGTTAACTAATAAACCTTATTGTAAAGTGTTACAGAATTTTCAGTATTGAAGTGCTTCATATTTGCGTGTCAAATATCTATTGCAACACCTGTTCCTCCTCATCACACAACATTAGTTTTATCTACAGTATATTATTTATCTATAGGTAAGTGTGTTGAAACTGTGCAACTAAACTGGATTTCACATTATCCACGTGAGCCGCTGAAATCCTGTACTTGTGTGACCCAGATCAATGTGAGCATCACTGCGTGTCACTGTCAGACGGGATATTAATGTGATCACAGTCAATATTTCACAGTCAATATAAAGAGATGAGACAGAAACTACCTGACAGTGTATTTGAACCTGAACACACACACAGCTGCAGCTCTTCTTCTGTTAGTTTGTGTTTATGTTGTTGCCATTCCTACTGAAAATACATGAGCATAATTTACTGTGGATATATTTGTGTCATTATATTTTCTGGCCTGCAAAGATTAATATGGAAAAATTCTATTGTTTGTGATTTGAGCAACAACAAAAACAACCCTTTATTGTTTTGATTTGTTATTTGTATGTTATTTTCTCTATTGTTCATTATTTTTGAATGAGTTCAATGTTTTTTTTTCTTATTAGTTTTTTTTTGTTCATTTCTAAATAATTGTACAGGTTTACTACTACTATCACTATCATATATTAATATTATTATTATTTGTATGATGTTATATATTTTGTAATATTTTTATGATTGTCTTGAAAGGGGAAGTTGAATTTAAATATAAAATAAACAAATAATAAAGTATTATTATTATGTATTTTATTTCATATTTTTATGATTTTCTTGAAAGGGGAAGTTTAATTTTAATAATATATTATTATTTTGTATATATTTTATCTCATATTTGTATGATATTCTTGAAAGGGAAAGTTGAATTTTAATATTACAATATGATTATTATGATTTATATTAAAATTCAACTTCCGCTTTCAAAAAAATCATCAATTTTGAATCATCGTCGAAATATTATAAAATAATAAAATATTACAATATGATTATTATTATTTATATTTGATTATTTCTATATTTTTATAATATTTTGTCATATTTTTATGATTTTCCGTAAAGGGGAAGTTGAATTTTAATATATTGTAAGCTGCACTTCACAGTCTGGTCTGTTAATATGTGTCGAATCCTCCTCACTGTCTCATTCAAGCTGCATGTCTTTCCTCTATCCTGTGCTGCTGACTCCTGCTGTGCACGTGTGTGTGTGTGTGTGTGTGTGTGTGCGCGTTAGTGCGGGGCAGTCGTATCCCGAGGCCCAGCATGAGTCAGGGCTGTAGTCGTGACACCAGTCGGGAGAGCAGTCGAGACACCAGCCCGGCTCGAGGGTTCAGTTCTCTGGGTAAGAGTCCCGATAGACTCTGCTTGAGTGATGGTTCTCTATTGCCTTTCATTTCCCCTTAAACTAGGGCTGGACGTTATGACTAAAAATACTTAAAGAAGGGGTCATCAGATGTCCATTTTCCACAAGTTGGTTTGATTCTTTAGGGTCTTCGTGTAAAGTTTGTAACATGCTTTGGTTAAAATTCCTCAATGGTTGTGTAAAACAACACTCGTTTTACCTACTCAGAAACAGCTCTGTTCACAGCGACCCGTTTCGGTGCATGTCTCTTTAAATGATGGTGAGCAGTAACTACACACACACACATTTCTTCTGTGGGACATGTCGACTCTAGACAGTAAAGTGATGCCTTGGCAGACAGTGTATAAATGGCTGAGTCGGAAATATGCTAATACGGGAAATATGCTAATACGGGACAGTCCGTCAGTGGTCATGGGCAGAAAATCCAAACGGCTTGATTATTGAGAGTGTTTAGACTTTTTTAGAATAGAAAAAAAAATGCGATGACACATTTATATGCAAACACCATATAAAAGTGAATTTTGCATCCGATGACCCCTTTAATATTTTTCAGCCAAGCGTGCTAGTGAACTAAAAGAATAAAGTTCTTGTTTTCAGATGATGTGGTCACCTTTCATTTAAAGTTGTGTTTCTGAAATGTGTGTCACCTGCTTCCTGATCCTTCCCAGCATCCCACAGACACTCTCGCTCCACCAGCGCACTGACGGCGGGTGACGTCCTGCTGACAGGTGACTTGCATGTGGTCCGGGTCACGGCACCAGAATCTAGATCATGCTGAACCTGTTTAGAAGTGTGTATGTCAGTCACATCCAGTTTAAAGTGTGTTTCAGCAGAATGATTCAGTGCATGTATGAGCTCATCCACAGGGTGGCGCTAGAGACCACGATCACAGCTCTACATACTGACTCCTCTCTGAACCAAACCTGCTCAGTTTTCCTGGATGTGAACTGCAGTTATTTTGCCTCATTGTAACTTTTTGTTTTATTTTTCTTTATTTTATTTTAT
>NW_027509141.1:35275000-35315000 GCF_051911475.1 Siphateles boraxobius
CTGACCCCAAACTTTTGAATGGTAGAGTATATTTTTAATTATTTCTTCTGATTTTGCCCACTTACCGTATACACACATGCATGTAATTGTTTAAAAACATCCATGAGCATCAATCTTTGCATGTGTCTTTTCTGTTAAATCAATGCTAGTTCCTTTAGCATAGCGTCATAATCTGAAAGCTATTTCTCTGGTGTTGTGTAACTCTGTCCTGCAGCAGAGACCCATGCGACGGCGGTTCGAGTCTCCCGGCATGTACTCCGATGACGACGCGAACAGCGACGCGTCCAGCGCGTGCTCCGAGCGCTCCTTCAGCTCCCGTAACGGTGCCATGCCACATTACCTGCGTCAGACGGAGGACGTGGCCGAGATCCTGAACCACTGCGCCAGCGCTAACTGGTCCGAGAGGAAAGAGGGGCTCCTGGGACTCCAGAACCTCCTGAAGAGCCAGAGAGTCCTCAGGTACACGTGAACTACACGTCTATGAAGGAATTCATTCATTACAGGGTTCGTACAGGGTGCTTAAAGGGTAAGTTCGGCGTTTTACAAGTAAAGCCCTGTTTTAAGATCGTTTCTGATGAAATCGAACGGTTAAGATTAAAATTGGACACATGCTGCTGTCCCGAGAATTTTCGGTTTCTGTGTTAACACCCCCCCACCTATACAATGGTTTCATAGGTGCACTGGAACAATCATTCATAAAAATGCATTAAACTTTAGTTTACAAAGACGTGAAACTCACCAAGTCGTTTGGGGTGTGCACTGATATGCTCACACAAAAATCGCTGCAAAAGATGCTTTCCAACAGGTGTTTTACCATTCGTTGTAAAACTGTGGACCTATTTTTCCAAACGCCTCACACCCGGACATTCTTCCAAAAACTACCATAAAACCTGTTGGAAAGCATCTTTTGCAGCGATTTTTGCGTGAGCATATCAGTGAACACCCCAGACCACTCTGTGAGTTTCAAGTCTTTGTAAACTAAAGTTTAATGCGTTTATATGAATGATTGTTCCAGTGCACCTATGAAACCATTGTATAGGTGGGGGGGTGCTAACACAAAAACCTAAAATTCTCGGGACAGCAGCATGTGTCCAATTTTTAATCTTAACCGTTCGATTTCATCAGAAACGATCTTAAAACAGGGCTTTACTTGTAAAACGCCAAACTTACCCTTTAAAGTACTTGAATTTGACTTGGTAAAATTTAAAGGGATAGTTAAAGGGATAGATGGGCCGGCAAGTTTCAATCCCTTAGAAGCCTATGGAGGAGTGATCCAGCTCTCAGATTTAATCAAAAATATCTTAATTTGTGTTCTGAAGATGAACGAAGGTCTTACGGGGTTGAACAACATGAGGGAGAGTAATTACTGACAGAGTTTTCATTTTTGGGTGAACTATCCCTTTAAGTCCTGGAAAACCCTTGAAAACAGCCATTTTTATGAAAAGGTACTTGAAAAGTGCTTGAATTATTGAAAGACAATAAATGTGAAAGTAGTGTTTAATTTAATCGATAAAAAATCCTTTCACGCAAAATTAACACTGTGGCCCGTCTGATATAGAGTAATTTCGCATAGCTATGAGCTTGATATTGCTCATATAAATATCCAAAAATATGGTACAGCTTTTATTCTTGGGGTCAATCATATATTAATGGAGGAATATATTAATGTAATTATATTAATAGTGTCAATATATTAAAACAGTTTGAAAGAGGAAAGCGATATCTTTGTCATAGTATCCTGGTTAAATGTCATTAATGTTAAGTAATGGTTAAAGTTACCGCTGTCATTGCATCTACTGCACTTTATTTGTACCATTTTCTTTTATTGGTTTATTTTTATTAATCGACTTACCTTTTTTAGAATTTGGAAGATGATAAAGATATTGTTTGATAAGTGAGATCTCTCATTGGTAGTGCTTGAAAAGTCCTTGAAAGTTCTAGAATTTAATTTGACAGTATCTGCACAAACCCTGTAGTTACACTTTATTTTGATGGTCCACTTTAGACATTATAAGTAACTTTCATTAGAGTATTAGTAGACTGTTAGGGTTCAGGTTAGTAGAATAAGTTGACGTGTAGTTGCAGAGTTATAAAGTCTGTTGTGGAGCATCAAAATAAAGAGTTAGCAGATATTAAGCAGACCGTCTACTAATACTCTTATGAGAGTAGGTTGACATGTATTTGCAGAGTTACTTATAGTTAGTTGGATTTCTAAAGTGGAACATCGTAACCAAAAATTAAAAAATAAAATTAGCGGTGCACTTTCTTAATTTACATACATGTATGCATTTAGCAAGTGCTTTTATCCAAAGACAATTTTTATTAGTTTTTCTTTTTTTAAATGTCTTTATAGTTTTTTTAAATAAATGTTTCCATTTCAGTTTTGGTTTTAGTTATTTATCATGTTAAACTAAATGAGAAACAATACCTTTGAAACTAGCTGAGATAAATTATGTTTAGTTTTTTATTTTATTTCAGGTAACATTCATTTTATAAAGTAATGAATTTATTAATTACCAATTTTTTTATAGTCTTGTTTTTAAGTTATTTTGGTATGTGAAAACTAAATGAAAATGAGAAATCTTGCCTTGGCAACTAGCTGAAATAAAGTGTTTAATTTATTATATAACATTTTTGTTTTAAGGCAAAGTTTGTTTTATAAAGTAATGGATTTTATTAAGTATCAAACGTTTTTATGGTTTTATTTTTTGTTACGTAAACCCTGGCTTTTTGTGTTTTGTTAATGGGACTTTTAATTTGCCATTTTTGTAGTCCTTTGTAGTTTTTCTGTTATGCACCGAAAATACCAGGGTAAATGCAAATTAAAAGTCCCATTATCAAAACACAAAGCCAGGGGATACATAACAGTTTTAGTTAACTATCATAACCATTATCATCGATTATGATATGGAACGTGAATTATAAATCTGTCTCTGTGTTTCAGTCGTGTAGAGCTGAAGAGATTGTGTGAGATCTTCACCAGGATGTTTGCCGATCCTCACAGCAAGGTGACATTTCATCTGTCCATATTCATCTATTCACATAACTCAAATAACTTGAGATGTTTATGTTTGTTATGACTCCTAATGCTAATGGATTTTGTTTTTCTTTATGTTCTGCTGGTGGTTTTGGCCGATGCATCAGAGAGTAAGTGTTTAAACCTTAAAATACCGTAAAACAAATACCTTTTAAAAATCTCAGAGCCGTTTTCATTATTTTTTTTATTTTTTTAAATATTAGTACATCAAGTTATATTGAATTGGCAATTATCTGAAATAAATGTTTATTTCGATCAGTGCTATTTTATATTTCATAACAAAACATGTAATTTTTTTATGTTTTCCGTTTAGTTAACTATAATAACCGTGATTTCAGTTCACTTTTTATTTTATTTCCAGTAGCTAAAATGTTTTATTTTTTATTTTTTAAACTTTAAGACCCTGATATACTCGCAGCGGCGTTTCTTCACTTAACGAACATCTGTCCACGATGCTGAGAGCGACGGTTAGATGAATATGTAAACATGTGCTGCTCTTTGAAACTAGCAATAACAACATAAACCTAACAAAAATGGCAGCGGTGAGAAAACAGCAGTTCAGAAAGCATCTGATCATAGCGATGTGGATGTGTTTGAACCAGCTCTGAGATTCGACGCTCCGGTCTATTAAAGTCACGTTACAGAGGATTCTGTTAACAAATCAAACAATGATTTGTCCCAAAAGATGAATTAATTCTCAAATTAGAGTTTGTTGTTGGTATGGTCTGATGTGCGTGAGCGTGGGCTGTAGGGCTGCACAATTAATCAAATTTCTAATTGCGATTACGATTACGGATGCCACGATTACGTAATCGTTCAAAGCCGCGATTACAAAAGAAAATCCACTCTGCGTGTGTGTGTGTTTAGAGCATAATTATGTTATTATGAGAGGCGAATCACGGCTACTTCAGAAAACCCAGCACAATATGACATACCAGGCAGTGACGCAAGTGTACGCTGAAATAAAAAGTCTTTCACCTCAGAAAAACGGACTTTACTGTCCTGTCAGCCGTTATACTGTGCTCGTAGCGCGCACTCTTCAATTGCACGCGCCGGTGCTCGCTGTGTATCGCTTCACTGTATAAAGTGCAAAACAAAGAAACTACGAGCATGCAACGTCGTTACAATGTAAATTAGTAAGTCACGGAATAAAAGTAAAATACCAATAAATCACGTGTTAGCTGAGAAGGATTTGCATGCAGGTATGATTTTCATTCAGGAGCTGTTTCATTAACAGTTCTTGTTAGTATTGTGCATTTACCAAGGTAACTGTCGTTTCCATAACCCAAAAATGCCACTTTATTTTCACTTTGTGTTATTTTTTTATATTTTTAAATGACCGTGGTGGCTCATATCAACATTGTATTAACAAAAGCTAGTTTGGGACTGCTATTTAATTGCTTTAGCATAGTCCTAATGTTTTTCTTTACTATGAGTCATTCATACAATTTATGTGTATGTTAAGTAAAGGGGGACAGTACTTGTGTGTGTGTGTGTTAACAATCTTTGTGTAAACATGTATTATAATATGCCTATATATATTCAATGTAAATTGTGATAATCGTAATTAATAATCGCAATTACAATTTCAAGGGAATAATCGGCAATTATGATTGGATGATGATCGGTGTCGTGATCATTCTCAAGTGTCGTGTTGCTGTTGTATGAGTCAGTGGTTAGATCAGCGTAGCAGTCAATAATCGGGACACGGGAGGTCCCGTACGGGACAAATAAATTAGGCCCAATATTTAGGACATCCCGGCTAAAACAGGACAGTTGGCAACCCTAATCTGACATGGACCAACAGTTCAGACGGAATTCTGTTTCTATAACATAAAAACCCATTTTATTAATGTGTGTGTGTGTGTGTGTGTGTTTATCAGGTGTTCAGCATGTTCCTGGAGACGTTGGTGGACTTCATCACGTTACACAGAGAGGAGCTTCAGGATTGGCTGTTTATTTTGCTCACGCAGTTGCTGAAGAAAATGGGGGCCGATCTTCTGGGGTCCGTCCAGGCCAAAGTTCAGCGAGCTCTCGACGTCACCAGGTCTGAACCCCTTCACTTCAGCAACACCAGCTCGGCCTCGATATAAATGCTATTTCTAGAGTTTTCTGTTTATTTTCTTGTGTTTGGTTTTCCCAGGGATTCGTTTCCGTACGATCAGCAGTTCAACATCCTGATGCGGTTTATTGTTGATCAGACACAGACACCAAACCTCAAGGTTGGTCTTTATTTTCTCCTTTTCTCCCAGTGTTTTCCTGCTCTGCTTCATTATGGCTGTGTCATGTTGACCAGCTGACCAACGCTTACAAGCGGCGTCCAAAAATAACTTATAATATCCCATCAAACCACCCTGTACATTTGGGATTCAAGTATTTTAATAATAAATTGTGTTTAAATAATGTTTAAAGAAAATTTGAAATAAAATCTACAATTTGTATTTAAATAATGATTAATAATTTATTATAATTAAGCTTTTTTTCATAATATTATTTCATAAAAATATCAAATTTATTGCATATTAACTACAGTATTTATTAATCTAGTTAACGTAGTAAATAAAAAATATTGGTGATTCTCGGTTCATATTAGATCAGGTCCAGTAAATAATATTATCTGATACTTTTGATTTTAATAATGTATTAGTAAATGTTGAAATTAACATTAGCTAAGATTGTTAAATATTTTAGTTGTATTTTTCTTTGTTAGTTGATGTTAACTAATGTAAACAAATGGAACCTTATTGTAAACAATGTTATTTTAGTATCATTTAGGAATTTTTTTTTACTTAATATTTTCAATGTTTTATTTTAATTAAAAATTTTTCATTGTTATTTAAATTAATGTTTTTTTGATTGTTTTGTACTTTTTATTCGTTTTTTAAACTGCCTGTATAGTTTTTATTAATTTTCATTTTAATAATTTTAATTAAAATGAGAAATGATGCCTTTGACAAGTAGCTGAAATAAACATGTGTGTGTGCGTGTGTGTGTGTGTGCGCATGTGCGTCTGTGTGTGTGCGTGTGTGTGTGTGTGTGTGTGTGTGTGTGTGTGTGTGTGTGTGTGCGCATGGGCGTCTGTGTGCGTGTGCGTCTGTGTGTGTGCGTCTGTGTGTGTGTGTGCGTGTGTGTGTGGGTGTGTGCGTGTGTGTGTGTGTGCGTGTGTGTGTGTGTGCGCTTGTGTGTGCGTGTGTGCTTGTGTGTGTGTGTGTGTGAGCAGGTGAAGGTGGGCATCCTGAAGTACATCGAATCTTTGGCCAGACAAATGGATCCGTCAGACTTCGTGAACTCCAGCGAGACACGATTAGCCGTCTCCCGAATCATCACGTGGACCACAGAACCGAAGAGCTCGGACGTCAGAAAGGTCAGTGTTCTGTTTCTGAAGGATCTCACGGTACGGGTCCGGATGAGACGTTGCTCGAGCTCAAGTTGAAGTTTGGTTGTCAAAGTGAGTTGTGATGTGTCTCAGACGCTTCATAGTTGGGCGATCGAGGAGGCGTCAGGCAGGAGCTCGACTGTGGCGTCCCTGCCGGGGGAAAGTAACCTGGAGGAGAGGTGTAAGCAGGTAGTGACCCCTGACCCTTGACCTTTAACCTCCTGACTGGCTCTCCAGGTCACGCGGGCCGTCTGATTGTGTTCTCTTGGGCTTGTCTAACACTGCTGCTCTCTGCAATGATGTTCAGGATTTCAGCTGATGGTTTTGCTATGATGTTTGGTGATGTTCAGGCATGTCAGCTGATAACCGTCTTTCCTCATTTTCATTTCTGCACCACTAACACGTTTATCTGAATGACCTTTGACCTTAGGCAGTGTATATGCCATGAATGAAAACGAGGCTGTGAGGGAGATTCATACAGTACGTTCAGGGCAGGATTATTACTGCTAACTACAATTAAAACTATCAAAAACATTTGTGATAGTTTGAAGCTTGAACATTGCTAACTGGAAATAAATAGAAATTAACCTAAATATTATTATATAAAAAAAAACTAAAACTAATAAAAATGAAATGAAATTACCAAAAATTAGACTGAAAATAAATAAAAATAAATAAATAAAATAAATTTTTAAAACAATTTCAATGACTTAACACAATGACTAAAAATCAAACTGGAATAAATAAAATTATTTAAACCTAAATAGTATTATTTAAAAAAATTAAACTGGAAATAAATAAATAAAATAAGCCGAAATAGTATTATTTAAAATAAAAACAAAATCAAATAAAAATGACTAAAAAATGTAACCATAAATAAATAAACCAATACAAATAAATTAAACCTAAATAGTATTATTTTTTGAAAACAACTAATAAAGATGAAAAAGTTTCAAAAAAATGGAAATAAATAAAAAATAAAGTAAATCTAAATGATATTATTTAAAAAAAAAATCACATAAGCAAAATTACAAAAAAATTCAACTGGAAATAAATAAAAATAAAGCAAACCTAAATAGCATTTTTTTTTTTTTAACAAAAGCTCATAAAAATGACAAAATTACTAGAAATGTAAAAAAAATATAAAAATAAAAGCTATGGTATATCAATAAAACTAAAATACCACTGATTCATTTAACTTTGATGTTGGTTGTTCAACTGGTGAAACATTGAAAATACTTTTTTCCGGAAGATTTCCAGCAGACAAAACAAAAACAAAAAACTAGAAAAAAAAGTAATGTGATCTATGAGCTTACGATCTGAATTCTATCCCTCACAGCCTTCATGTATTCATTTCAGATTAAAAATGAGGTCAACCCCTCACTAATGTCAATTGGGATGCATATTAAACTCAAATCGTATTGCAAATCTCTGAAATGTTTATATTAGCGCTTCAGATTCTTGTAGAGATGCACCTCACCTGTCATTTTTCGTCCTCGCGTCAAGGCAAAAAATACAGTGTGAAGTGACAAAATCTCATATTATTTGATGTTTAATAAGCAGCTGTGGAAGATATTTGACTGTGGGCGGAGCTGCTCAGTGTAATGCAGCAACAATACAAACTAAATCACAGACAACACTCGCTTTGCACTTCTTTTAAATTGTGCCTGGTTATGTTTAAAGTTTATAAAAACTGAATTTAAAGATATGGGTATTTTTCTGACCCCATCGGCAGATTTTTTTCCATCACTTAATTTTGATATTTCAGAAAACAAAACTTAATATCTCGTCATTTTGCTTCTCAAGTAAATGAAAAAGTTTCTTGATTTTGTACTGGAAAACAAAACAAAAATACTGATGAAAAACATTTAGCAGTGCATAAATTCAGCATCTTATGATTATAATGAAAACGGTTTCAGCTTCTATAATTGCAGCATTATTAAATGTTTGTCTCATGACAGTGCTTGTGTGTTTTTCAGGCCGCTCAGATGGTTTTGATCGCCCTGTTTGAGCTGAACACCCCAGAGTTCACCATGTTGTTAGGCGCTCTGCCCAAAACCTTCCAGGACGGAGCCACTAAACTCCTGCACAGCCATCTGAAGAACAACAGCAACACCACCACAGTGGTACAGACACACTCTCTTATTCTCCATCGCTGTACTGCAGTCTTCAGGACTTAAAGGGATAGTTCACCCAAAAATGAAAACTCTGTCAGTAATTACTCTCCCTCATGTTTTTCAAACCCGTAAGACCTTCGTTCATCTTCAGAACACAAATTAAGATATTTCTGATTAAATCTGAGAGCTGGATCACTCCTCCATAGGCTTCTAAGGGATTGAAACTTGTTTCCCGAAAAGTTATTAAAGACATCGTTAAAATAGTCCAAGTGACTACAGTGGCTCAATCTTAAGTTTATCAAGCGACGAGAATACTTTTTGTGCGCAAAAACAAACAAAAATAACGACTTTATTTCAACTATTCATGTCTTTCTCTGTGGGCCTCGAGTGAGTTCACTAGTGTAACAGCGCAGCGCTTCTGTGTTGTACGTCACACGCATCACACACATGACCAGCGTCGGCCAATAGGAAGCCTACGTGTGACGTACAACACAGAAGCGCTGCGCTGTTACACTAGTGAACTCACTCGAGGCCCACAGAGAAAGACATGAATAGTTGAAATAAAGTCGTTATTTTTGTTTGTTTTTGCGCACAAAAAGTATTCTCGTCGCTTGATAAACTTAAGATTGAGCCACTGTAGTCACTTGGACTATTTTAACGATGTCTTTAATAACTTTTCGGGGAACAAGTGTCAATCCCTCAAGAAGCCTATGGAGGAGTGATCCAGCTCTCAGATTTAATCAGAAATATCTTAATTTGTGTTATGAAGATGAACGAAGGTCTTACGGGGTTGAACAACATGAGGGAGAGTAAATACTGACAGAGTTTAAATTTTTGGGTGAACTATCCCTTTAACGTGATGCTCACTGACATGTCTGTGTTATTTGTCTAGTCAAGACTCCTTCATTTATACAGCGCTTTTAACAATATAGAGTGTTTCAAAGCAGCTTTACAGTGATAATAGGACATTTACAGAGATAGTTTTGGCTTTACAGCAGCTCTAGAATAAAGTTATTATCCAGCTAAAGTTAGTTTTTGATTGATTCACTTCCTTTGCAAAGATCATAAGTTATTATTCACTTGGGGGCCGCTAACACGACAAAACTTTTAATGCATTCTGGCCGTTCATTTGCACGAGATCGCTAACTTTAAAACAGGTTCCAAGATGCATGCTTTAAAAAATTTTGAAAATGTTATCATCTGCGTGTAAACTTGTAAACGCTGACGGCGTGAACATGCATATTACATGTTTATTCTATAGAGATGCTCGTTTGAATATGTATCTGTGCTCGCGCGTAGTCTTTCTTTACGAATCGACATTTCTACTTGTCAAAATGACTTGTCTGGCCTGCACAGTACAGAATTATTATTATTTTTGTGAAGTCTCAGGCATCTCCCAGCAGCCCCGTGACCCGCGCTCCTCCCAGACACCCCGTGACCCGCACCAGCCCGCTCACGTCACCCACCAACTGCTCACACGGAGGACTTTCTCCCAGGTACGTCACCCAAAACACAATACACTAAACACATCTGTGTGACATCATCAGGACTACATGAAATCTGAGCCAGAAGAAAAACGCTGCAGAGTTATTGTATTGCAGCCTATTGTATTCTTAATATTACATTTTTATTTTATTTTATACAATTTTATTAAATAAATCACCTTAAATATGTATTTAAATATATATAAACGTTTTAGTTTATTCATTTTAATAACAATTTACCTTAGTAATTTATATATATATATATATATATATATATATATTTAATATTAAGAAAATAATAGACAATTAACATAACCGCCCTGCCACTGGGAACATTGGCTCTATTATTGAATTGAATTGAATCAACATTGAACTGAATTTAACTGTATAATGACACTATTGTCTTCTGTAGAACTGCTTTATAGCTAACATTTAATTAGTTTCATTAATTATTAATTTATACAACAGTAACATTGTTATTTTCCTGTTTATTGATGTGAGGTTGCTTTGAAACAATCTGTATTGTATAAAGTGCTACAGAAATAAATGTGACGACTTAATATTCTTAGCTATCTAGAGCTGCAGGATTCTGGATAAATTGAGAATCAAGATTTTATTGTTTAAAAATAGAGATCACGATTCTGCATAGACAACTAAACAAATTACATGTAATTTACTAAAGGTTCAGACTAGTGGTCGACGGATATATTGGCCAATATTTGGCTTTTTTAAAATATCGGCATCGGCCGATAAGTTTTCTGATTGCCCGATGTATTGGAAGCAGGACTTTTATTTTGACGGCGCTGCAGACTTTTATTTTGACGGGCGGCGCTGAGAACACCAGCACCTGACTGTACGTTCACACCGCCGCCGACTTGAGCGTCAAAGAAGCTCTGGCCGCTCTGTCAAGGACGCTTGTCAAAAAGCACGGGGAAGCTCGTTGACGCTTTGGACGCTCTGACGTAGCCGGGAGAAGAGAAGTGTCACAACATGAAATGTAATAAACAGAAAAAAACAAGCAATACATTGAAGAAACCTTTTATATTGACAGCATTTTTATAACTGTTTTGGTCACTTTTGGTCGGGGAAAAAAATAATAATTAGCTATTATTATTATTATTATTTGCATTAGGCTATTATTTGCATTAGTGCAATTGGTCAAATCTTTGTCACCGTGAGCAAATGAATTGCATTCCCATGCCTCGTTCTTTTGTAACTGGTCCCTGTAAGCAAACAACGTCATATCATATATGTTAGGAAACCCAGCAACAGCGATTATCAGCTTCTCCTCCATTTTCTCGGAACTAATGTTTTGGTAGGAACGAAAGTTCACATCGTATGTTTCTCCGGAATCAGCCAGAGTGAAGGACGTCTTTATTCTGATTGGTTTCTGGCGTTTTGCCGCTGCTTGCCGCTGAACCGCGTCATAGCTCATTACCATAAAGTTGAGCTTCTTTCAACTTTCTGATTGACGCTCAAAACGCTCAAAACGCCCAAAACGCGACGCCGAGGGATTTGACGCTCCTTGCAGCTGAGAGAAGCCAGCTTCCATTGAAAATGAATGACTTCCGGCCGCTTTGGAAGCTCAAGTCGGCGGCGGTGTGAACGCACCTTGAGAAGAGAACGGCAGCGCCTGAATCTGATCACACACCGCTCACTCACATTCTCCGTCTCTCTGTCAGTCATATCTAATACTTTGTTAGACAGAACCAGTGGCTACAGAACTGGTAATCAAAGAACGTTACTGGTATGCGAAAAAGTAATGCGTTTGCTTTTATATTATTTGTAACAGAAAAGGCAAACAATCAGGCTAAAATACTTTCTCATTTACCGTCAACATTCAGCAAATGCGCATCTAAGTTACATAATTTAAACAAATCTCTGAATATCTAATAAACATTTAATTTCACAAACCTTGCAGATTTAATCGAATCCAGCTGTGATATCTTGTGAAGTGTGCATTTGTAGCCTGCATAAACGTGTTCCTGCGAGTGACGGTCCGTGCGAAGTGAGTAAATGCGAACAGAAGATCAGATTCACAGGAGACGCGATCGAAAAACTTTAAATCCTTCATTTTAAAATATGCTGTGCTATATCCAGTTGCCCACTGTGTCATATTCATGTCGTTTTCACTGTGTGCTGTATGAAAAATTAGCGTTACCTTGTCAAAAGTCAAAGTAAAAAAAATCTGATTATCAGTGCGCATGAAATTACCAGATTACTGAGTGCCCTGTTACAGTGTTTACTTCCTTTGTATTCACATATTCATATATTTTTAAACAATTACTTTATTTGTGAAAAATACTGTAATAGGATTGCAGATTCAAGAAGTTGCCATCTAAAGTATAGGGCCTACGCATGTTTATTTTAAATATTTTTAAATATTTATTAAATGTATCTAATTTTTTAAATATTGATTTATATAAATATAAAGTGTGTATATATACACACACACACATATGATATATATGTTTGATATATAAATATAAATATCGGCTTTATATCAGCCATCGGCCACCCTGATCTCTAAGATATCGGCATCGGCCATCAAAAAAACAATATCAGTCGACCACTAGTTCTGACAAAATGTAAATTGCTGCGGTCTATTTAATATATATTTAGTTTAAAATATTAAAAATAAAAATGTAAAATATATTTAGTTCATTAAAAAACATTTTTAAATCAGTTTGAGTGAATGATTCAATGACTCTTAAAGACTCATTTAAATTTCACTTTTACTGTTGGACTTTCTTCCACGCTTGAATGGTTTAAATTCATATTGAAATACTCACAAAGGAATCGATAAGAGGAATCAAAATTGAAATTTTATAACATGTATCCGATTCCTGACCATAAGTATTCGATTCCCAACCCTAGTCATGTTTGCTCAGAACACGGTAGCGTCTTTCACGCTATCTTTCCTCTTTGTCTCTATCCTCCCTGCTCTCTCTTCATCCTCCTCTTCCTCTCGGCCCAGTCGTTTATGGGGCTGGAGCTCAAAGGCTTCTTCTCCTCTCCCTCCCCCCCACCCCGGCCCCACCACCCCCCCGCTCCGGGCTCATCGGAGGGCGTATTCGCCCAGGTAACACTCCTCGGCCCGGGCGTCAGGACATTGATTCTCATACATACTTGTCCATCTTTTCATTGGATTGGTAGTCTAATAAATCAAACTCAATGCATGACATTTAAAGGATTGTTTCGGGTTTATTTGAACCCAGAACGTTCCTTTAAGGCGAAAAATAATTTTTTTTTTTTTCATGCACCGGTCAATTTTGAGGTTTTGGTCTATTTTGCTTCCATTCTTCTTTCAGACTAGTGGAAAGAAAACATCAAGTGTAAATGTTTAAGTTTTCATCTGTAGATTTCGATCACAATACATGTCTTTAAAGTCAGAAATCTCCACTTCAGCTTCACTTTACCCTAATAGAAAAAAAAACGATATCAAAATGTATTTAAAATGCATTTATTTCATACCCAGTATACTGCGAATCCATTAACATATTTACTGACTATCGCTTGAGCCTTAGTGATATAAATATTATAATTAAACTTTATTTGGAATTCTTCTTTATTGCACAATGCACATTTCTTAATATTAAGCCTAAAATGAGTTTAATGTCACTATTAGTCTTTAAATACGGGATATTTGAAGAGTATTCTTGCATTAGTTCCACTTTAGCACAATCAAATATACTTCAGTATATCTTTAGTTAAACCTCAGCACTATTTCTGGATAACTAAAGTACATTAAGTACAAAATTAGTTGTTCCAATTTAGCAGACTTTAAGTATACAAATTTAGTATACTGCAGGGTATTTATATTAAGCACATACATTTGTAAATGTGTTTGTAGTGTACTTGGCATAAAATAAATGTATTTCAAATACATTTTAGTATATTTATTTTTCACTAGGGTAAACACACCAAACTTTATAGTTTTATTCCTATCTGTATTCTGATTTATTGAACACTTTATTCCTAAAACATGGTAAAAATGTGTTTTTTCTGTCTGTTGGCAGTATTTTCTGATTTATGGAGTAATAAAAAGAGAAACCTTTCAGTAAAAACCTTTAATATTTCAACAAAATTAGACTTATATTTTGAGCCTGGATAGTTCAGATTTCTGATTAGATGGTGCCTCATTTGCATATTTAAACAACACTTCAGAAAAGAAAAACAATTGTCTTAATGTACTGTGTCGATTAGTTACATTTTTGATACTATTTACCTGTACTGTCTTGTCTTAAGAGTAAAAATTCTGAAAATTTTAGCGAAGTGAGAATCTGTGTCCTCATTTTCAACACTTTTGTGACATCTTTCTGTCTCTCATCCACACGATTTGTTTTGTTTCCGCCGCTTTGCTTCATGGGACTCGTGGCGAATGCAGAAGTTTGTCAAGCGTCAGTCTGTCCGTATGAAACATTCAAGATGTGTCACTTTTCCTTTGCAGCTGAGCAGAAAACACATTCATCTCGTCTGTGTGCCGTCCCGTGTGTGTTATATGTTGAAATCAGTGTGTGTATGGAGTCACACCTCACTGTGTGTTTACAGTATGCTGGAGTACGACACCGAGAACATGAACTCTGACGAGATCTTCAGCTCTTTAAGAGGCGTAACCGAAGCCATCCAGAGCTTCAGTTTCCGCAGTCAGGAAGAAATCCTCGAGCCCATCAAACGTGACGGCAAGAGGGAAGATCCGGTGAGTACCACAATCTGTTGATCTAGTTGATCTAGTTCTGCATGAAGTTTGTTTCTGCTGCAAAACTTTTTGTGTTAGCAGCTTGTAGCATGTAACCAGCAATAGTTTCATTGTTTATAGTTATAGTTTCAGCGACTTGTTGACACAAGAACATTTTAGTTAATGATAAAAAATATTTATGTTTATTTTATTTCAGCTAGTTGACAACTTTTCTCATTTTCATTTTCTCATTTAACTAAAATAACTAACTAAATTAAAAAAACTAAAAGCTAAAATTAATAAATATTATATAGGCATTTTAAAAAGTGTGATTTTTATATATATTGGTTTATATTAACCATTTATATTAATCATTAATAATGTGACCATTTTGAAAAAGCAACTACATAAAATTTACAGTCCCCCTGTGGTGAAAAATTCTGGTTTTAATGTTGTTTGTATGTCTATGTGGTGTTTTTAATTTGCTTTAAGAAAAACCATGTGTAAAGTCGACAGCATTGCTGAGTATTTTCTCCTTAAAACTGCAGTGAACCAAAGACAGTCTCAAAAACACGCTTTGAAATCGCTGGTGTTTCTGACGTCACAAACTACCTTGTAACCAATCAGATCAAAGTGTGATCGCCAACGAGTGGATCTCTGAGTGAGTGAGTGAGTGAGTGGAGGCGGGGCTCATTTGCATATTCATAGAACCGCACATACTAAATGAGGCAAGAGTGTCGAGTTACATTCAAGATATTTCAAGGCATAATTAATTCCCAAGGAAAAACGTTTAAATATGACGTTTTGGTGATCAAAGATGAGTTTAAAGAGATACAATTGTTGACTACAGGGGGACTTTAACAATAAAAAAAAAGTTTGGATTAATTAGATGTTATAATCACTCAGGTTGAAGTAAAAATAACCATTTTTCTCATTCAGACCGGTGTGGCGTCATCTTGTGTGGATCCTCGTCTGGAGGGAGGCCGGACGGCGCTGGACAACAAGACGTCATTATTAAACACACCATCCCCTCGATCGTTCAGCGGCCCGTGGACACGCGAGTACAACCCCTACAACTACAGCGACATCAGCGCCTACGAGAAGGGAGCGCTCGCCTTGTTCGACGACGGGGAGCAGATCCGAGAGGGTAAACGAACACACATCTACTGGAGAATCTCTTCATGATGTTCACAGAAACAGACCAACGTCTTTGGGTTCTTGTTTCAGGTCGTCAGCAGGACTGTGGAGAAAACAAGATCATGCATCCCAAAGGTTTTTCTGCAGGTATGAGGATGTTTTGAACTGTTTGAAGAGCACAAGTCAGTTTCTGTGAATGAAAATCTCATTTAACATCTCTCTAGAACAGTGGTTCCCAAACTGTGGTCCGCGGACCACTAGTGGTCCGTGAGGGTACTGCAGGTGGTCCGTGGAAAGGCAAAATAAAATACAAAATAATATTTTTTTACCTTCATTTTACCAGGAAATTCCCATTAAAAAAAGTAAAAAGAATATGTAGGCCTATATTGATATAAAATTTAAATTAAATTGTCAAATTATTGTGTGATTACTAAAATAGGCTAGTGGCCTATTTCGGATCGGTGGATAACAACAGGTTCTCTGAAGAAAAAAGAGGCAGAGGCAAATATTTTGCCATTATATTAAATATTTGTCTGATTATAATTTCACCAACAGTAATTCTGGATTGCCTCCACCAAACAAGTAAATAGTAAGATAATTACCATAAGTTTAAATGTTGCGGTTAAAATGACTGCTGGTGGCCGTTCTAGTGTTAAAATTGCATGATAAGCAAACTCAATTTTCTAAATATATGAGAATGATAGTCAAAATACCATAATAGCGCATGATTTTATGTAAATTAATATGAAAAAAGTCTCCGCTGTGTTGGGGGCCCTGTCAAGATTCTTTTCATGGGGCCCAAAAAATGGCACAAGGAAACACACATGAAAAGCCATGTGCTCACACCCAACATGACTAAAACACAAGCACATGGCCACTAAAACAAATCACCATGAGACGTGAAGACATGAACACGCAGCCAATGAAAACACTCATAAGCCACGTGTTCACACAAAACATGACAACATGATAGCACACAGCTAGTAAAAACACAAGCTGTGTGCTACACAACACAAGACAAACATGAGTGTCAGGGCTCTGTCACAAAACCAAGAAATAGACTAGACAGAAGTGACAGAACCCTTACATTTCACACAATTAAACACCAAATTCCTTGTTTTAGTTTAACCTAAATCTCATTTTTTTTTTTCTAGATCGTTTGTTCATTCATTCATACAGTAGGCTAGGCTAGCTAGGCTATAAATAAATGGACAATTTTTATGATGTAGGCCGGAAATGAGCTTCCCAGCAGTCGCCACTGGTATGAACGTAGGCTAAATGTTCAGACTGCCAGGTCAGCGTGTGTTTATTGTCGTGGACTCTCATTGGTCAGGACCCGGGCAGCCCCTGGAGATGGTTGGTGACCTGCTGAAGGAGCTGTCCAATCACAGCGAGCGTGTGGAGGAGAGGCGGGCCGCTCTGCTGGAGCTGCTGAAGGTCACGCGTGACGACAGTCTGGCCTTGTGGGAGGAGCACTTTAAAACCATGCTTCTGCTCCTGCTGGAGACGCTGGGAGATAAAGATGTGAGACACACACACACACATAAAGATGTGAGACACACACACACACACACAGGGGTGCGTTTCCCAAAAGCATCGTTAGCCAAATATGGTCGCAAGTTCTGTCGCTATCAGCCGTTCAACGAGTCGTGTTTCCCGAAACCATCGTTCGGATGAACATTCGCAAACAGCATCGCAAAGTGTGTGTGTTTGACACGACAGATCTCGACCTGCGGTTAGAAGAAGAGTTTCTTGTTTGCATGACATGAGGATTCCTTATAATAAATCCTTATCTTGAGCCAAATAATCAAGCTGACATTCAGCGCAATCTGTATCTTTTATTTAGAATACATACAAATGTCGTTTACGTCTTTTAGTTTGTCGAGATTTAAAGTGTAGTTTTTGTTTTTGAAGAGTGCGCGTGTGTGAACGTGATCTAGTGTAAGAATGAGTCTGTGATCGAATCTGGAAATAAAGCAGAATAACTGAGAAAAATGAAAAATAGTCCTCAGATGCATGTCCGTAATTTATAGCAAAACATCTAGTATTAATTCGATCTCAAACAGATTCATTAAAAGAAGTTATTACTCCAACACATGCGTGACATCATTAACTAACGTGGTTGAACGATCAATTTACGACCGTATGGTTTCGGGAAACAGTCGTGACTAGCTAGTTGATTTCTTCAACGATGCATCGTACTATAATAGTGGAGAAGTGAGTTGCGTCGTTGTACGGGAAACACACTCCAGATAAGCAACAGAACTGACAGATGATGGTGTGTGTGTCCGCAGCACACCATCCGAGCGCTGGCACTGCGAGTCCTGAAGGAGATCATGCGAGGTCAACCAGCGCGCTTCAAGAACTATGCAGAACTCACCATCATGAAAACACTGGAGGCCCATAAAGACTGTCATAAAGAGGTGAGCAAGACACACACAAACACACACACTCTCTCTCACACACTCTCTCTCTCTCTCTCCGTCCACCAGGAGCCTTAAAGAGAACAAAACAAGGATTAATATAAAGTACAAAAAACTAAAAATCACCACCAGGATTCCCATTAGGGCTGAAACGATTCCTCGAGTTACTCGATTACAAAAATTCCTCGAGGCAAAAACTCTGCCTCGAAGCCTTGTTAAATACCTATGTCGCACTATACGCGCGGCGCAGGGATTTGATTGTTTCACACGGACCGTTTATTCACACGGACCTGTTCAGGAAGCATATATTTTGAATTTAGTTGGCGCGATGGCGGAGAATAAATATGTAAATAAACGGCAGAAATTGTCTAAAGTGTGGGATCATTACACACTTAATTCACTTAATACACTTAACTCGCTGAAACAAGGTAACGTATTCTAAGCCTATTGATGTTCGCTGATTTTAATCCCATACTGTATTTGTAGCGATGTCGTCGTGATGCGGTTTGACTAGATATGATTTTTAGCTTTGATGACATTTTTAAGTAGTAAACGTAACTATCACGTTCAATTGCAAGAGAGTATAGGCTAAAAAAAAGAACCCCTTCACACACACACACACACACACACACACACACACACACACACACACACACGCCAGTCAGACCGATTGCAGCAATGCATCACATATGCTTAAACTTTTATGTAGCCACGCAACAATAATTTCAGCATGCATTCACTGCACACACCGGGACGTGATGGAGGAACAAATATTGTATTGCAGTCTTTGCGAGACCTTGTTTGTATTTCACGTCTGCCAAATACAGACAACAACAAAAAATTAAAGTCCCCAGCCTGTTGGTTTTTAATAAAGATTCGGAGTACTCATTTTTCAGTTAAAACGCACGGAAGAAAAAGTGCGTCAGCTTTTACTGCGTGTTCAACAACAAGTCACGTTACAGCTCTTCTTCAGCGTTAAACTACCAGAATACACAAATATGCTTAGAGTGGTTATATTATAACATCTTAAAGGAAAATTCACATATGAGATAGCTTTAACTTGCATACTATATAACTTATAGTATATAACGTATAACAGCTTTAACTGAAATAGACACAAGTTTAATATAACTATTCTGTTAATAAAACACACACACAAAATATCCGATTACTCGATTAATCGATCGATTAAGTGCTAGATTAATCGATTACAAAAAGAATCGATAGCTACAGCCCTAATTCCCATATATGATATATGAGGAAGGCTATTTATTATTTATTTGTATCATCAACTAAAACCGTGAAAAAAAATTATTGCTTGTGATAAAATAAATATTACCTGAAATAAAATGAAATATAAAATAATTTATTTTAGCTAGTTGCCAAGGAAACTTTTCTCATTTTTATTTAGTTTAAGTAAAATAACTAAAATAACAAACTAAAATTAAATAAAAAGTATATAGGCATATAAAAAAGGTGACAATTTTAACTAAAATAAAAATATAAAATATAAAAATAATCTCAATCCAAATATTAACAAAACAGTAAAAATAATAGTATATCAATGATAGTTAAACAACACTGGCCTCATTTTAAAAAGTGTGATTTATATATATCATATCTTTAAAGTCCATGGGCATTTCTATTAAGAATATATTTTTGTAGTTATGCTAAAATATTCTATTAGGTAAAATTTGAGTAAGAAATAAAGAGTGTAGGAACTCTTGAGGAGCTCTTCAAACTTCTGAAATTTCATTTGTTTTAATTATAATTATTTTAGTTACTATATGGTTTAATATATGAATCATACTTATTTTAGTATCATTGAGATAATATTATAGTTTTTATTCATATTTTTAATTCGTTTTTTTTTTTTGTTGGTTCTATTTTGGATTTTTTTGGTCATTTTGTTATGATTTTTTGAAAAACTTTTATTATTATTATTTTTTTTTCTATATATGTCTGTATAGTTTAAAAAAATCAGTCTAAGTATATAAAGTTAAACGGAATGCAAATGAGAAATGGTGGCAAATTTCAGTTAACATTTATTTTATAAGTAAGGCGAAAAAATGTCTTTATGGTCTTATGTAACTATATTAATCCTGATATGTAGTTAATTATCAAAACTTTGATAACAAAAAGGTGTCATTACAGCAGATGTACCAGGGGAAACATCTTAGCCTACATGAACTTGATATATTGTTGTGGACAGTGAGAGGCCTTGAGGTCAGAATGGTTAAAATCAGGCCTTTGCCTCTGACATCATCAGATGAGGTCGTCTGAAGGTCGTGTTGTTAATGTTTTAATGCGCTCCACAGGTCGTTCGGGCCGCAGAAGAAACGGCCTCCACGCTGGCCGGATCGATCCACCCCGAGCAGTGCATCAAAGTTCTGTGTCCCATCATCCAGACAGCCGACTATCCCATCAACCTCGCCGCCATTAAGATGCAGACCAAAGTAATCGAGCGGATTCCCCAGGATTCCCTGGTGCAGCTTCTGTCTGACATCATCCCAGGACTGTTACAGGTATAAACACACACACACACACACTGATGCAGAGACAGACAGCAAGATGAAAATGTGTGTGTGTGTGTGTGTGTATGTTTCAGGGTTATGATAACACCGAGAGCAGTGTACGTAAGGCCAGTGTTTTTTGTTTGGTGGCCATTTATTCAATCATCGGTGAAGATCTGAAGCCTCATCTACAGCAGCTGACCGGCAGCAAGGTCAGATCTCATCAATATATTCATACACAAGCTTTTATGATAGAAACCTAACAAGAACACATATATAGGTCTAGGTTTAAATATTTTTGTTATTTTTTTATTATCAACATTTTCTACCATCTTGAGTGGATTTTGGGTGGCTGTACCGTTCAAAAGGCTTTTTAATATATTTGAAATAAGTCTCTTCTGCTCATAAAGGCTGCATTTATTTGATCAAAAATACAGTAAAAAAATCTGAAATATTATTACAGTTTAAAATAACTGTTTTCTATGTGAATATATAGTAAAGTGTAATTTATTCCTGTGATCAAAGCTGAATTTTCAGCATCATTACTCCAGTCTTCAGTGTCACATGATCCTTCAGAAATCACTATAATATGATGATTTGCTGTTCAAGAAACATTTATGATTATTATCAATGTTGAAAAAGCTTTTTGCTGCTTCATATTTTTGTAGACTGATAAAAGAAAATTAAGATCAGGATTTATTTGATATAGACGTTTTATTTTTTGTAACATTATGCATTTCTTTACAGTCGGTCACTTTTGATCAATTTAATGCATCCTTGTTGAATAAAAGTATGAATATATTTCAAAAAATTAAAACAATTTTGCTGACCCAAAACTTGAACAGTACTGTATGATGTTGTTTTTTTGCTGTCTATATAGTTTTTAGTATTATTTTAGTAATTCATCTTCAACTTAATCTAAACAAAAATTTGAAATGTTGCTTTAGTAATGACATTTTTTTATGGTTTCAGTTTTAGTTAAAGGTGCATTGTGTAATATTTCTGAGGATCTATTGACAGAAATGCAATATAAGATTCATAACTATGTTTTCAGTGGTGTATAAAGACCTTGCATAATGAACCGTCATGTTTTTATTACCTTAGAATGAGCAGTTTTACTGAATAATTAAGTAAACATAATTTCTTAATTTATCCTTGTAAAGAAACCTCATTGCTGAACAGGCAACTCTGCTGTCTCAGACGATGACATCACTTCCTGTCGGCCACCATAACTTTTGTTGGTTGCAATTCGTAACCTCACCACTAGATGCCGCTAACAATCACACACTGCACCTTTGACGATAATAACCCTCTAATGATCCTGCGTTTGAACAGTTTCCACCACCTGTGATCCCTTATAAGACTGTCTAGATAGGAAGCACACTGGGTTCATGTGTGTGAAGTCTTGTTTTGTCTCTACAGATGAAGTTACTGAATCTGTACATCAAACGAGCTCAAACCACCACCAGCAACAGCAGCAGTTCTTCAGACGTCTCGTCTCACAGCTGAACACTCAATTCCCAGCTTTCTTACAGGCCCGTCCTTAAACTCTCTCAAAGACTTGGCACATTCGGCCCATCGTGCGAGTAGATCTTGTTTAGGTGCACATTTGCTTTAATAAAGGGCACATGATTCATTTAACAGGTGCAACCGCTTACACGACTTTAACCGCAGCCTGTTGGGGTTTGTGATTGGTTGCGTATGTGCTTGAATGAACATCTGCTACCAACATAGTGAGTGTGTGTGTGTGTGTGTGTGTGTGTGTGTGTGTGTGTGTGTGCGAGCGAGTGTGCGCGCAGCAGTTGAGCCTTTGTGTGTGTGTGAGAGAACTGTTGCGAGGGCTTTTATTCTCTAATGCTTTATTACTTTTTACCGTTACATTTTTGCAGTGGCGTCTAACTTCCTCATATTCAAAGCACACGAAAAGTTCTCTCTAATCGGCCAATCAGAAGTCCTGTTTCAAACCTCCAGCGTCAGCACTCGTTAGTGAGGGCGTCCGTCGTAGTTTCTCGTCTTTAACTCGGCTGCTGCCTCCAGTTCCCTAGAACGCTTGTTTAGTGGTGAGTGTCTTTTTTTTTTTGGGCATCTGAAAATATGCAAGAACTGAGATTGTATTTGTACAGTATTTGTTTCATGTCTGGCCAACAGGTGAAGAGGTTTTGCTCAAAGTCTGATTGTAAAAGAGCAAATTTACCTTGAAATCTCTCATTCCAGCGTTGCACATCCCAGTGATAAACACAAATAACTGTTAGCATTAAGATATTTTAGGAGGACCATGATTATTTTAACACTAAAAGGGAGTTCTCCTTTAACTAAAGTTCTCCTTTTGTGATTTAAGGACCACACTCTGATATTTTTTTTTTTTTAACAAAACCTACAATTATGATCTAAAACCAAACTGGATCAGATTTAGCTGCATTTGGTCTTTTAAAACGAAAGCTTTCACTTACAAACACTAAATTAGTTGCTGGATTATTGACATGCTGTGCTATCAAACAATGTATAAGCGTATCTGAAGTTTTAGAGCAATAATTTTAACAAAAAAATGATCCAAATTGGATTTTTACTAGTAGTCAATTTGCAGTTTTCTGGTTTAGGACGGTTTGTGCCTGTTCGGTTGTTTAAAGTGCTCTGCTAGTCTTTTTGTAAACCGTTTTAAATTTTGGTGCTTAAATGAATCACTCTGTGCTTTTGCTGAACGTTAAACTTTAGATTTCATTAGTTTTCCTTTCTTTTTTAGGTTTGAATTTAAGCGCCTTACCATGAAAAGAAAGTCACATAATATTATCCGCTCTTGTTAGAAATCCCAAAGAACATTCCACACAAAAAACTGGTGATTTTGTGGAGTGAATCATCTATAATCCTTCTAGTATTTGTTACAATTTATTCATTTAGTATAAAACAATAGACAATGAAGATGATGTAATTTAGGGTACGTTTACACAACAATGATGTACTAAAAACGGAAAAGACTTTCCTTTTACGTTTTTCGTGTACAGACGACAACGTTGTCAAAACAATCCCTGTTGGAATCACATGGATCCACGAAAATGAATAAAATGGCTGTATTCTGCTGTTTGGCCAGTTGATGGCGATGTCACTTTTTTAAAGAAACTGCACCCCTATAGACTCAACACGTAATATGCAGATACAGACAATATCGGTATCGTTTTCAAAACCTTGCACTTTTTTGTTTTTTCATATTTTATTGGATGCAGCGATCAAACGATATTTGCAACATAATACAATACAAGTCTCTATTTTGTGTTTTCAGGATGAACAATTCTTCAAAACAAATGTCCTTTTGTGGTTTTATCCCATATCCCCCCTCCAACCAAGATATAAAGTCAGAATTGCGTGTTGTAAAGTCAGACTTATGAGATATAAACTCGCAATTGTGAGAAATAAACTTGAAATTCTGAACTTTTCTCTCATAATTGCACGTTTATATCTCGCAATTATGACTTTATAATACGCAATTGAATGTTATAAAGTCAGAATTGCGCGATATAAAGTCGCAATTGCGTGTTATAAAGTCAGAATTGTGAGATATAAACTATTATGAGGGAAAAAAAGTCAGAATTGTTGTTTTTTCTCTCCCAATTCTGACTTTATAACACAATTGCGACTTTATTTCACGCAACTCTGACTTAATATCTCACAATTCTGACTTTATATCTCACAATTGCAACTTTTTTTCTCACAATTCTGACTTTATATCTCACAATTGCAATTTTTTTCTCACACTTCTGACTCTTTATCTCGCAATTTCAAGTTTACATCTCGCAATTCTGACTTTTTTCTCACAATTGCGAGATATGAAGTCAGAATTGTGAGATAAAAAGTCGCAATATTATTTATTTAAACAAGCTTCCATATTTACACGCAACAGTTTTCAACTAAAAACGTTAAAAAAAACGTTGCATTTTAGCCGTTCATTTACACGATTTACGCGTTCAGTTTGCATGTTGGAGGCCTGAATATGCAAACTTTTGAAAACAGGTTTCAAAGTGCAAGTTTTTTAAAAACGATAGCATTAGGAAAAACATTTCCATTTTTAGTAGCTACATCGTTGTCGTGTAAACGTACCCTGAGTTAGAAGATCTCTGGACTCTGGCAATCAATACACACTTGAACTGATTCCTTCACTACAAAGACGTCACTTCCGTACACTTCATTAATGCTGGTAAAAGAATCAAATGTTCAGATTGTAAATACTTTATAGTGAACTACATACGGACCACTACATACATCAGCTAGAATCTTTAATTCAGTATGATAAGCAACTCAGTGTTGTATAGATCTTACCGAGTAAATCACCAACTCTGATGTTCCTGCTTTACTAGTGAGCTGTTGATAAAGCTCATTCACTGAAGGGATTTTTGCGCAAACGCTTTGCTAATGCAAGTAGATTCAGACATAGAGCTACACATGCTGCGCATGCCTTCAGTTTAGATGCTCATGTTTAAAATCATGTCTGTATTTATTTCACACGTTGTGCTTTATGGCAGCTGTATATATGAACTGTTTTTGTTAACTTTCACCTGTGTAGGATTCGCTATCTGTAAACTATTTGCTCTAGATAAACGAAACCTGAGTTTTCCACTGGTGTGTCTGAGTGAGTTTTATTTCAGTCGCCTGAAATCACGTGGGATTATTGTGACATTAATACTTGCTGATTATGATCTTTAAATATTTATCCAGGTGTTGATATTCAGGTTATTAATCGTGATTTTCAGATCAATCACTGCAGGTTTAATGCTGACGCGTGTGTTTTCTCGTTTAATCACGTCAGTCAGAGATTAAGCAGTGTTTTTGATTGCAGGATGTTTCGTCAGATTCATTCACGACAGAACAGCTCGACTTTACTTCATTTATGACTGAGTTTTACTATTACTTTTTGTAAGGATTTAAGTAATTATGTAATTTATTTCAAATTGATCTGACGTTTAAATTTTAAAAGATGACTTCCAAATCATAATTTACCACAAAAGCAAAAATAAATATTTTGAAAACATAAAAGCCTGTTTTAGACCATTAATGTTTTCGAAAGTCATTATTACAAATATATTTACATTTTAAATTATTAGTATCTTTTGCATTTTGCAAATTTGAACGCAATGAATTTGAATATTTGATCTGAAATGTGATAAATTATTAATATCCTGGAATGTTTGGCGAAAAAAAATGATCTTAAATATGATTTTATAGTCGTGAAAATAATGAACTAATTTCTTTAAGATGAATTAAATGTTGATTTTGTGCTGGAATATGACCTGAGCATGTTCTTGAAAGGCTTGAGACTCAACACCTAACTTTTATAATTTAAATTAAATCGCGAAACTTGTCCTTCCTACAGTGAAACACGATGCAAGAAATTCCCGAACCGCTCCGAATGTCTTTCTCTCTGATTCTCTGATTCTCTGTCTGTCCGGCTGAAGGTCACGAGTGTCAGGAATGAGATGCTCTTTCATCTTTCATCTGATGTCTGAAGACTCGCTGGACTTTCACTCCAGACCTTCACAAGTTTCAGTCTTTGTAGTCGTTACCTGTCCTTTGGTTATCCTGCTGCTTTTTTCCTATCTTGCCATGTACTTTAAATTGAGTTCCTGTTCTATAAGAGGGGATATGAAATCAATAATTGGCTTTTAGTACAAATTATGACTGGAGAATGAATCCTTCTGGAGGTAATCCCGTTTCTGTATCCCACCAGCAGGAGGCGTTAAAACAAAGCTGAAGCTCTTGAGGAATCCGATTCTGGAATGAAAGACTAGCATACTGCAGTACATACTAAAGGTTCATGGCTTTTCATTTGGATTTACTATTTTTTTTCTCCTCATCTTTTTATAGGGATTTCTAGTGAGAGAACTGAATGTAACTACACTGAAATATTTATTTTTAATTTTCACTTGCTTAATTTCACATATAATTAAAATGAAATGGCAAGTAAAATAATTAAAGGTGAAATTTTGAAGTAGAAAGACTGAAATGTTTTTTTCTTGTCAAATATACTCCAGTAATGTTTTGGATAAACTTCCGATTTTTTTTTTTTTTTACAGTGTACAATTTTTTTTTACTTACTATAACATTTTCTATTTAAAATTATATTAATTTCCATGACTTTCAAACTTTAAAATCACTTAATATTTTATGTTTTACATGAACGTGGGACCCTGTATACTGCATACTATTGATTATTTCTTAACTATGTGAAACAGTATGAAGCATATGCAACTTTAAATATTTTAAGCAGTAGTTGTACTCTACGTTGTTGTCACACATTTTGATGAAGCCATTTCTGTCCCTCTATAGACAGCTACACAACTACCACCTTTTCGCTTCAAAAAGTTCATAAAGAGATCATAAAATAATTTTCTGAAGAGGCTTGATCACTTTATATACTGAACAGATTGAATTAGACTTTTTATTCATTTAAACATTGATCAGCAAACATAAACAGAAGCTCAACCAAACCTTCTTTGACACGTGAGAACTATCGTCTTGTTGAAGCTCACACGTGATGCGTAACACGAGAATGAACCTCATTGGTTCTTGCAGGAACTCAAACGTGCTGCGTAACACGAGAATGAACCTCATTGGTTCTTGCAGAAGCTCAAACGTGATGCGTAACACGAGAATGAACCTCATTGGTTCTTGCAGGAACTCAAACGTGATGCGTAACACGAGAATGAACCTCATTGGTTCTTGCAGAAGCTCAAACGTGATGCGTAACAGGAGATTGAACCTCATTGGTTCTTACAGAAGCTCAAACGTGATGCGTAACAAGAGAATGAACCTCACTGGTTCTTGCAGGAACTCAAACGTGATTTGTAACACGAGAATGAACCTCATTGGTTCTTACAGAAGCTCAAACGTGATGCGTAACACGAGAATGAACCTCATTGGTTCTTACAGAAGCTCAAACGTGATGCGTAACACGAGAATGAACCTCATTGGTTCTTGCAGGAACTCAAACGTGATGCGTAACACGAGAATGAACCTCATTGGTTCTTGCAGGAACTCAAACGTGATGCGTAACACGAGAATGAACCTCATTGGTCTTGCAGAAGCTCAAACGTGATGCGTAACACGAGAATGAACCTCATTGGTTCTTGCTGTAGCTCAAACGTGATGCGTAACACGAGAATGAACCTCATTGGTTCTTGCAGAAGCTCAAACGTGCTGCGTAACACGAGAATGAACCTCATTGGTTCTTGTTGAAGCTCAAACGTGCTGCGTAACACGAGAATGAACCTCATTGGTTCTTGCAGAAACTCAAACGTGCTGCGTAACACGAGAATGAACCTCATTGGTTCTTACAGAAGCTCAAACGTGATGCGTAACATGAGAATGAACCTCATTGGTTCTTGCTGTAGCTCAAACGTGATGCGTAACACGAGAATGAACCTCACTGGTTCTTGCAGAAGCTCAAACGTGATGCGTAACACGAGAATGAACCTCATTGGTTCTTACAGAAGCTCAAACGTGATGCGTAACACGAGAATGAACCTCATTGGTTCTTGCAGAAGCTCAAACGTGATGCGTAACACGAGAATGAACCTCATTGGTTCTTACAGAAGCTCAAACGTGATGCGTAACACGAGAATGAACCTCACTGGTTCTTGCAGAAGCTCAAACGTGATGCGTAACACGAGAATGAACCTCATTGGTTCTTGCAGAAGCTCAAACGTGATGCGTAACACGAGAATGAACCTCACTGGTTCTTGCAGAAGCTCAAACGTGATGCGTAACACGAGAATGAACCTCATTGGTTCTTACAGAAGCTCAAACGTGATGCGTAACACGAGAATGAACCTCACTGGTTCTTGCAGAAGCTCAAACGTGATGCGTAACACGAGAATGAACCTCATTGGTTCTTGCAGAAACTCAAACATGCTGCGTAACACGAGAATGAACCTCATTGGTTCTTACAGAAGCTCAAACGTGATGCGTAACACGAGAATGAACCTCATTGGTTCTTGCAGAAGCTCAAACGTGCTGCGTAACACGAGAATGAACCTCATTGGTTCTTGTTGAAGCTCAAACGTGATGCGTAACACGAGAATGAACCTCACTGGTTCTTGCAGAAGCTCAAACGTGATGCGTAACACGAGAATGAACCTCATTGGTTCTTGCAGAAGCTCAAACGTGCTGCGTAACACGAGAATGAACCTCATTGGTTCTTGTTGAAGCTCAAACGTGCTGCGTAACACGAGAATGAACCTCATTGGTTCTTGCAGAAACTCAAACATGCTGCGTAACACGAGAATGAACCTCATTGGTTCTTACAGAAGCTCAAACGTGCTGCGTAACACGAGAATGAACCTCATTGGTTCTTGCAGAAACTCAAACGTGCTGCGTAACACGAGAATGAACCTCATTGGTTCTTACAGAAGCTCAAACGTGATGCGTAACACGAGAATGAACCTCATTGGTTCTTGCTGTAGCTCAAACGTGATGCGTAACTTGAGAACGAACTTCATTGGTTCTTGCAGAAGCTCAAACGTGATGCGTAACACGAGAATGAACCTCACTGGTTCTTGCAGAAGCTTAAACGTGATGCGTAACACGAGAATGAACCTCATTGGTTCTTGCAGAAGCTCAAACGTGATGCGTAACTTGAGAACGAACTTCATTGGTTCTTGCAGAAGCTCAAACGTGATGCGTAACACGAGAATGAACCTCATTGGTTCTTGCAGAAACTCAAACGTGCTGCGTAACACGAGAATGAACCTCATTGGTTCTTACAGAAGCTCAAACGTGATGCGTAACACGAGAATGAACCTCATTGGTTCTTACAGAAGCTCAAACGTGATGCGTAACACGAGAATGAACCCCATTGGTTCTTGCTGAAGCTCAAACGTGCTGCGTAACACGAGAATGAACCTCATTGGTTCTTACAGAAGCTCAAACATGATGCGTAACACGAGAATGAACCTCATTTAGTTCTCGCACGTCAAGCGAACATGCTTTAGCTTTCGTTCACCACAACTGATGTTTGTATGTGTTCATATGCGTTCAGATGAACAATGTGCTCTTGCTGTAGAGTCACAGATATTAAATTCGTTTGGTCAAACTGTCCATTCGTCCTCTGAGATCATCATGAAATGACAGAACGCTGCCTGAATCATGAATGACACGATCATAATTATTGATGTCTGGAGAGGTACATGTGTCCTGACGCGCCATCACTGTCCAGAAGACCATCATCATCATCAGAGACGTGAGACGCAGCGAAGCTGAAAATAGCAGGACGGCATGTGATGATCTGTGATTGTATTCTACAGCCTCTGCGCTGACAGATCCGTTAACGTGGAGAAATTGATTTACTGTAGACTTCGTTCAGTGTGATTAATCATTAGTGGAATATCACAAGGACTCATTTATGGATCCCCGTGGCACAGTTTCTGTTTTACTGATTGCTAACACTAAAAAGTGCTTCAGGAATTCAGAAAATACCTTTATATGTCTTATTATGAACAATTTATCCAACCCAGTCTCACAGGAAAATGAACAATGTTTAGAAAAAATGAAGCACTAAGATCCACCCTAAACGTCATAAGCAACATCATAATTAGCCACAAACTCCCCAAAACATAAAATAGTTTTCAATTGCACTGAGATTGTGTTGATTTATCAGTGCACGTGACTTTTAAAATAAGGAATTGCATGAGACTACTTTTCTTTACGGATGACGTCATCAATGCTTTTTTCTTTTCTGCCAACTTCATCTCAATTCCTCGTTGATAAAACCAAATCCCTCCTACATTTTTTTTTCATTAAAAATCCATTTCTTTTAGAAATATATCAGATTATAGAAGTCAAGTGGGTTGAGAGGTGTTGATTTGCTATAGGTTTTTAAGAGAAAATTATTCTCGTCCCTGAGTTCGTAAAAACTCGCAGTATGCATATATGAAGCAGAAATATGAAGCTTGTAATCTAGTTAAATCACTTCTCATGTAATTGACTCCGTGGCCAGGGGGAGATCAGAGGCAGCCTTTTTTATTTTTTTAATACCATATAAGTACTAGCCTTATTGTTCTTGTTGCTATTATTGTTGTTATTATTTGTCCTCCAACCTCCCCCTCATTCCTGATGAAAAGACTAGTTGCTATTATTATTGCTGCTACTAATCATATCTTCCTCATCCTCCAGTTATTACTAATTTTTTCATGTATTTTTTATGATCTTCATTGTTATTGTTGTAATCGGTGTTTTTTTTAACTAATGCATTTTTAAAAAAAATTTATTATTATTTATTTATTAATTTGTATTACCTCTGTTGTATCTGTAAGATGTTCCTCTGTTAAGATATTTCCACACACACACACACACACACACACACACACACACACACACACACACACACACACACACACACACACACACACAATTATGTATGTTTTGTGTGTTTTGTTTATGTATGTGGCATTGGTGTTTTTCGTTGTATCAGTCACCTGAAAGTATTTGATTGCATAATAATTTTTATTTTTTTAAATTTTATTCTCAGGTACAAAAAATCAGATCAAGTTGAAATGGTCCTTTCACATGTCTAGTTGAATGAACTTCTGTTGTGACTTTTTCTCTCTCTGGCATTGTTCAGGTTACAGTTTTTCCACCGTGATCATCATGACAGGAACCAAGGTCAGTAACGCAAAACACGTTAGGCAGAATCTGGGATATAAAGCACCATGTGTCCCAAAATACTCAGTAAAAATCCAGTAAAGCTCTCAAACCTCACGCATGCTTGTATTCAGTCATAAAATGCTCAATTAGATGAACTGCACCATGTTTGACGTCAATGCATTGGTTTTCTTATCAATGAGATTTGAGATCTACAGTATATGAGTGTCAATATGGGTCTGTTAATCCCACAAAGCATCATGAACACCTCAATAGTGTGCATGAGAATCCAGTACAAGTCCTACAACATGAGTAAATGATTCCTTTAATGCTCATCTGAGATTTAAACCGTCCAGGTTGTGTCCTAAATCGGTGTATGAGATTCCCCGTACACCTGTAATTGTTTATTTCGAGACGAAAGTCCCGGCGCAGGTTTAAATCCGAACGGCGGGCGCTTCTCTCCGCGGTGGCCTCGTCTCATATCCGCTTTTTCCTCATCAACATTCACCAAGCCGGAGAAAATTAATTCTATTAAAGGGCTCAATTCCCTCCGCCAGACCTCACTGTTTAAACATCTTTTTAGTGTATGATTAGAGCATATTTCCCAAACCTGGCTGGGAGTGGCGGCTGGGTCGGGGAGGTCGAGCGAATGAAAGAGGACGACTTCATTGTGCGATGACTGGACCATAAATCATCGGGCGATTTCTATAAATCACGGCAGATGGCAGGGAGCGAGCGCGGGCTCGTGGGAGTCCTCGGCCCCGGTGCATGCAGGGAAGAGCGGACTGCAGTGTGGATGAGATGCAGACCTGGAGGTCTTCGAGACCCACCTCTCCATACTGGCCCGCGTTTAACACGTCTAATCGGCCTGATTAATATGTATGCGCGCCTCGGCTCCCTCGGCCCATGTGAGGCCTGTCAGACTGACATTAGATGTCTCGTGTTCAGGGAGTCCGAGGCCGTTCTGTCATCCATTCTGATTATGAAGATGTAATTGAGCAGACTATGAAATTGAATGCGGTGGCATTGCAGCAGTGCTGGACTCAATGTCATTACTTCAACACAAGCGAACGGCAGGGAGACTCCCGCAGATGTGCCTGTGACACATAATGAGACCGTTTGTGGTATGAATTGTGCATCGAGTGTGTTTTAACAACTATTAAAATGTTCATTTACATAAATTCTTTCATGCAAATCCACGTGGATTTGATCATCCTGTGCATTCCCTGAGAATCGAACCCATGACCTTGGTGTTGCAAGCACTTTTTGACTTAAAAAGATCTACAAAGATTCAATTATTCTCTTTCACCCTTAACAATTAATTTTTTTAAAGAGTTTTTCTCTTGCAGATTTATGAATTAGGCTTATAAATTTTCGCTAAGGAATCTCTGACAGGGTCAGAAGTCATAGGTCAAAGGTCATGCATCCAACAATCTGAAATACGGAAAAGCATATGGCAGAAATAGTAGGCCTATGAGTAGAATGCTATTTTGTGCTAAATTTGTGCTGATAATCTCATGAAAGTGCATATCTATACCAAGAATGTTATTTCTCGTGCCATTTATAGCGTGCATATGCTACGCACTGAAAACCGCTTGGGTAGGATTAGGGGTGGGGATTGCGTGCATATTACCTGCCATAAAGTGCGTATCATATGCATGCGAAAACTGCGTATCATATGCACGCAAAAACTATTTTTGGCGTATAAATGGCACGAAAAATAACATATTGCAGCATTATCTGATAATTAAAACTAAATCTAGCGAAGATGCAATCAGTAAAGGAGGATTTATTGTATCAAATAATTTATGATGTGTATGTGTCCCAATACTAGTGTTTTAATACGCACTCTAAAGTACTTTATTACCATCATCAGCATACGTTTTGTACAAAGCAAGTGTGTGAATGGTATTGAAGAGTCAACATGAACTCTGAATGACTGTTTGCGTTCTTAATTCACGGACTTATAGTGTGTTTCCTGTGAAAGTGTCGATGTTTATTTTTCTCTTTTCTCCACTTCCGGTCTCTCTTGTGTTCTTTCCTAAACGTGCCCCTCTTCTCGTGTTTGAAGTGTACCCTGCGTGTTGACCTTGATTTTACTCTCACACACACTTACACAGACACATTTATGGTTCTGGTGTTTACTGCACGTCTGGATCGTTTAAATATCTCCTGAAATACACCTGAGCCTCCGCTATACATCTGTTCATTTACTGACTGACACTGTCATGTTATAAAAACGCACAGAATATTTTTTAACTGATATTAAATGTCAGTTACTGATACAAGAATGTATGCATGATGCATTTTTGCCTCTAAATGCAATTGTGCTTAACAAAACAAACCACATACGGAGGAAAATAAGCTGTGTGTGTGAGTGTGTGTGAGAGTCATCAATCACTGTTAAGTTACTTCAAGTTAGCTATTAAATCATAAACAAATAAATAGCATAAATGATTTATATTTGCACGAGCACATTAAGGCTTCGTCCTCCACTAGGTGGCGTGTAATGCTGATAATTCACTCGATGTGTTTATGACTTGTTGCATTCCTGATATTGTCCCACTGTAAGTAGGTCTACTATAGTAAACTGGGTCACTGCAGCTTATTACAGACTCCCTTGGGGATCAAAAACACTTTTCTTTAATAATTTTTAAAAGCTGCATTTATACTACCGTTCAAAAGTATGGGGCCAGTGAGATTTTTAAATGTTTTTTTAATAAAGTGTCTCATGCTCACAGAGGCTGCATTGATTTATTTGATCAAAAATAGAGAAATAAATGTGAAATATTTTTAGTTTAAAATAACAGTTTTCTATGTGAATTTATAGTAAAGTGTAATTTATTCCTGTGATCAAAGCTGAATTTTCAGCATCATTACTCCAGTCTTCAGTGTCACATGATCCTTCAGAAATCACTATAATATGATGATTTGCTGTTCAAGAAACATTTATGATTATTATTAATGTTGAAAACAGTTTTATATGCATCATCTCCCCCCTACTCTTTGATGAATAGGAATGTTTTGTAACATTATACATGTCTTTACTGACACTTCTGATTAATTTAATAAGTCCTTGCTAAATAAAAGTTTTTTAAAATAGCATACTGACCCCAAACTTTTGAACCGTAGTAATATATCTAAACATAATAAATGGCAGAGCTGCATCAATTTAAACTCAACTTGAAATAATCCAAATGCATTTACAACTTCAACACAGATCATGTTTATATGTATAAAGTAACATCTAAATATGATGCAGAAGATTGCATATAGTTCTGCATCTGTTCTCTCGTGTATGAAAGAGTGATTGTTGTGGTTTAACTGCGGTAAAGGACGGCTTCCTCTGAGCCGCTGGATTTATGACGGTGTCCGGGCTCCAGGCCCTCGGCCCCTCTGATCTGCTTTAGCTCAGATGACCTTTGACCCCAGAGCCGTCAGGGACACACGCTCCACCCTGATTGGCCGAGGGCTAGTTTTGAAGCGCTCTCTGTATTTAACGGCGACTGGGCCGCGGCCAGAACTCACATCTGTTTGAAATTGCCACCTTTGCTAATTACTACCATTTCTTTTGTTTGTTATTGTTTGTTTTGTGATCCATAAACACAGTTTAATGGTCAAAGCCTGTACGGTATCAGCGGGGGACATGTTGTGCTCCCTTTCATATCTCACTGTAAATGTTTTGTTTTTTGTAGTATGAAAACAAATAAATGCTCAGATTAGCATGCATTAAGACATCAATGCTGTCATGTGTGTGTATTGCAAAACACATTTCATATTGCTCAATCGATCAGCTTTGAGGAAAGTTAATGGCTTTAATCCATGGGTGTATGTTTGGATGGTTTTATCACTATTCATATAGTTTATAATAATTGTGAATGTAATATTAGTATGTTTCTGTCGTGCTTTTAATTGTAAAATGAGTGCATTTGAATTCCCTTATGAATGAAAAGAACAGTTTCTGTTTGATTTAAACATAAGTGTTAAATCAATGTGTCTTTAATCAACGTTTTTTTATCACAAAATTTCACTTTATCACTGCCCTCTTTATATAAATTTTGAGATATGAGTATATACATTAAACACACACACACACACAGTGTATCGTTGTGTATACAGTATGTGTGTGTGTGTGTATAGATGATATACTGTAAACGTGTATATATATATATATTTATAATTAGTATTAAATCAATGTATTTATAATCAATGTTTTCTTTATTTCATCAAAAAATATCACTTTATCATTGCCCAGCTCTTTATGTACATTTTGATATATGAGTATATACATTATAAACACACACACACACAAAGTGTATGTGTGTGTGTGTATAGATGATATACTGTAAACGTGTGTATATATATATATATAATTTGAAAGCCGAACTCAGAATTCCTCCTGTGAAATCCGTTTTGAAATTGGATGTTGCGTTACCATAGAAATTGTACTCTAAATTCTTTTATCAGGCTCCTCCCCTTTTGGGCGTCATCATGTTTCATAATTTATGATCAAAACCTTTTCTAATCTTGACAAAATACTGCAAACATTAACATCGTCATTTTATGTAAAGCTGCTTTGAAACAATGTGTATTATGAAAAGCTCTATAGAAATAAAATTGACTTGATTTGGTCAATTCCTCTGAAGATAAAGAGCAGAAGATCTCACATTCATGAATTCCTCTGGTAGATCACACTTTAAAGAGGAGCAGCCCCATTAGCCTCTTCTCTCTTTTTCCTCAACGCGTTCCTCCTCTTGTCCAGCTGGCGTCTCACCAGGGCTTCTCTTTCCCCAGCGAGACCCTTCAAACACTTCGTTAAAAAGAACAACTGAGGCAAATGTTTCAGCACGAGTCCTTGGCTGAACAGTAAACTCAGTTCTCGATGTGTAGAACTGGATCTGAACTTCACACACAGCTGATGTGATCCTGTTGAATTATCTGTAACAGCGGCTGCGTCTCAATCTATCCACACTACATAGGGTTCTATAGCCTTCTACATCACTAAAGTTTAGGCACATCCGCATAAACAAACAAACCAAAAATCTGATATTTGTGTTGATGTTTGTCATGCATTAAAAAAAAAGTTTTGTAAAGAAATGAATGCATAAGTGTATTTCAAACATGTTAAACAAGTCTTTAGATCAAAATGTTTTGGAAGCTTTTACTGGTGATGTAATCAAGAGATTAGTGCATCCCAAATATAGAGCCAGAAGTGCACGTCTAGCATATTTTATCTGTGTGCATGCTTTCTGAAGCAAAATGCATGAACCTAAAACTCAAGTAAATATGAGTTTAACCTGTATTATTTGATACACACATTTTTAAGGCCTCAACATGATCAAAACTTTGCTGAAAACCCCGTCACACACAATCTGTACACTCCTGTCGTCTGATTGATAGTTTAGACTTCTTTAGCAAGTAAAATGTCTTAGTATAATTGTACAAACGGACACATTCATCTCGTGCTTCATGTGTCTTTTTGCTGCACTTATTTTTATAAAGTAAACGTAGAATAACTTTTATATTGTTAGTAATATTTAAATATGAACACTTACTGGACTGAAGCAACGTATGTTTGCTTGATTATCTAGATTTGTTTTAGGAAAATCATGTGTGAGGAAGGTTTATTTATTCATCTCTCAATATTGTATTGCGTTGCATATGTTTTAAAACTACAGAGCTTTGATCATAAAACTAAGCATTTAAATATCATCTTACATACTATTGGCAGATATAGAGTGATGGTTGATATTTATATGCATTTTTGTGTCAATATCTGTTATGCTGTTATAAAGATCTCATTGATTTACATCACAAGCATCAGATTTTCATCTTAATTTTTGGCCATAAATATCAGCATCTGCACCAAATTGCATATTTTCGCTCAGTTTGGGCCACTGAATGAAATTGAGCTGTTTTTTTCCTCCATATTCTCACTATATCAGACTATATGAGGCGAATAAGTTGGCAAACCTCACAAAATTTACAAAATTTAAGAGAATCAAAATTGCCTCAAATTTTTTAGGTTAAGAAACTCAAAGTTTAAGTAATTAGAACTTGCAGATTTTTATTTTGTAGTCATACATTTGACTTGTTCTTAACTTGAAATTTTAATTTTAATTCAACATTAACAGAAATTCTTCTAAGTTAGCAAAACAAAACATTAATCACTACTAAATCTCCCACTTAACATTAATCTTGCACATAAAAAAACATTATATTACACTTAATTTTAGCATTTACTCTCCATTTCGAGTGCCATGGGCAAAGCTAGCTGGGAAATAGAAATCCCAGCCCAATTTCAGTTAAACTTAAGTTCTTCTAAATTAAAAGAAAGAATTTCTTAAAACTCAAAACAATGAAGCAGATCAGTTAACTTAAAATATATCAGTTCTGTGAACTTGAAAGAAGAAGAAAGTGCTAAATACTCATAAAAGTTAATTTGACGGAACTAATTAGTATAATTTAAGTTTGTCCTACTTAAACCATTGAATTATTATGAGCGTTATGCTTTACTGTGTACTTAAAAAAAATGTTTTTTCAAAAAATATTTGTTCAATGAAAGGTTCAATAAACTTAAACAAAAAAAAATTCCGACTATTTTATATGCCAGGCTTTACAGGGCTAAATGATCTTCCCAAACTATTTCACATCATCCATACTGTGGCGTATTTTAATCATAAAGGAATTGATATGGTGAACGTGTCTCGATGATGAGATCAGGAGCATGAATGAAGAGCATAAACAGTGATGTTGACTTCTTGTGGACGGTAAGGTCTCGTAATGATTCTAAGCAGATTTGTTTGAGCGTAGATCTGAACATCACTGATCTGGAATGTCTCTTAAAATCCTCTGTGTGTTCTGTGTTTTCTCAGTGCTCTCTCTTTCATCTCGCTCTGAGGAGTGAACGCTGCTCCTGTCATTGCTTTTCTCTTGTTTATATTTCAGTTTCCGCTCTTCTTGCACGAACAGTGCTGGGTGGATCACTCACAAACTGCAGTCCATTACTGAATACAAATTACATGAGGAAAATTGTGGTTAGTAACGTAATCTATTACATTACACACTGTAATCTGATTACTTTTGACCTAACTCGTTTAGCACATTGATTTGAATAGGACAGTCATGAAGCATATTGATTGAAAAATGCCAAAAAGAAGGAAAAATTATTTCACTTTTTGTTATCAACAACATGAAGTGCATTAAACTTCACATTACAGGCTTTTTCAAACTGGGGTTAGGGTCCATAAATCGATGAAAAGCTCTTAAAAATTATTTTAAAATAAAGACAATCACTAAAACACTTGCTAAAAATACGCAATGTTTTATTTGCAGTGTGTGGCTGCTCAATTTTCCACGCAATTACAGCCACCAGTCTTGTGTGTGCAATTCCACAAAACTGAAAGACTTTCTAAACATAGCCTATAGGCTTGTTTAAAAAGCACATTTTAAAAGGATAAGAAAGAATTAGAAAGAATCAGTGAATCATGAATAATTTACTGCCACTCTATGAATATTAAGTAATCATGTAGGCTAATCAATAAAAAGTAAGTGTAGGCTACTCTGATTATGAATATTTTAAAACATAGCCTAATCTAAGTACAAGTGCTACACTGTTTGGAATCTGATTACGTAATCCAGATTACAAACAGGGAATGTTCTCAGATTTTCTCGAAGAAAACAAAAGATGCATGTAAGGACAAGAACTTGCATGTTAGGATTTGCTGATTGTTTTATGAAACATTAATTCTGAATCGAAACTAATTTTGCATCCAGCTTTATACTACATTAACTATAACTAGTTGGATGTATGAAACACACCGAACTCTGATTATTGCCACGACAATGACCTTATATCGAGTCCAGCGGACGCCATCTAATCTGGGCCTGTGAAGAATCGAGCCGGACGCCATCAGGCCTGATTTATGCAAACCAGCTTCCCCGGCCTGTCACGGGCTAATCATCAGCAAGGATGATAGATGATGTTTATTTTAGCATGATGGAACGCAACCCCCTGGCTGATGATAATTACAATAAAACGGACAGATCATGCCGGTCGAGTTATTAAATTATCAAACTATAATTTGCATTAATGTCTGCGTTTTGGGGGCTTCCTGACAGGCGATTGCAGGCTGGATGCTGGAGAAAGCGTTCCACCTTCACAGCTGCTGCCCTTGACCTCGAACGCCTTTTCCTCATTTTCTCTGGCGGATCCCAGAGATAAACTGCAGATATCTGACTGAAGTGCTCTATCTGCGGGATCCATGCGCACCATCGCCTCAACATGCATATTGCGCGCGGTGCCAGAATTGATACGTCATGTCCAGTTTAAGATATGAAAACGCCTTTTCTGAATCTTCTCTGAACATCCAGGGTTTTTTTTTTTTCAGGGTTATGCGAACGTTAACCCTTAAACAGGCAAGAGTTGAAAATGCTAAGCAAAAAATTCATTTTTTATATCATCTGGACTTAAATAAAACATTTCCAAAAGAATGTTTTTAAAATTTGATGTATTTTGGATTTTATGAGTTGTGTCTCCTGAGTTGAGGGAATAAAAAAGGACCAAGTCATTAATCTGTTAACTGTTACTGCCACTGTATGTTTAAAACAAA
>NW_027509141.1:35320000-35342500 GCF_051911475.1 Siphateles boraxobius
CTTATTATGAAGTTATTGGTTACACTTTATTTTACAGTATGTGTAGTTACCCAAGAAAGTACTGGTAATATAAGGTAACATGGGTTAAGGTTAGGTTTAGGCTCAGGGTTAGTAACTAGTTTATATAACCCAGTTATTTGTAATTGCTATAATAAATACACAGTATGAATGTGCATGCAGAACAGAACTGTAAAATAAAGTGCTGTAAAATAAGAAAGGCATCAGACAGTGAATATCTCCAGTTGTTTGATGAGCTTTTCATTGAGCGGTTAGGATCATCTATTACTGAAACACGGCTCGACATCCAGAAGCGTAACGAAAACATCCATCTCTTCAGATCAAAATGGATCCTGCATATCACAAGAGCTCTTTATCACAATTGTCCCTAAAAGTCCCAAAAACAGATGGTATGTTATTTCAAAACAGATGCTATTTTGCATAGAAACATGGCATGAATATTTATGTGTAATTATTCCATGACACTGACAGACCCGGAGTCCAGAATTCCTCTGGCGGGCCGCTGCAAAAAATAAAAAAATAATCACGGAGAGGATAAGAAATATAGTTTTAGGGACACAAAAACCGTCCCACTTACAGATGATGAGAACTTACTCATTTGTAATTGAATTTACAGATAGAAACATCTCGGAACAAATCGCCACGTAAGAATTGGTTCATTTTTGTTGCGAGCGTGTTCATGCAGGATCTACAAACGACTTTCTCTCCAGCTTTACTGTGATTAATGTCTGTCCCGTACCAGTACACGAAACAAACACGTTCTCATCTTTCTGCTTGCTTCCGCCGCTGAACTGACCTGGAACCAGATCCTCAGGACCTGCAGTAGTGCTGGAGTGGTGTGTGTTACGTACGTGTGTGTGCTGGTACGGGACGGTTGCATGAGGGCTGTCAGCTCCCGGGGGTTTGTGAGGGGGTTTACAGCTGCGATTGTTTGCGTCCAGATGGAGCTTGTTTCTGCTAAATCTAAACCACCCTATAACACTTAAGTTAGCATTCCTGGTAAAGCTGTACCACATGCAGAGGAGATGAGTGTGTGTGCACAAACAAATACACACAATTACAAACATGAGCTGGATGTTTCATAAGTCTGTCTTTGAATATAATAGTGTACTGTAAACTGCATACTTCACAGTATATGTACTCTGAGATGCTTATGTGTACATTAGGCAACAAAAAACAAACTTTAGCATGCTTCATTTTGATCACATGACCTCAGTATTTTGCATGTTGGAAACATTCAAACAGTAAAGCATTGCACTTTAGCAACGCCTATTAGTGGCTCAAAATCAATGGATTTTGGTGAAATCTAATGAATAATGAGCCGAAATGTACAATTTCACTTGTTTTAATGAATAGAGTGAAGTTTCTCTTATTGATATTTTTCAGTATTGCATGAAATATATTATAATTCATTTTATTCATAGAGCGCTTTTTAAGGTACTCAAAGACGCTTTACTGGAAATAAAAATATCAAAAGCAGTATACAAACAACAAAGCAATTATAGAAGAGTAACATTTTAGTTAATAAAAAAAAGATAGGCTATATATATATATATATATATATATATACACACACACACACACACACACACACACACATATATATATATATATATATTCACTTTTCAGAGAGTATTTTTACTGATCTTTGTGTAATGCATTCTGGGATTTTTGTAAAAGATACATGTGATGCCTGGATAAAAGAAGGTATACTTTAGAAGGAAACTTAATAATACTACAGACTTTATATCATATAGACTACATGATGGCTTAAAATGCTGTCTAGGTTTGGAACAGAACATTAAAAGCACACACCCTATGTAGTGATTTCAGCCTTGTTCTTTGTTGTTCAAGGCAATATAACAAGAGACACTTTACAAGAGATAAAAAGCAGTATAAAAATAACCAAATATTACAATATAACCAATAGCACACAACATAAATCAAACATGAAACACACACTCGCACACACTTTTGTTTAATAATTTTTTACATTTTTTAAAATATATTTATTCACTTGTGCGATGCATGGGATTTTTGGTGAAGGGTACATGTGATGCTTGGCTAAAAGAAGGAACTTTAATCTATGATGCCTTAAAATGCTGTCTAGGTAGGGAGCTCACTATAGAGTTTGGTACAGGACATAAAACGCACCCTATCTTTGTGGCTCATCTCTGAAGTGGGTTAGACAGTCCTGCCGCAGGGTCCTTCCCCCGTCGCTGACCTCTGGGCACTATAGAATTATGCAGTTAGAAATATTAATATTCACCAGACCCGCCCTCCTGACCCCCGGCATTCACTCCGGTATCAACCGCACACACTGATTGGCTGGGTGGTGGGGTATTATAATGAGGAGGGCAGAAGTCAGTGGGACAGAGCCATGAGATATTAATAAGCCTTAAAAATCGGCCCCTGAGGACCGCCGCTCCTCCGTGATACCACCTTTAAATCTGCAGGATCTTCATCATTCTCGTGAGCCTTTGCGCTTTCTCTCTCTTCTGCCTCTGGCTTGTGTTTCAGAGTCACTCGACCGACTCGACGGTGGTTCACATCCACAGGAAAGAGAAAGCACAAATGATCTCTTTAATATCTTTATTGTGTCTCTTAGAAATGAAGAGCAAATGCCAAAGTCTCCTGCTTCTCCGAAGTTTTTCTACAACTCGTTATATTTTGTTAATTTCTTTTTTTTTTGCATGGGTTTTACTTACTTCCCAATGGTAGAGAGAACTTTTTTAAATTTTGTAGATTTAAATAAACTGAACAAATCATACACAGTTAATTAAGTTAAGTTTTCTTAAATCAAAAATTATTTTTTAAAAAGACCCCAATAATCTCACATGTATGGAAGCTTATTGTTTCCACCCCAGAATAATAAAATAAAAAAGATAATTGCATCTTTTTAATCGCACAATTCTGACTTTTATAACTTGCGATTGTGAAACTGTAAAAATGATATGACCAATAAATCATGGCAACATGTTCTCATTTTGATATGCAATTTCGACATTTTTATACAAGATTCAACTCGGTTTTTAAAGTCTGTTTTATAATATTTAAGTTGAAATGACTGAAATTTGGGAGAGCAACTGAACTTAAGCTTTTAAGATGAATCAGGTGAAAATGTTTTACTGTTTATATCTCACAACTAAAGTCAGAAATGTGAGTCATACTTGGAATTGTTGGGGGGAAAAGTCAAAAATTGTGAGATATAGTAATTACCTTTTTTTATTTTTTATTCCGTGGCCAAAACAAGTGTTCATACATACTGTATGTGTCTCTATAGTTGAAGAAATCTGCAATCAAAAGTTAATCTGCAATCAAATATGAACTCAAATAATCCTGCTATTCACATTTTATAGTTTTGTACTCTTACTGGGTGACAAATATTAACTCATTAGCAAAATTATCTTAGACAATGAGAAATCCTGGCGTATATAAAAGAGAAACTCAGTCTGTGGAAAACATATCTCATCAGAGTTTCAGGATAAGGTTAGACATGATTATCGGAGACGTCTTGTTATGTCCGCCCGTCTATCCTTGTGTTTTGGTGTCTGGTGTTTGACGTGTCTTTACTGGCCTTGACAGGGTTTGAGTTTCAAAAGACATCTGAAGACAGAATCAACGACCTGTGATCAAAGCTGTATTTTCAGCATCATTACTCCAGTCTTCAGTGTCACATGATCCTTCAGAAATCATTCTAAAATCCTGATTTGCTGCTCAAGAAACATTTATGATTATTATCAATGATGAAAACAGTTCAAATAAACAGTTTTATATAGGTAAAAGTATATAAAAATGTTTTTGAAATACTCACTGATCCCAAAATTTTGAACTGATTTGTATGAGAACCAATGTTAAATTGTCAAAATATCAGAACATATTTAAAGAACACAAGCAAAGTTGACTCCATAAATTGAAAAAAATAGTTTTGTTTAAAATCACCATTATGGTGATTAGTGTTTTCAGTTGGGCATCTACTCCTTTTTTTTTTTTACAAGTCTAATGGTGTTGTAAACAATAAAATAAAAAGCAGTATGATTTTCAAAAGATTAAAGCGACATACGTCTCCCGGATATCCTGGAGAATTCAACCAATCAGAGTTTGTTTTGTTCTGCATCATGTTTAGGGGCGTGAAAATGTAAAGTCCAGACCGCCGTCTATCTAATAAATGATTCATTCAAGAACACTGTGTAAACATGACGGCTTTCTTTTTCCATAAGGGGGTTTGGCATCACCACAGCTTTGTTTCTTAACGGACTGTTAAAGAACATGACAAACATTAAGCATTATGCATCAGACGATCAGCAAACGGTCTATAAGTGTGTCTTTCTTTTTACTGAACAACACGTAAAATAATCTCTCTTCTAATGCAGTTCCTTGCAAAGCATGCTGGGAACTACAGATCCCAGTTAGTTATGTCAACAAAAGTTTTAGTCCCTAAAATAAAAGGATTATGTTAACTTGGATTGAACATAATGAAATTAACTTGTGAAACGATCACGATTAATCGCATCACAAATAAAAGTTTGTTTACATAATATATGTGTGTGTATTATGTAAAGACAAACTTTTATTTTGGATGCGATTAATCAAGGCCACAAAACGTCCAGGAATTGTTGCATCAGCCCATTTTTACAAACTAATTTGAGCATATTTTTGGTCCGTTTAAAGCTCCACATACAGAAGATATGTCCTTTAGGTGAGAGACATCAACGGTCCCCTGAACACCCAGAATGTCTGTTCGACACGACTGAGGAGGGCCTCGTCATGCAGGGCTTCTCAGATTAAAGGCTCAGCGCTAATAAAACACGAGGCTCGTGGTCTCGATTCTGAGCTCACGGCGAATGATCAACCTGAGTTTGATGAGGAACCTCTGAGGCTCTCGGCTGCTATAAAGGCGTCTTTCCCTTTCATCAATAGTCTTTCAGTCAACACGTCATGGTTAATACAGATCAGTAGTGGAGGGTCTCCCGGGGTTTGCTCTCGGAGAGATCTGAGAGATTCCTCTCTCCAGCAGGCCACCAACTCATTTTCAGTGTTAAAAGCTGGAGAGTGCTTGAGGAAGCTGATTCTTCTCCTCACTTTATTCATTATCTCCCACAACAGTGGCTCTCGTGCTGTCAGAGGAACGCTCGTGATTAGAGCTGTCTGTCTCTCGTGAGAGAGCTTCTCCAAACCCTGTTGATGCCGGCAGACTCTGCTCTGGCAAACGGAGTGTTTAAGCGCATATGTATGGATTATACGGAAACATTAATCGGCTGTACTGGGCGAATCTCACAAAACAAGAACACATCCAGCTCATGTTTCACCCCAAAATCAAAAGATAAAAAAAAGAGCCTGTTTTAGAACTATTACGATTTTTGCATTGTGATTTATGCAAAAAAAAGCACATCCCTTCTTAATTCTAATGACTAATGCAAAAATACATATGGGCTAATAATAATAATAGTATTTATAATTACATGAAATAATTTACCTGTATTCATTTAGCAGATTTACAACAAAGCAATTCATCCTGCGGAGGCAATAAAATAAAAAAGTTTCAAACATTATCTAGAGTACAGGCACGATAATGCAGGAAATATTAATAAGAAATATGTTATAAGCAATATTGAAAACAGTCAATAAGTGCTTTAAAGAAAGTTTTTAGATGTTTTCCGGGTGGTATATACAATGTAAAAACGCTAATTGTACCTGTGCAATGTAAAATATTATATGATCAATAAGTTATGACAACTTATGTTTTTACATTGCTTTAACTCATCAAAATAAGTTAAGCAATTTTCAACTCAAACTTAAGTCAGTTTAATGTAATTTAAGTTGAAGTGACAAACATCCAAGTTGATTGTATTTAAAAATTTAAGGCAGGCAGCAACTTTGTTTTTACAGTATAATATATATTTCCCACTTTTTTTTTTTTTTTTTTACTTTTGGGTTAAATGTGGAAGTTTTTTGTTAGATTCAACCCAAGCTCATTTGTTCTAAAATATGTAAGAGTGCAATTCATAACACAAGTATGCAGTGCATTAAGCATTTGCATACTGGCGTATAGTCTGTTTCTTGACTTATAATGACTGAATTTTCCTCAAACCCAAACGAGAAGCTGGAGGAGAAATTTACATGTTATTATTGTTGTAAAATGAATGACCTATCCAAGATTCCAGCACATGCTCCATCAAAGAAGATCTGCGGTTGTGGGAGAATAAAACTGGCTATGGGAATGTCATGTTATAATAATAATAATGACGAAGAGGTTCAGAATTGGAACAGAAGATCCAGAAACTCTGAATGAAACTTAACCTCTGAGTAATTATTGTTCTGATGGGGTTAGTACTGACATTTTATCTCACATTTAGTGTCGTTTCTGTCATTTGCACACAGATTATCCAGATTTACTTTGTGGTGACCAACCTCAGTAAATGAGAATGCATTTAAATGTGTTACACCTCTACACGGGGGTGAGATCAAATGGCACAATCCCATCATGCTTTGCAGCATAAACAGCCAATCAGAATATATCATTTAATTGATTTAAACACGTTTTGTCAACAGAACTGAAATAATCCAAAAGGCAAATAAGTTCCCATTGATCCAACAAGCACCAACAGTTTTGTTGAATCAGTTTGTTCAATCCTGTTAGTGTTTGTTGTGAACCAACATAAATCCAATAGCGACTTTAAGATCTTGTTAGGATGTAATAAAGAATGCAATGACATTAAATTCTGGTCAATACCAATAAATTATTTTCGAAAAATGAAAATAATAAATAACAATAATAATTAAGTTACTACATAAATAAGAATAATTATTTTCATGTTATGACCAATAACCCATAAATGGTTGATTATACATTCCAATTTTTAACATTGCGACCATTTTTGGCCCCTAACATACACGACCAGGCCATTATGACATCCAATAGTAGCAATAAATTGCAGATAACAAATCAGGATAAATAACATATTAATATTGTTATATTTTATACCTTAATATATTTACCAGCTGTTGTTTATGCAAGAAATTTCGGTTACACTTTATATTGATGTCCCCCTGTAGTCAATAATTTTGTCTCTTTAAACTCACCTTTGATCACCAAAATTACGTTTAAATGTTTTTTCCTGAATAAAATGTCTTAAAATTTAAAAGCCTTAAAATAGCTTGAGCGTAACTCGACACCCATGCCTCATTTAATATATATGCAGTTCTATAAATATGTAAATGAGCCCCGCCTCCACTCACTCACTCAGCTCAGAGATCCACTCGTTGATGATCACACGTTGATCTGATTGGTTACAAGGTAGTTTGTGGCGTCAGAAACACCAGCGATTTCAAAGCGTGTTTTTGAGACTGTCTTTGGTTCACTGCAGTTTTAAGGAGAAAATATTCAGCAATGCTGTCGACTTATGAATTTACACATGGTTTGTCTTAAAGCATATTAAAAACACCACATAGACATATAAACAACATTAAAAGCTGGATTTTCACCACAGGGGGACTTTCCTGATAATTTACTCTCCCTCATATCATCCAAGATGTCCATGTCTTTCTTTCTTCAGTCGTAAAGAAATTTAGGTTTTTGAGGAAAACATTCCAGGATTTTTCTCCATATAATGGACTTCAATGGCAACCAACGGTTTGAAGGTCCAAATGTGAGTCTCAATGCAGCTTCAAAGTCTCGACACGATCTCAGTCGAAAAAAAAAAGAGTCTTATCTAGCATACTGATCGGCCATTTTCTAAAAATAAAGAAAAAATTATGTACTTTTTAACAACAAATACCCATCTTGCACCATCTCTGAGATGCGCCACGCATTACGTCATCACGTTGGAAAGGTCACAATGTGACATCGTTTAACATCCAGGATATGCACACGTAAGGACCATTTTAAACAATAAACTGACACAAATACATACAAATATGTGTCATTCAAAATACATTAACTTTGAACAGTCCTCCTACTCCAAACTTGTAAACACTGGGTCGGCACTTCCGAGTACGTCACGCGTGACCTTTCCAACGTGATGATGTAATGCGTGGCGCATCTCAGAGATAGTACAAGACGGGCATTTGTGGTTAAAAAGTATAACATTTTTATTTATTTTTTAGAACATGATCGATCGTTTCGCTAGATAAGACTCTTATTTCTGGACTGGGATCGTGTCGAGACTTTGAAGCTGCATTGAGACTCACATTTGGACCTTCAAACCGTTGGTTGCCATTGAAGTCCATTATATGGAGAAAAATCCTGGAATGTTTTCCTCAAAAACCTTAATTTCTTTTCGACTGAAGAAAGAAAGACATGGACATCTTGGATGACATGGGGGTGAGTAAATTATCAGGAAATTTTTATTTGAAAGTGAACTCCTCATTTAAGGTGTCTTTGTTACATTGTAATTATATATTTAAGTACTGAGTAATATTAATTGACTACATACATACTATGTAGTCAATATAGGATTAGGTTTGTTAGGACCTAATCCTAATCAATTAGGACTAACTTCTATGTAGTTAGGATTAGGTTTGTTTTAGGGTTAGTTGCATCATTTATAGAAACTACATGTGTAACAAGGACACTAAAATAAAATACCGAAATGTCTAATATGAATTTCTAGAGTTTTGCATCAGCGTTAACCATGGACATGTCGTCAGATGAAAGGGGAATCTGACCCGGCTTTGATGTGTCCTGAGTTTCCGGACTCTGACAGGAGCCTGAAGTCTCTCATCAGTTCTGATTCCTCTGGTCAGTCAGTGTTTGTATGCAAGTGTGACCCGGAGGTCATGAGATGAAGTCGTGCCGCAGAAACAGGGCCAGTTCACTGACTATAGTCTCACCCTGCAGTGTGTGTTAATAAGCGTCTCTTCCCGCCTTCCTGCCCGCGTCTTTAATTGATTGATCGGTGTGTGTGTGTGTGTGCGTAGTTCTCCGGTCTGCTCTCTCTGCTCACCCAATCCGTCACACACTGCCCATGCGGACAGCAGCACTACATTACAGCATCGTTAGCTCAGAGATCTCCTGAGCCCCGCTCTCAACACACACCATTACCAAATCCCACAAGAGTCGCTCTTTCTCCTATTATATCTGTCTGTCTTTCTCTGCGTCCCTCGTTGGACTCCGAGGGGAAGTTAATGGATGCTCTTTTTCTGTCCCATATAAAGTTTCAGGCGACACTGTTTGGGATATTTTCAAGAGAGACGTTAATATTTGCTTTCACGTCACTTTGTTAGAGGATTAACCTATGCAGTTTGTGGCTTAATGCTTTTTTTATTTATTAAAAAGTGTGTTTATGCCAATGCATATTACACTTACAACTGAAGTCTATAGGGCAAGACATTGCATCTGGATTAAGATTAAAATAAACACAAGTATCATCACAAAAATATTCATAAAATGTTCATAAGAGAGTGATAAAATCACTTACTTTGGGCGTGGAATGTTATATCAGATATTTCAATGCATTTACATTTAAGAGAAAACATACAAACCTAAAACATAGAAATGAGCCAATATCCAATATTGGTCTGATACCAATAAATTAAATTAAGTATTTTCTTTATATTTTATACTTCATATAAATTTAATACCTGCTTACCATACAAAATTCTAAAGAACGCAGAGAATTTCAAATATACAGAATTTTTTTTTCTGTAGAGTTGAAATTCTCTGAATTCTTTAGAATTTTGTATTTCGTTGCCTCATAATGTTTTACTTTTATCCAAATCAAGAAGCAATTCTTCCTGGGAGTTTAGTGACATGAGAAGTACCACAAAGTTCTCAGAAAAGTACAATCTGGATATCAACTCAGTATAAACCCAATAAATACTGAGACAAATCCATATACAGGAATTATATCAGAAACGCATAACCAAAAGTTCACGCACAGAAAAACAGTTTCACTACAAATAACAAAAAGCAGCAAATTTTGGGTTTTACTGTAAATCCTCTGGTTCACTTGCCCATTTAGACTTCTACTGTAAAAGCATTAGTGTAAAGTTTTTACCAACTGAGGGACAAGTCAAAATTATTTGGCCAACCCCTTATCAATAAATGTCTGCGGTAAACAAACCATGCAAATATATGATTGAAAACATTTTGACTGGCCTTGCATGTGAAATTAGTCTAATCTTTTTTAAACATACCGCTCCAGAAAGCATGCACATTTTAATTGTCTTATATCATTTAAGGCACATGCAGTTCTCTCAGAAGGTCACCAGGGTCGTGCCTTTACAATGCCTTTCAAATCAAACCTCTGGCAATTTCTCTTTTGTCCGCGCTCAGACTTCAACGTCTTTTTCCCCCGTTGTTTTCTTTTTCATCCTCAGGCTATTCCTCCTAAGGCTATTTTCCCTTCTATTTTATTTCTCAGAGAGAATACGAAATTCCAGCTATCAGAAACTGGAGATCAAACAAGGCCTCGGCTGAATTCACTGTCAGAATAAAACCATTTGTTCCTGAGGCTTTTACTCCGAAGACCTCGTCCCTGGACCGCTTCCTTCTACATGTGTGTGTTTTATGTGGTTTAGGCAGTCGTTCCTCTGGGTCGGTCTGCCACTGTTCATTTGAGAAAACATGGCGGTTTACTCCAGAACCTGCTCAGTATGCACAATACGTGCCTTCAGTTCTCTTAAAGGAGCCCACTCTCAAATGAAATGAAAAGGAAAACTATTTCAAAACTCATGTGACTGCTGTGGACTGTTGCCTGACATGTGGCATACAAGAGAGAACAATGCTAAACACTGCCATCACAAAATCTAAAATGGTCCAACTAGTCGTCTAACAACATGGCTTGTTGCATTTTAAAATCTGCCCCATTTCAACATTACCTTCCTGAAAATCTTCGAAAATCTATTCAAAATCTATTTATTAACTCTTTCCCCGCCATTGATCGAATGTTCTGGCTTTCAGTGTTTTCACTGTTATTCGGTAGGGGGCGCTATGTCTCATCTTCTGAAAGAGTACTGAATCGCCGGATCAAAACAAAGCCGGAAAAGAAGCAGAAACGAGCTATAGCATTTGAAAGCAGATGCATATGTAAAATAGCGTGATCATCAACATTAAACAGCATATAAATCAAAACTGGCTAATGTTACCGAATGAAATGTCGACACAGGATTGAGCAAGCTTGGGTGTTGATGGACTCGACCTACTCCATCTGTGTTTTGATCATCGTTCTGAATCTGATCCAGATATAGTCTTTGACAAAAACATGATTTTATCAGCTTGAAAATTTTGCTTTTTTTATGAAACCTACCCACATTCAAATGTTGATAAAAATAAGGTCTGTTCTTCCTTTATAAATATCATCTGATATTCCTACAAGAAAATGTTCTGGGGGCCATGACATTTTTGTGAAAATGATCAAAAATGCTGGCGCTGGCTGGGAAAGAGTTAAAAGCATTACACTATTAGTAGAGAGTTCTTCACAAATGTCCTGCGTGTAGAATGAAGAACCAAACAACACTGTAGTAGAAAAACAACAATATTGTATTTCATTAAAAATGTACAAAAGTTATCTACATGATCCAGCCTTGTAAAAGGAATCTGTGCACAACAGGACAGTTTAAACGTATTTCTGTATATTGAGTTCAAATGTCCAAGATAATCAGTTGTGCGGTTCTCTCAGAGAGAGTTTAGTTCAGTTTCTTTAAAGCGCTGTTACGTTCCTGTGATTCCAGTCTGGTCTTCAATAATTCAAAACAAAGCAAGAGGTATTTCTGATTCTGAACCACCCTTTCAACTGTCAAGCTTTACATTTCATAATATTTTATCTGCATATTCATTCGGATGCTTTCTTCTGTCTAGTACAAACAAGGATAGGAAGCATAATATTACATTTAATTTACAGAATATACAAAACCGTCTCCATTGAAGAGGCCCGAAAAGATACAGTCCCGTTCTGCTCGAGTAATGTAATTCCTGCATATGCTTGTGCACAGCGAGGCACTTGTTTCTTCATGTCGTCAGCTCAGAAGTCATATAAAAATACAGGACTGTCGCATATCAAATTCTCTGTCTGTTCATGTACTGTATGTGCTGTACATACACTGGTCTAAGGCAAAATATGGCTTCTTGAGCAAAACAAAAAGATGTCACCAAACTAATACCATACAGAATAATACGCTTTTAAAAAAGGATTAAAAAATGTCAATGCAATATTATGTCACACAGGTCGTCACAAACACTGTCTCTTTTAATCTCGTGCTTCCTGTTTTTCCTATGACATCATATCGAGGAATTTGCTTTCCTCTGCGAGCGCAGTCAGCATGGAGCTCATGTCTCCGATGGCCATGTTGCCGATTCCCGCAGGCACCGGGGGCAACGTCACTGAGTTTCTGGGAGTGGTGAGACGGGAGGAATTCTGGGATAGGCTGCGGAGGAGGGTGGGGCTTAAAGTTCCTGATATGAGGCTGGAGTGATCGCCGTCATCCAGCATGGCGTCGAAGTCGATCTGTGGGTGCTCTGCTCCGTTTGAATCCACTGTGCTCGAGACCTGATTTGTTTCTGGGGAGCCCATGACTGTGCTTCCTGTCCCGGTTTGCGCTGCATCTGTCATCCCAAGACTGCTGGACTCGAACATGTGAATCTGTCCAGTGTAGAAAATACCATTGGTATCTGTGCCGTCAGCCGATTTTTTAGGACTGGCCTCAGAGGTGTCATATGCAGGGCTAAAGTTGGATTGTGGGTAACCAAGTTGCTGCGCTGCAGTTGTCGTTGGCACTGAGAGCTGCCGGCTGTAGGGTTTGGGTTCTGTGGGCGGCCTTGGCTGTAGCAGCCCATGGTTTCCGTTCAGCGTGGGATTCTGGGCTGGAATGACATAGCCTTGCTGGTTGATGTTCATCTGGGAATAATTTCTATGAAAAATGGCATGGCTTTGACTAGCCACCGGCTGAGCTTGTACACTGTTATTCTGGACACCGCCAGACTGTGCCGTCAGCGCTTTACTAGACGGGCTCAGCAAACCTACACTGATATCATTTGAAGCAGAACCCTCATGGTAACCATGCAGAAAGATAGCTTGCTCTGTGTTGGCCTGTCGTAGTGGTTGCCTTTGGTTGACCCTCTGTGAATTAAACTCGTTGTTCCGTTGCACGTGGGCAGCGTGAGCGAGGTTGTGACTCATTAGCCCAACTTGTTGGTTGGAGTTGACGTTCTGAAAGGAGCTGAGGTTTTGTTTTTGTTGGAGTGCGGTGAGGTTTCCCCGCCCTGATCCCTGCTTGGTTTGGCTGTGAGATGAATCCACTGTCCCTGAACTGACCTCGTTCCACTGCACCGGCATCTGGCTATTAGTGGCATTGGGTGAACCTGGGAATGTCTGCTGAGAGCTTGAAGATGCTGTTTGTTGTGTTACGGCATTCATGTTGCCTTCCACCAAGGCCAGGCGTCTCTGGTAATGACACTGTTGCAGGGACCCAAAGCCATGGAGGCCTTGACCAGGATTGTGGCGGTACGTTATCCCTGGAAGTTGGGTGGAATCTCCATTTTGAGATGTAAGGTACTGAACAATGTCATTGTGTAACATCATTGCATCATTGTTCTGGTTGTCCATGGTTTCCATTGCCACGTTCTCAGAAATGCTTGGAGGTCGGGGTGGATATTGGTGGCGGTTTACGTTACCCTCAGACAGGCTGTTGATCTGTGAAAAGTGTCGGCTGGATCCAGGATGATGCAACGACGGATATTGGTTCACATTGGTCATGCTATTGTAACGTTGCTGGAGGGAATACTGCTCTGGACCTACTCTTCTAACTGGGTCGCTTGCTCTGCGAGTGATGTTTCCCGTCACCTCATGGGGTAAGACGCTACGGTTGGCGTAGCTGGTATCGCTACACCTTCTGGGAACTGAAGGGGAATGGATGGGCAGAGTGGAATTTTCATGGGAATCCCCAAACAGGGCCATCCGAGTCTTCAAGCTCATAAAGTCCATATTAGGTAGAGGGGTTGGTGGCGCGCCGCCTGTGGCAGCAGCATATTTGGCTTTGAGTCTGTAGTGTTGGGCAGGAGTCAGACTGAGTAGACTGGAGTTTCCTCCACAATGGCTGGCCTCACTGGATCTTCTAGACAAATCGGTGGAAATGGGGTCATAGGAGCCGGTAGAGCTGATGTTAAGGCGCCCACCAGTTTGTGAGGTTTGGCTGGACCGACGGCTTGAATAGCAGGGTGAGATCCCGGAGGAACGACGGCTAAGGTTGTAAGCCGAGCTCACGTTGCTGGCCAGACTGTCCCGACGCTCGACCAGTTGACTTAGAACCGTAGTCTCACCAGGACAAAGATCGCCCAGGCGCGGGCTGGAGATGGAAAGTCCTGGATCACACAGACTGCCAGAATTTTCCAATAAAGAACCTGCAACAGAAAAGAGCTGGATTTAGACAGGGTTCGAGCAGATACTGTAAAATGAAATTCCAGGACTTTTCAAGCACCACTTTTTCTTTCAAGGACTACAATGAGAGATCTTGCTTATCAAACAATATCTTTAGCATCTTTTAAATTCTAAAAAAGGATAAATAAAAATAAACCAATAAAACAAAATGGTGCAAGCAGATGCAATGACTGTGGTAACTTTAACCATTGAAAGGATACTGTGACAAAGATGTGATGAAAGATTACCTCTTTCAAACTGATTTCCCCCCCATTAATATATGATTGACCTCAAGAATGAAAGCTATATCATATTCTTGGATATTTATATGAGCAATATCAAGCTCATAGCTATGCGAAATTGCTCTATATCTACAGGTGAAACTCGAAAAATTAGAATATCGTGCAACAGTTCATGTATTTCAGTAATTCAAATTAAAAGGTGAAACTAATATTAGTATATATAACTATATACATATGCATGATTATACTTTTCAGAGGGCCGACATTTCTGTATTTTAAATCCTTTTTTTTATTAATTCCATGTAATATTCTAATTTTCTGAGAATTTGAATTTGGGGTAAAGCCATAATCATCAAAATTATAACTTTGCATGATATTTCGAGTTTTACCTGTATATCAGACGGGCCGCAGCGTTAATTTAGCTGTGAAAAGATTTTTTATCGATAAAATTAAACACTACTTTCACATATATTGTCTTTCAATAATTCAAGCACTCAAGTACCTTTTCATAAAAATGGCTGTTTTCAAGGGTGTTCCAGGACTTAAATTTTAAAAAGTTTAAGCACCCTGTACAAACCCTGTTTAGAGGAAGAAAAACTGGATTTTGGGAGTGCATCAGTGGTGGAAATGTGTTCAAATTAAAAATTGGTTTTGGTTTGTTTACTCACTGGTATTGATGGGTGGAAGCTTGGTGCTGGGGGCAGGAGGAGTTGGGTTTGCCCAGGAGCACGAGTCCCTCACCGACTTCAGCTTTTCTTGCTTCAGATACGTGAGTCTGTGGGCAGGGCTGGTGTTTTTGCGAAGATGGAGGCCCAACATTCCTGTGGAGACGGTTGAATCCACTAGGGGCGTGTCATCCAGGGCGCTCAGATCTCCCATGCTGCCCCCGCTGTGTCCCGTCGGCTCTACTCCACCGTCATGGTGGGCGGCACTGCCAAGTGGTGACGGCTCGCTGCTACATGATGACTGACCACCAGGGCTGGACTGATACATCTGAGAGAGACAGATGGGAAGTTTGAGTTTGATTACCAAAGAAGCTAAACGAAGAGAATGACCCAGAATGCAGACACAGCAACATGCAAAACACACGACCCTTACAATCACTTTCCCAAGTGTAAATTGCAAATAATGAGCATACTGATTCGAGGTTTGGGAAAACACCCTTCCTCAAGACATCCCACTTCTTTTTCCTCCTCCTCGCGATCTTCTCAGAAAGCTACATTAAGTGCCTGACAAATCGTTATTTCCTATGGCAAACTCTTTGTGCATTATGCATGTGGCCTGGCATGAATACACCAAGGTGAAAGCTCTCAACATAAATAAGGTAAGCTATGTCTTTGTATTCGCGTCATATGACTGCACATCCCTTGAATGAAGCAAATTTATTCAGTCCCCATGTCAACCGTGCTTGATCACAGCTTGATCACTGGCACTATTTGTTCTGAACACAAAAACAGTCCCACTGATATAATATTAATCCACTAATGGCTTTTATCCTTGAGTGGCAGGCAGGAGCGTTAGATCTCGGGATTGTGGGGGGATTGGGTTGGATATGTAGGGTGAAAGCCCATCGGAAATTAGGGGCCCTCTGTGTGTCAACTGATCTCATAATTTAGGGGTCCACATTTTTTGACGCAGTGATGAATTCAACACCCAAATGTGTGTACTATCATATTGTATCCTGAATTTGATCGTACAGCTCTGTGTGTGTGCTTTTCATGGAATAACCTCAGAAAAAAAAGAAGATAATTTGTAAAAAAAAGAAAGAAAAAGAGAATCATGTATGAGACATTTACCATGCATTCTGTAAAAGAGCAATTGACATGACATGGAATTTGACTGCGTAAACAAAAACCTTTATTTTCATAATTTTGCTGGCCAGCTGAAAGCACAGATTTTGTCTATGAAATTATTATAATTACATCTGTGGGTTGACTCTCCTCTTCATAAACTGTGAAACATCAAAATTAAAAAAATGTGGAAGGAAATATGATTTAAAAATGCTGGCAATTTTCAAATTGAGGTCCATTAAAATTAAAATAAAACTGGTCATGCATTTACATATTACGTTCCGTCAAATCGATTAATCACATCTAGCATTAAAGTTAGTTTACATAATGTGTGTGTGTGTGTGTGTGTATTAGAATATCAACCGGAAGTAAATCATTTTCAAACTTGTAAGTTTGTGTGCAACTACTTCCATATTAAGTTCCTCCATACAAAAATATATTGATGTTTGGCAAAAAAGGTCAAAATCCATGTCACCTGTCAACTGCCCAATGAAAACAACTGTAGAAAGCGACTGATATTAAGACATTAGAACAGGATCCACGCTCACCTCAGTAACGTCTGTCCTTACGGAAAGTGTATGGGAGAGAAACAGGAAAGAGATAGCAGGAAGCACATGTAGAGAGAGCGGTTAAAGATGGACAGATACAGCAGCGTGCTTTGTTAGTCTGTTTGGATTAGCATAACCTCTGATGGACATTTTAATCAGCAATGAATAATATATTTGAGAGTACAGATTATAGCCATGCAATCACTCTTGTTATTCAAATTACAGTCATTTTGTTATGCATTCATGAATATCACATAGGCCGGAAACACTGTGTATGCATGTATGCAAACACTATGGTACACAAAATCAAGCCTCATTCACACTAGATCTTACCATAGAGTTCTCTGTCTTTATAGACTTGACCTGGAGATAGTCCTCGACGACTCTAGTTGTGCTGTTGGCTTCAAGTTTCTCTTCAACCGTTCGCTTTGTTCCCGCTTCGTTCTCTCCGTTTTCCTTAGGCGGATGGGGTCGCGACGGAAGGTCACCGCGTTGCTTCTTGGTGACGTGAGCTTCGGGCCCGTGGACGGTTTTGACGTGTTTCCGAAGCGAGCTGGGATCGGTGTAGCGCTTCGTGCAGCCCGGGATCTTACACACATAGGGTTTCTGCGGAGATAAATATCTCTCAGTTTCACATGACCCTCTAACAGTCAAATGTACGACTTTGAATTAGAGTTTTATCTCTTCCTGTTAAGTCAGATTATCTTCAAATGGAGCAGTGGATGAATACACAATTAGCGGAATAAATTACGGAGCGTGTGCTGACATACTGATTGTGCGAATGCTAAGCGTTCGTGATGCATGGCTGTTTACTAATAAAGTTGAGTTGAAATGATCTTTCTCCCTCCTTTAGCTCGTGATGGATCAGCCGAGAATGGAAATGGCGCCAGGTTTCATTTTCTATGCGCGGTCTGCAGGTGGTCTGTTTCTCCGTTGGGGACATGCTTGATTCCCACTAATGTATTGTGGGTTGCCGTACTCATTAGCTTCACAGCTCATTATTCACACATACGCATTGTGCACGCGTGCATGCGTTGTTGGTTAATGGGACAACGTTGGGCGTCCAGGAGCAATCACTACACATGATGAGGGAATGCGTGAACAAATCTAATTTTGGCCTAAATTTGTTAGTGTATGCTGAAAATGGCACATTTACATAGCATTAGGCGGTTAGCAGATCCTTAATGCCACAGTGAAGTAGATTATCTGATCCTCTCTCTGAAGAACAACTACTGGGGCGGCACACGTCTGAAACTTGTGCGCGGATGACGCTAACTGATCTTATGCAGTCGGCCCACGTTTATAGGAATAATGCCCTACAAAGCAAAAAGGCAGTAACTACGCAGAGTGCAGAACTGAGAAAAATTACTTTAAAGTTATCCTGTAATCCAGCCTAAGTAATTGTAGGTAGATTATTGGACATGTGGCTGTTTTGTTACTTTATATTAGCTTATTCTTTTATTCACATCACAAAGGATGCCTTGAATGTCATGAAAATGATAATAACTCATTTTTGACTGTAAATGCAGTTACTGCCTTTTTGTTTTGTAGGGCAGAATAGTTCACCCAGAAATGAAAATATGTTTATAAGATGCTCACCCTTAGGTTAGTTGTTTTTTAATAGCTCTGTGTGAGGAACAAACTGAAATTTAAGTTGTTTTTTTAGGTTAATCTTATGGTCACCATTCACTTTCATTGTATGTAAATGAGCAGCTTGAATGTCACATAATTTGTCAAGATGAAGTGTAGGTCACTCTTATAATTTAAAAATAAATTACCCAGATCTAATTAACATAATGAAAAGTAAAAAAAAAAGATTTTTCATTAATGTAATAAACTTATTTTCATTAATGTAATACAAAAATATTAATATATTATTTTAAATATTTTTTTATTTATTTTCAATTAACAATTTATGTTTAATTAAATAAAAAAATATTACAGTATTTTGATTGGCTGTAATTCAGTAAATTATGAAAAATATGCAAAATTATTAAAATTGTATTTTTATATTTATTTAATTTATTACTTTACTATATTAATGTACTGTATTTTTACAAACATATCATTGTATTTTTTCAATGAACAATTTTATATATTTTAATTTTACGAATAATAAACAGCCATTATTCTAGTAATATGCATGCTAAAAAGTCATAGAATTGGACCATATATATAATTTTGATTTGAAATGTGACCTGGATACGATGACCCTCATATAAATGTTTGAATGACAATTAAGTAGATAAATTGTGTGAATGATTATGTGTGCACACACAGATCTATCTGAATGAAGGTGAGTGTCTTTACCTCGTTGGAGTGTGTGCGGTTCTGGTGTTTGGCTCGGTCCGAGGCGTTGGAGAAGGCCTTGTTGCAGCCTTCATGCTCACACACGTAGGGTTTCTCTCCGGTGTGTGAGCGCAGGTGAGTTTTCAGATTTTCCAGACGAGAGTACGCCTTAGAGCAGCCCTCGAACTGAAGCACACACACACACACACACATACACATACACACACATTACATTACTAGAGTTGTGCCAATTCAAATAATCTAGTGTATGCTAACAGAAAGAAAAACCCATTGCAGCCCGATCAAATTTCATATATCGTATATGCACAAACACTGTTACTGATTTAATGCTAATCATCACATTTATATGAATGCATTTGGCAGATGCTTTTATCCAAAGCAACTTGCATTGCATTCAAGGTATTTTTTATGAGTTCATGCACTGCACATCCTTGGAAAATAACCCATGATCTTGACGTTGCTAGTGTCATGCTCTACTGTTTGGAATTATGCCTGATATAAAACCCTTTAACATGTTTATTTGCATATGTCTTCATACAATTGTGCTTCTTTTATTTACTTTTTCATTTTTTTTTAAAGTATATAAATGCAATTTCTTTAGATTTGTATCTGTATTTGGGGGACATTTACAGCATTTATTTATTTTACTTTTTTTTTTTTTTTTAGTCTACAAAAGCAAGTTTTCTTAGCTGTAGTTTGGGGACGTTTTTATTAATTTATTTTACTTTATTATTTTAAAAATATATTTATAAAAGTATAAGGATTCATGTTTTAAGTTCGACGTGACGTCCTTCAGGGAACGAGGGTTACATTAGTAACCGAGACGTTTTTATCGTTAGTTTGGGGACATTTTTATTGTTTTATTATTTTAAATATATATTTATAAAGTATAAAGATTCATGTTTTAGGTTCCCTATCAGTCGCTCACGTTCGACGTAACGTCCTTCAGGGAACGAGGGTTACATTACTAACCGAGACGTTTTTATCTGTAGTTTGGGGACAATTTTATTAGTAAAATATTTTCAATATTTTTAATCTCAGCTGTAGTTTATGTACATTTGTGTGTTTCTTTTAAAATTGTAAAGAATACATTTTTTTTCTTTTAAGGCTTGGGTTAATCTGTACTAGTCATTATAATTTGATATACATAAACAATAGAGGGTCTGTGTACTGTCCTGTTACGGATGTGTGTGTGCAGTAGTTTAATCACGTTTGACTCACAGTGCACTTGTGCGGTTTCTCCCCGGTGTGTCTGCGCATATGCACCACCAGCATGTACTGCGCTTTAAAGGGCTTCTGTTCGCGAGAGCACTCCTCCCAGCGGCACACGAACTCCTTCTTCTCCCCGTGGATGTGTTCGTTATTGATGTGCTGCGAACACACAAACACAACCATTCACTTTCATTCTGCAACAGGAATCTCGGGTCTCACCTCCCTTTGTAAAGTCAGCGTTGTGTTTAAGGTCTAATTGGCCGTTCCGTGCACACACACACACACAGAAAAAAAACACACGACACAACTGGCGTCATTTGGACGCAAGGCTGCATCTATCAAGAGCTTGAGAAAATAAAGCAATTTAAGCTTCTGAGGAGCCCATTTGCCTATCCGCCAATTGAAGAGCAAAGCTATCCATCACGAGCGTCTGCGTTCTCTACGTCTGTCAGACGGGAATAAGAAAATGTGATGGTGTGTGATTGTGAGAGAGTGTGTTTTTAAAAGTGTTTCTGGTGATGGACAAGAACCCTCAGATCTGAATAAACCACAGATTTTCAATTATGAACAAACTCTGTGTACTCAAATGGCTTTTAAGGGATTCTTGGAAATGTACACTGAATTTGTTCTCTTCAAAATGCCTCAATGTGATTCATTAGACCGAGAGCCAGTGATCATTTCTCTTCACTAACACTCACGTTTATATTCAATCTTTAAGCATCAGTGTCAACTAGTCAACACATTGAATCAACTGGTGTTCTGTGTTCCAGTTTGGCGTTTTACAACTAATTTTTGTAATAAACTACATCTGAACTGCTAACAGACTCCAAAATAGAGATCTTAAGAGTTTGCTAATGCTTTTTGAATCGGTGCATCTGAATCTCTAAATAGAATCGGTTTAATAAGAGTTGATTAAAACAACTTTCTGTTCTGATTTTACCGTCTGCCTAAATCAATCAGGTATTAGAAACAATACACACACATATGATTCCATCACAATGAGCTTCATTATGGCCACATCTGTAGACTTTCCATCATGATGACCTACAGCAGCAACACTGAACTGCTCCAGATCACTGATAACACACACACACACACACACACACACACACACACACACACACACACACACACACACACACACACACACACACACACACACACACACACACACACACACACACACACACACACACACACACACACACGTAATGAGCTGTTATCAGAGTGTGTATCGCTTGTGTAAACAGACAATCAAGAGTGTCTTTCAGTGAAGATCTCATTCAGTGACTGAGCGGAGAGTGAGAGTGAATCAGTCCCTCTCCTTAGTGAGTGTGTGTGTGTGTGTGTGTGTTTCAGTGTGATGGACAGGCTCTTTTCTCTATGCTTCACTGGTTGGCTGGAATGCCACAGAAAGTTGTGCCACCCCACACAGGACAGAGTGCATGCTGGGATAGATCAGCCTGTCTCAGGAAAGCACATCAAAGCATCACAAAGAAACCAGTCGGTCGTGAAAACACACCATCCAAATTCCTTTGACCCATTTCACTCTCTAAAAAAGTGTGTAAGTTATGTTTTTGTATATAATAAAATATATAACATAATACAATTTAATTTAATACATTGTATTAAATATTATATATATATATATTTGAGACACACAGATGCAGACAGTTGATCTAATGTAGCGACATTAACGTGTCGCTACATATAAATAAATAAAATAATATTAATAATATGAGTACCAAACTAAAACTGGTGTACCATAGAGCTTTTAAAAGTGCAGACATCTATCATTTGAATGATTTAATTTATTATAAATTTACTGAGGACTGATTAATATGCTCATGTAAGTCTGTATTCCATGTATTCTCCCCTATTTATATTCTTCTCTATATTGTTAACCTGTGGTATTCTTAAATCTTCTCAGTTCCACATGAACAATTCGGATCATCTGGTGAGACAGATTTATGCTGTGCCCTTTGGGTCACAGGTCAAGAGGTCAGAGGTCAGTGACACCTTGTGC
>NW_027509141.1:35345000-35365000 GCF_051911475.1 Siphateles boraxobius
CTGCGTGTCGTACTCTTTGCTGCAGCGCTCCCAGTGGCAGTTGGTCTCGTACACCAGCTCAGCCTCATGCTTGCACTCGTCCAAGTCTTCCTTCAGGTCCTGTGCGCCGCCCAGGTGGTCCTGAGGAACAGCAACGTTACGGGATAAACACTCTTCAGTGGATCGGCTTGTTAGCAAGAGAAAGAAAATGGGTCTCTATTAACGGGTCTATTAATAGTGAAAATGGGTCTATCACTATTAATTGTGTGGATTATTCGTATTTATCAGCCTAATTCAAAACACATGCATATGCGCATTAATTTGTTCTTAATCTCGTTAATGAATGTGGAGTATTCTAAATGAGCGATCGCATGCCTGATGATAGTATTATGCATAAAGCACGCCCACACCATCTCCATATAAGGGCTTTCCTCTACAGCTTTTATTCACTCTCAGAAAACATATGATGCTCTCTTTTTTAAACAATTCATTTTCATGCATTAAATTGCATTTTAACACGTTCAAGTGTTAACTTCATGTTTTGAAACAATTTTATAAGTAAAATGATTGATGAAACATGATTTGTTCGTGAAATCGTTTGTATGCAGATTTTACCATCCAATGTTTGACAGTACATTAGACAAGAGCATGTTTTGGATGATTTTTACCTTGTCATTGACTCTCACATTTTTTTATCTAATTATGCAACATTTAAGCAAAATGTAAGACATTTTAAGCAATCTCACATGCTGCTCGTCAACTTCTCAAACACTTTCTTGTGTTGTACTATTCAGAACAACAACAGCAGGAATGTGAGTGTAAAGTTGTTCACTAAATATGAAGTTAATATATAGAGTTATCAACAGACAAAACTTGGGCAGTTAGCTTGTTTTATATTTTTTTTCTTCCGCAAAAACCAATGAGGTTCATTCTCGTGTTACGCATCACGTTTGAGCTTCTGAAAGAACCAATGAGGTTCATTCTTGTGTTACGCATCACGTTTGAGCTTCTGAAAGAACCAATGAGGTTCATTCTCGTGTTACGCAGCAGGTTTGAGCTTCTGAAAGAACCAATGAGGTTCATTCTTGTGTTACGCATCACGTTTGAGCTTCTGAAAGAACCAATGAGGTTCATTCTCGTGTTACGCAGCACGTTTGAGCTTCTGAAAGAACCAATGAGGTTCATTCTCGTGTTACGCATCACGTTTGAGCTTCTGAAAGAACCAATGAGGTTCATTCTTGTGTTACGCATCACGTTTGAGCTTCTGAAAGAACCAATGAGGTTCATTCTCGTGTTACGCATCACGTTTGAGCTTCTGAAAGAACCAATGAGGTTCATTCTTGTGTTACGCATCACGTTTGAGCTTCTGAAAGAACCAATGAGGTTCATTCTCGTGCTACGCAGCACGTTTGAGCTTCTGAAAGAACCAATGAGGTTCATTCTCGTGTTACGCATCACGTTTGAGCTTCTGAAAGAACCAATGAGGTTTATTCTCAAGTTACACATCATGTTTGAGCTTCTGAAAGAACCAATGAGGTTCATTCTCGTGTTACGCATCACGTTTGAGCTTCTGCAAGAACCAATGAGGTTCATTCTCGTGTTACGCATCACGTTTGAGCTTCTGAAAGAACCAATGAGGTTCATTCTCGTGTTACGCATCACGTTTGAGCTTCTGCAAGAACCAATGAGGTTCATTCTCGTGTTACGCATCACGTTTGAGCTTCTGAAAGAACCAATGAGGTTCATTCTCGTGTTACGCATCACGTTTGAGCTTCTGAAAGAACCAATGAGGTTTATTCTCAAGTTACACATCATGTTTGAGCTTCTGAAAGAACCAATGAGGTTCATTCTCGTGTTACGCATCATGTTTGAGCTTCTGCAAGAACCAATGAGGTTGGTTCTCAAGTTACGCATCACGTTTGAGCTTCTGCAAGAACCAATGAGGTTCGTTCTCGTGTTACGCATCACGTTTGAGCTTCTGAAAGAACCAATGAGGTTCATTCTCGTGTTACGCATCACGTTTGAGCTTCTGAAAGAACCAATGAGGTTCATTCTCGTGTTACGCATCACGTTTGAGCTTCTGAAAGAACCAATGAGGTTTATTCTCAAGTTACACATCATGTTTGAGCTTCTGCAAGAACCAATGAGGTTCATTCTCGTGTTACGCATCACGTTTGAGCTTCTGAAAGAACCAATGAGGTTCATTCTCGTGTTACGCATCACGTTTGAGCTTCTGCAAGAACCAATGAGGTTGGTTCTCAAGTTACGCATCACGTTTGAGCTTCTGCAAGAACCAATGAGGTTCGTTCTCGTGTTACGCATCACGTTTGAGCTTCTGAAAGAACCAATGAGGTTCATTCTCGTGTTACGCATCACGTTTGAGCTTCTGAAAGAACCAATGAGGTTCATTCTCGTGTTACGCATCACGTTTGAGCTTCTGAAAGAACCAATGAGGTTTATTCTCAAGTTACACATCATGTTTGAGCTTCTGAAAGAACCAATGAGGTTCATTCTCGTGTTACGCATCACGTTTGAGCTTCTGCAAGAACCAATGAGGTTCATTCTCGTGTTACGCATCACGTTTGAGCTTCTGCAAGAACCAATGAGGTTCATTCTCGTGTTACGCATCACGTTTGAGCTTCTGCAAGAACCAATGAGGTTCGTTCTCAAGTTACGCATCACGTTTGAGCTTCTGCAAGGTTTTTTCTAACGCGTTAAGCAGGTTCAGTTGAGCTTCTGTTTATATCCACTCATTAATGTTTAAATGTGAATAAAAACCTAGATTCAATCTGTTCATCATATCTCGTTCATCATTCATCGAGTCTCTACAGAATATTAAGTCCAAACCCCTCAATTCAAATGGATTAGTTTTACAATCTCTCTATGAACTTTTTGAAGCTTTAAAGTGGTAGTTGCGTAGACTGTCAATGGAGAGACAGAAATCTCTCAGATTTCATTACAAAGATCTTCATCTGTCTTCTGAAGACAAACAAAAATGACATGAGGGTGAGTAATTAATAAAATAATTTTTATTTTAGGGTGACCTAACCCTTTAATACCACGACTTAAACTCAACAAAATATCAACATCAGCTATTAACATTAACACTATTTCACGTCAATTTGACATTGGCATTACACCTGTATTAAACCAAACATGAATGTCTGAACATTGGCCCATTGAACAGACAAATGCTTTTGTGCTCTATAACAGCACTCCCTCAACGCTGATATATTATTTACTCAGGCACATAACGGTAGTATGAAGACGAAACATTAATTGTGCGCTTGTAGGGACGCGTGTGTGGTGTTAAGAGCGATCGGACCGTGCTCTGCTGTGGGTAGCGGAGACGCTCTCACACACACATACACACACACACACACACAGCTTGCTGACTGCAGCATGTTTATCTCTGCCCTGTGAGCTATCTTCATCAATTCTGCTGGCCCCAAGACGACGGCAGCCGCCTTATTCCCCATGCATCAAGAGCCAACCTGCCTCACCGCCAAGAGCAGCCGCAGATTTGTCAAAAGATGAGCAGCGCGCAGGAGAAAGAGAGAGAGAAAAAACTCTCAGGTGACAATAACGGCCAGCCAATATTTCATTAAAATGAAGTGCTCTGGCACAGTTTACACGGCGCGGCGAGTGAGCGAGCCAACGCGTGTAAAGCTCTTATCAGCTGGAGTTTTTCTCGCGCGGTGCGTGTGAAGAAGCGGGTCAGGGGACCGCGGGGCTCCCGAGGGCCTCATGGCCTGTCATTGATCAGTACAAAGCATTTCAGAGAGAAAAATCCACAGTTTTTTCAGCATAACAGGACGAACGGGCCATTCACCGTCTGTTGTTTCTTTGCGTTCTCCGTCAAGATCTGTTTCATAACCTTGTGAGCGGCAGCATAGATGATCTCAAGACCGATGTGTGTGTTTCACAGAGAAAGCAATCCCAGAATGCATTGCTTCGGCCTTAGAAAGGAAATCTAATATGGAGTCATGAGATGCTGATTTTAAATACATTTTATATAATGAAAAATATTGATAGAACAAAAGTAGTTAGCTATAATAAATTACATTAAAGTTTATATTAATTATTTACTTTTTATAACCATTTTTAAAACAATTTTATACTAAAATACTCTGTAAACAAACATCAGATGAAATCAAATGTAATATTAATATAAAATATATTTTATAATATTAATATTATATTTTAAATAATACGTGTATTTTATATTAATATTCACTTTATTGAAAATAAATTATGTATAAAAGGTGCCATACAAATATAATGATAATAATAATAATAATAATATTTATATTAATAAATTAATGTAATACAATATATAATAATAATAATATAAAATTATATAAAAATATTATTATTATAGTATTATTGTTTGTACAGCAATTTTTATACATAAAAAATAATCATGTATAAGCCATGACATACAATAATTATAATAATAATAAAAATAAATGAATGTATTTATATAACAATATATTTATTATATTGATTTATTTATATTAATATTAGCACACTGATATAATAAATTCTATTTTACATTAATACTAGAATATAATATAATACTAAAGTTGCAGTGATTATTTAAAATATATATATTTTTTAATATTTATATTATATTTTAATATAATAAAATCTATTTTCTATTTTATTGTGTCAAATCTACACAATATTAGTGTGTGTACCTTCACTTGAGGACTACAAGCCGTAGTACGTGTAGAGAGCTTCAGATCGCTTACTAATGAGGTTGCATTTCATTTAAGATTTTGACTTAGAAGTGAGCACACTAGGTTGTGGTCCCTTACCGGAGAGCACGGCGACACAGGTCGCGGCCCGTCCAACTCTGTCTTGACCTTTGACCTCTTGTGGTTTAGGGGGTTTACCGTGCTGCTGACTGCAGAGTCTCCATTTGTGTTCTAAAGAAAGAGGGAAGAAAGAAAAGAAGTCAGCATCGAGACAGTAGGCGAGTGAGTGCATGTGACATGTGAACACAGCGTTTAGCACACACTCTCCTCCACCAAAAGTGCTGACAGAGTCCATGTGCGGTCTGGAACTGCTGTGTGTTTCTGCTTGCCTGAATGTGACAGCAGTGCAACCACAGAGAAACTGCTAATGTGTGTGTAGCTTCAGCTGTCTGCTCTAATAATCATAATCAGGCTCTTTTCATTTATTTTTTTAATAAAATGTACAATGAAATCATTATTGATGAATTAATTCCAAATTACAAGAATACTAATAGTTTATTATTATTATGGTTATAACAACACTACAATAAAATATAATAATTTCATGAATTCATTTCATTAATGCATCTTTTATGTTATTATTGTTGTTTGTATACCACCATAATACATATATTCTTTTTATGCATGTTCTATACAGATACTACAACTACTAATACTAAATATTATTATAAATATATTATAACGATAAATAGTCATAGTTTATTGTGAAATTATTATTATTAATTGTATTGAACCATTTATTGATAAATCTTATAAATAAAATGTGCTATAATAATAATAATAATAATAATAGTTCTATAAATAAAAGTTCTATAAATGTAAAATTTATAAATAATATATAACAATTGATTGTAAAATAATGTATTATTATTATTATTAATATTATTGTATGGCACAATTTATAGATAAATTATTTGTACATGTAAAAGGCGCTTGTACAAATAATAACAATATTAATACTAATAATTGCTATTATCAGTAGCACTAGTACTATAAATAATATTACAATAAAATATTTTACGCAGTACTATTATTATTATTATTATTATTTGTATAGCAAAAATAAATTATGCATAAAAGGTGCCATACAGTTTTAATAACAACAGCAATAATAATAATCATTATTTTTTATTAATAGTAATAATAAATAATCTTATAATAAAATATTAGTTTTTAATGTATTATTATTATTTAAATATATAAATATATATATAAATGGTGCCAATCAAATACAATAATATGATAATAATAATTTGTATAGCACTTTTTATACTTTAATATTGATAAAAAGCATTCTAATAAACAAAATAAAACGAGACTGCTAAAACAGTGTGTCAGTGATGAGGTGTGTTACCTTCGCGTCGATGTCACTGGTGGTGTGTGTGGGCAGGCTGGAGAGGCTCAGTGGGATTCTGCTGGAGAACGCGGGTGACGACTGTATGAGCGGTGGAGTGTGTCCGAACGCACTGAGGCTTCGCTGCTGGGACAACAGCTGCTGATACGCCACCGGATTGATGGAGTGAGGGAACGGGAACGAAGGGCTGGAACAGAAGAGGAAGAGATGGGCATGTGCTGTATCGTCTTTGACTGTCACGAGATGTGGCTGTATTAAAGCGCATTCAGGAGACATCGAAAAAAAAGAGGAAATCCAACACACTATCAATACTTGCAAACGAGTATCAAAATTTTATTATCAACGTTGAGATCGAATGAGACCGAAACGTTGCTAATAAAACAAATTATACTCGTTTGCAAGTGTTTATAGTGTGCGGGATTTCGATTTTTGACCTGACTCATTTGGTATTTTCCATGGTAATTTTCGATGGTTGCTAATTAAAACAACAATCCAAATAATAAACAGGCGAAACAACAAGGAGAAACACACCACATACCCATAATGAAAGCTTTAACAGAAATTGAGGGCTTCTATACATGGAAAACAAGCGTAGCTAACGAGACTGATTAACCACACACAGCTCAACCAAATGAAGACGTGATCATGAAACAAGGAGTGGTGGGAAACTGAACAAATGAACAGAAGGAAATCCAAAAACAACTGGCTACGCTTACATGCACAACTTTTGTTTCAATTGATGAATCCGAACGTAGTTGTTTACATGAACGCTAAACGTGATCGGGTTGATGTGCGTGTTTATATGTCACAAGCTTCAAATCGGAATAGAATTTTTGGCTTGCGCACACTGCACGAATATACAGAGTTTCCTTCAGTTTGCGCATACTAACTATTCTCCTACTCCGGTTCTTTATTTGTTTTAAGCAGCAGACTTAATATTTATCCTTTTCTGGTCATAATTTGGAGACAATGAGCATATCATTGTCAGATCGCGCCGCGCGTCATACTTCATTACGCTATTTCAAAGTCATTGCACACGCGCAGTCTTTTCAGTTTCGGTATTCAATCCAATCAAGTGTTTACATGTTCTCTCGATGGATTAGAAAAGGAATAATCCACCCCTGAATGAAATCAATCCGATTTCATTCAGATCGAGCTCAATCGTATCGATTAAGGTGTTTACATGAAGGTTCTTCAGTCCGATTGAGCCGCCAATCCGATTACTAACGGATTATTTGTTTGCATGTAAGCGTAGCCACTGATAGCTTAAATCCAGTTAGTACCTGATTCCACCGACAGACAGGTGTCCATAGGAGCTGCTGGCGGCCGAACTGGAGCGGGAGTTGTTGATGTAGGCCACCAGAGAGTTGGGTGATGTTCGGATCATGGTCTGCAGGTCGATGCTGGCGTCCGAGAGCGGAGAGATGGATAACGCTCGCTTTCGACTCAACCTGGGCGTCAGACGAGGGCTGGGAAACCGTGACACTGTGGAACATGCAAACACGTTAAAGCACGCAATCAAACCTGTACTCTTTAAACAAGGTTATTGCGCAATTCATCAATGCAAATTATTCCAAATCTTTATTTAACAAAATATGCTTTTAAAGATATGAAGAAATGCACAAAATTTGCCACACATGTACACCAGGGCAGTTTGAGTGCACACACCAAATTTGAGCAATTTCCACCAATAGTTGGCGCTATAACTTAAAAGAATCTTAAAACTGTAACTGTGATGAAGTTTACCCCAAAATGTACCTCAAAAACACCCATATGGCTTTATGCCGAAAGTTGCCAGCTGTTCCACATCTGTTTGGAGCTAATAATTCCTGCTAATTGCAATATTTTTGATGCTCCAATGCTTATAAAGTTTCTGTACACTTGGGTACTTTGGGTTAATTGGAACTAAACGGCTTATAACAAAGGAAAATGGTCTGTAGTTTTGATACAAGCATCTGAGAGCGGAGAGATGGACAGTGTAAAATTCTGTAATTTGTAGTAAAATGAATGTTACTTTCTTAATAAATGTTTATTGGGCAATTCATCAATGCAATTTTTTTTATAATTATAATGTTTGTTTTTTTATCCATCAGATTAAAATCCATAATTCTGAATAGCATAGAAACTGTCCAGTCATTTCAGCTGATACTCCCAGCATGACACCAGCAAAACACCAGTTCAAGTGATCAATACTTCAGATTCTCTTTCTCTCGCTCAGGAGAATCTCAGTGTGTCATTTCCAGTTTCGTTCACTGCTGAGCTATTTTAGGAACCTCACAAGCGTGCGTGCGTGTGTGTGTGTGTGAGTGTGGAGTACAACTGCATGATCGATGCTCTCACACACCCTCTGCGACACACGCCTCCGCAGGATAGAGCCGAACCCCATCAATAAGTGCTCAAGATTGATTTCTGGCCGTGGAAAACAGAATATACTGTACTTGGATAACGTGACTTCACTGGGAAACCGGCTTCACTCCAGTATTTCAAAGATTTTGAAGAAGTCACAACAAACTTTATGCAAAAAAAAAAAAAAATTGGCATCAATCTTGGAATAATATCCGTTTCCCTCTGAATCTTTGCAAATGACTATTTTTTGCACAGTGGTCCAATTTTTGCTCTTAAAATGATCTTTAAGTTCATTAACGCACGATTGTCTAATTGATCAAAAAGAAAGTACCAATAAAATAAAGTAATATTTAAAGTATTTGTAAAAAAATATTTAAACATTATTATTATTAATAAATTATATTTAAAATATATTATATAATATAATATTTATATTTTATATTAAAATATTTATTTCTTATTTTTGTTCAATATTTTAAATGTATAAAAATATTTTAAATATTACTTTAAATAAAATATTATTTTAAAGATTCAAAATATTTCAAAATAATTAAAAATATAAAAAATAAATATATATAAAAATATATAAATATAATACAATATAATTTAAAAATAAAATATTTTATTTTATTTTAAAATAGTGTTTCTACAGCTACTTATGTTTTGCTAATATTGTATGTAAAAAAAATACAAAGAAGAAAAATCAATTCAAAGTATTCTGAAAATGAGTTTAAAGTGATTTATTGTGTTAAAGGCCGAATAGGAGTAGTGAAAAAATAAACCAGTATAGTCTTAATCGTCCCATCTCAAACTCAGCGTGACCTCATTTTGATTTGATTTGGGATAATTAATCCTTCCCAATAAATTACCGTAATTACCCAGATAACAATCAAACGATTGCAGACTTGACTTTGTTTAATGTGGGTAATTTACAGAACTGATTCTGGCTCAAAAAGAAGTGTGTGTGAATAATAAGTGTATGTTTGTGCGTCAATGGCTCATGATTGTCTTGGTAACATCAACAGGGATTCAAAAGATTTAAATTTAATATGTCTGCGCCATTAAACCGGATGCTTTATCATTAAGGTAGTGATAACTTGTGTAGAGTATGTTGCAGAGCAAAGACGCTCTGAGCAGTTTAATATTTCAGTGGAGAGTTACTGAGACAACTGCAGCTAACTCAACAGGTGCTAAACATTAGACCCTCTGTGTGTGTGTGTGTGTGTGTGTGTGTGTGTGTGTCTGTGTGTGTGTGTCCAGAAACTCTGGCAACCGGACGTCCATAATGATTTCATCACGAGCAGCGCCAACACAAGCAGAATTACACAAATCATTTATTTGTGTGTGTGTGTGTGTGTGTGCCGTGGACTTGTTCCCTACAGACCACAGCGCTAATAAATAATCCCTCAGCTTTGTTGCAGTGAGGGTCATTACTCTTAGCATGAGCTAATGGTTTGCTGTCATGTTCAGGCGTTCGTTGGAGCTCCTAACACATCTTTAGTGCTAAGAGCCGCCTCAGGACCCAAATCCAGAGAGAACTGATGCTAAACATACAGTACAAAAGACAAAGAAAAACAAACCTAAAACTTACAACGTCAATGTTTTACAGGAATCTTTTGGAGCTCCTGATCTATGACTGAAAGCAGACGTTGGGCCTGTGTACGTCTGCAGATTTAAACCCGTTCTGTGGTGAAATTTGCATGGTCTTAATGGCCTTACAAAGACGCCATGATCTTACGGCTTCACTTTTGAGGACGGAGGACAGAGCTTAAAATTATGTCATAAAATTATGTTTTGATGCCATGCACCATATCATGCACTGTTTGTGTTTGCATGTAGCTAAATTCATATGAACAAATATGGCTTATTGGATGTGACAATGTCAGAACTTCACAAAATTTGGTACACATGTACACCAGGACAATCCGAGATAACACACCAAATTTCAGCATTTTCCACCAATAGGTGGCGCTATAACAAAAAAACCTCAAAACTGTACCTGCGATAACATTTGCACCCAAATTTACCCCCAAAAAAAGTCTACACACAACATCCATATGACTTTATGCTGAATGTTGGGAATTGTGGTAATTTTCTCTACTTTTCCAATATGTTTTGAGTTAATGATTATGTGGGGGTATCATGGAGGAGTGGAAGCTTAAAAGGAGGAGCAACGACGGTGAAGGACGAGAGAGGCCAGGCCTGGATTTATGTTGTGTTGTTTATGTTTTATTATGAGACAGCATAATAAATGCATAATAAAAGCCCCTCGTCTAAGAGGGGCTGCTGGCTTTTACTTTTAAAATGTACTTTTTACTTTTGTATTTGTTTTATTTTGTTATTAAATTGTTTAAATGTTCGCCGGTTCCTGCCTCCTTCTTCCCATAACATCTGAACTGAGTTATAGATTGCTACTAACTGCAACATTTTTGATTGTTACAGTAACTCTGGCTGGTCCATTGCTTATAGAGTTACTGTACCTCTGGGTACTTTGGGTTAATCGTGACTAAACGGCATATAGCCAAAGAAAATGACTTTACAACTTTCTAACTGGCTTTGCTTGAATGATCATATCTCTCATTCTCTTTCTATCTGTCTTTGTAACTGACTCATGCTGTTTCCCGTCAAAGCGTGGGACACGCTCCACTGTCAGCATCCAAACACATCTGCGTAAAAGCTGTCGGGAAGCATCAGCGGCTCCGGACGGGACACAGATCAAAGCCAGACGGAGTTAGCTCAGCTAAATGAGCTATTCATTCGTGTTGCTTTAGCAAAGCCCGAGATCTGTGCACACACACACACACACCCGATACGGCATGCTAAAGAGGCAGAGCGAACGGAGAGTGTTTGTTTTTCAACTCTGATTGTTTGAAGGAGACGCAAGAGCAAATGTTTGCTCTATAGAGAGGAAGAGGCCTACTGTATATCACCATGTGTTTGTTTGAAATAACACCTCGTCTCTCTCTGGAGTATTACTCACATTAGTCTCGTCATGGTATTTTTCCTCTGACTGATTCGGAGAACAGCACAAATGTGTTACAGTAAATACAGATGAGAAAGTCAAATAAACGAAACATAATCCACCTGTTAATAATGTGATGGTTCAGTTGCTCTGATTCAGATACACAGAAATTCCAAAAGCAATAAATCAATAATTATGATAGCTTGACAAATGTTTTTTTCAAAAGCCCTAAGTAAACAGGTGTTAAGGGATCAGTCCACCCACACTGAACATGAAACTGCTGCATGACACGGCATAATAACATACATTCAGAACATATCTGTTGTTTAATGTATAAATAATGAGGAGCCAGATTTTGGACCAATGAGATGCTACAGTGGGCGGAGCGCAGTCAGTGCAATCAACTAAATGCCCTGTTGCTCATCACTTGGTTAATTAAGGTGTCAAACTCAGTTTATCTTTATCTTAACTTTCATTAGCTTCACTATCATGGACTTCACAGCTAATTTTACTAAACGAGCAGTTTTGGATCATTTGGATCGCTTCATTGTCCTGACTTAGGAAGCGCTGGATGACAGAATGGAGAAAGAACATAAACATCACCAGTGTGAAGCTTCCCGCCAGTGTTTAGAGTGTCTGTCGCGAGCGGATGCTGAACATGAGGGAGTTTATTTATTTTACTGTCTGCTGGTGTAAGAATCGAAGAGAAATGGGTGTTTATAAAGTCCTTTGAAGCCACACATAAGTATTACCCTGGATTTAAATGTGAAACAAATATTATGTTTGAATTCTTAACACAGTTAAACAGATATGACTGTAACTCACCGTCGACCGGGGTGAAGTATTCGGGCAGATGAGCCGCCCCGGCTCCCTGCATCAGTAACTCTCCGTACGGGTTCCTGTGGCCCGTCATCAGGTGGTAATAGTCGGCCGGGGTGGTGCCGGGGGGTGGGGGGGGCAGACCGAACAACCCTCGTTCCTTCAGGTGCTCGTGAGCCACTGCCAGAGAGAAGAGAGAGTTAAAAGAGTCATATATTCACGGAAACAGGGTTTTATTGAAACAAATCTTCACGATTATCTATGAGCTCATTAGCATATGACCTGCCCACATTTGTATTTCATCATGATGAAAAAACAGTGTGAATTATGTTGAATTTGCTTTTATTTTTATATTTTCAGTTTTAATTTGACAGTTTTTGTAATTTTGCATGTTTTTAAAAATATTTATTTTTTTAGCTTTTTAGATTTAGTAATTTTAGAACCTCAATATAAACACATTAGATTTGAGTTAGTTGCTAAGACAACATTTCAAATTTTCGTTTACATACACTTTTCATCTAATATTTATATTTTCAGCTTCATTTACATTAACAAAAATGGTTTTTAATTGCTTTAATTAACAATAGAGTGCATTAGTGCCCGCCCCTTTTTTCAGCGGTTTTGGTTCCGGAAGTATTTTTTCCAATTTTTTCGATAGGGATTTCAAAAAACCGTCTTTGTTAAAGCATTATAAGCCATGAATGAAGCCAATCAGCTACAAGGTGAATCACAACACTACAAACTTTGATTTAAAGCAAAAAAGGTTTTAAAAATCAGACAAAAATACAAAACGATAAAGACTTAACAGCTTTAAGCCCAATTTATACTTCTGCGTCGAACTTACGCCGTAGCTACGTCGTAGGCTGGTCGTAGCGCGCGTACCCTCCGGCGTACCCTGACGTGCACCTCTCCGAAAATGTAACAACGCGTCAATTCTACGCGGACGCAAGCGCTTTGATTGGTCTGCTCAAACCGCTCCCTCGGGTTTCACATGCTCCCTCTGCGTGCGTCAACGCGGACAACGACGCAGAAGTATAAATTAAAACCAAAGCGTAGTCTACAGCGTAGAGGCTCCGGCGTAGGTCCGACGCAGAAGTATAAATCAGCCTTTAGTGAGGGATAGAACTACAATCCCATGAAGCATTGTGAACAGCATAATCAAAATAAAAACACTGGCGAAATATACAAATACTCATTTAAAAATGTCGATTATATATATAAATTTTTTTTTTATATATGTTTATTGCAAAATATGCAATATAAATATATATATATTTTGAGAGCCGACAGGTTTGTGGGCTGGCGGCTTCAACAGAAGCAAATGCCATCGATTAACACCCTCAGTAAAGCTGTCTTTAAAGGTTCATACGTTTTCCTATGGAGAAAATGAATGGACTTTTTACTTCCAGAGCCCGACCGTTGCACTCTATAGCAATACTACTGACGTATAGTGGTTAGCCAATCAGAACAGAATTCAACTTACATATAAATGTATGTAATATATACGGTGGAAAATTAAGATGCAATAAACCTTAACTAACATTATAAGTAAAGCTTTACTAGCTTTACAGAAGAGAGGTTGAGGGAACTACAGTAAGAGGAGAGTTGACATCTGCACCTAGTAAACTTCTTTTAAAAGTGTCAGTAACAATCAGAGAGTGAGTTTAACATGTTTAATGCTGAAGTCGTTTGGTTCAAGAATAGATTAGGACAGAAATATGGTGTGGAAACGCAGACGTGAATGCTGATCAATGCGTTGCAAGCTTGACTGTATTATGAATTGTGATTAAACAGACAACAAAACAATCCCTCATTAAAACATGACCAAAAAATCCAAAAATATGTGTATCTGTCTCTCCTTTAATATAGAAATAAATATCTGCCAATGAAAGCAATCAAAAAGAGTCTTGGATTCTATTCCAAAGCCTTTAATGTCTATATATTCCAACTTGAAAAATAAATACGGCCTTAAAACACGAGCCAACACTAACGTCAGGCCTGTGTTTGAGCGCTGAGGTCTGTGTGCTGGGCTGAAACTGGTCAGATGTGTCTGGAAACCATTCAAGGCCACATCTACCCATCCACACTCGCTTCGGCTCAAATAGCCCCATTTCTCTTTCTCTGCGCTCTTTTATGCCTTTATCGCTGTTGGGATCTCCTGCGTGCTGCTTATTTAAGTTTAAAGGTGCAAACACATTACTGCTGACAGACTGTGAACCGTGATTTATATGTCACTCGATCGGCTCGCCGCGACCTGTAATTGTAATTCAGCTCTGAAGAAAGAGGTCTGTCGTCGGGTTCGGCCCAACATCGGGGAATTCTGCCTTGTCGTTTTTCTCGTATTAATTTCCAGAACGTCCCCCGAAGGGCAAATCGCAGGATGGGGAAACTTTCACATGTTTGACAATTTGCATGTGCCCAAACCCAAATATACACACATACCTCAGACAGGATTGTGAGCAGCATTCAAAAATGCCGCTCACAATCATGTCTGAGGTTGGTGTGTAATAATATAAAGTGAAGTTTTGAAATGCTGAATTTACAAACCCTGTGTTGAGGCTCAAATAACGCAAATTTCAGACTAACTACACTAAACCTGCCATGTGAAGTAAGATTGCTGACTGTTTGTGTTGATCAGCAGCCAGAATTGGGGAGTAACTAACTAAAATTATTATATAAATTATTAAAAAAGAGATAATGTACAGTCAGGCGGTCGCTATCGCAAAATAAGCCCTCTTGGGCTTCGTGTTGCACTGTATAGATTTATTTTGTGATACTATTCAAAATTTTGGGGTTGTTTTTGAAAAAAGTCTCTTATGCTCACAGAGGATGCGTTTATTTGATCAAAAATACAGGGACAAATTTGATATATTATTTAAATTTAAAATATCTGCTTTCTATGTGAATATATTGTTAAATGTAATATATTCCTGTGATCAAAGCTGAATTTTCAGCATCATTACTCCAGTATTCAGTGTCACATGATCCTTCAGAAATCAGTATAATATGATGATTTGATGCTTTGATAACTATCAGCGTTGAAAACAGCTTAAAATCTTAGTTTTTTAAGGATGAATAGAAAAGTTCAAAAGAACAGTATTTATTAGAAATAGTAGCATTATAAATATCTTTACTGTCACTTTTGATCATTTTAATACACGAATTAATTTCTCAGCTGACCCTAAACCTTTACTGCTCTGACAGCAGAAATAAATAAATGAAATTGCACATGAAAAATTGATAATTCCACCGTTTACTTATGCATTTAAATGCATGTTAAATACAAGTGCATGTGTTTGAGTTTGAGGCGCCCCTCACCGTCAGCAGGGCTCAGTCCTCGGGCCGCTGAGATCATGGACAGGGTGGGACTGGCGTGTGCCGAGCGCAGGTAATGCTCCATGTGTGGAGACACGTATGAGTGAGGAGGGAGGAAGGACTCGCCGGCGCCCCCTGGAGACAGTCGGATCAGAGAGATGTCGGAGATCACCGGGCTGCCCGATAACCCCGGAGGCCTGGAGAGACAAACACCGCTTTTAAAGAGACCCTTAACAGCAAAGAGAATCACAGATAATCACTGTTTCTCTGCACAGAAACGGTCAGAAACTCCTCTTCTGTAGTGCAAAATGATTTGGGGAAAAAAATTAATTGCGATTTCTCTGATACAATATTGTGATTATGATTTAAAATGTGATTTAATAAATTGCAGGTTTGCTGTGCTTGTTTGTAGGGTTGCGCAATTTGGTCAAAATGATCTATCAATATAATATAATAAAATAAAATAATACTAATTCTAATAATTACTGTAATAGTTTAATTGTGTAGTATGTTTATGTAAATGTAACTGTGTAAGTGTATACTATAGTATGAATCATATAAAAATGAGAAATTTTACTAGAAATATTTCACAGTAAAAATGTATATTTAAGAAAAATAATGTAAAATATAATAATATAAATGAACATTACGACTGTGCAATTACAATGATAGTATTTATGATATTATTATTATTATTACTAAATAAGCACAAAACTAAAGAAATATTACTAGAAATATTACACAGTAAAATAAATAATAGTATGTTTATACATTAATTAATTCATAAATAATGTTTTACATTACAACTATAAAATCACAGTACTAATTATTATTATTATTACTAAATAAAAATATAAATGTACTTAATAAAAAATACGATTAATGTAATACATTTTACTGTAAAAAAATAAAAAGTTACATTACAATTGTAAAATTACAATACTAATATTTGTTATTGTTATTTTTATTACTTAATATACATAGAAAAAACAAAAGCAAGTAAGAAACATAACTAGAAATATTTCATAGTAAAAAAAAGTATTTAAGAAAGATAACAGAATAATAATTTTGTAAAATTAACTCTAAAATTATAATAATAATATTTAAGGCTTATTTTCTTCATTTTGAAACATTTAAAACATTTTTTTTAACCCTTAAAGCTCATCTTCTGTTGATGCACTGTAAAAAAAAAAAAAAATTCACAGTACAACTTCATATTTTAAGGCATCTAAAAGACACTTTTTTTAAGTTTAAACAAAATATATATTTTTTTACAGTGCATGAGGTCGAAATTGAGTGGGACTTTTTAACAAAACTCACGTCCCCAACGTCTGGGAATCATCAGAAAGTCTCGAGAGAAATGTGGCCGAGGAATAAAACAAGAAAAATGATCCTTAACTACAGCGCTGACGTTTCCTTGATGGAGGGATGGAAAAGAGGGGAAATGAAAGGGCAGCCGTAGATTGAGAGCGGTCTGGTTTGTGTTAGAGAGTTTGGCGTTTTTCCCATCACACCTCAGACGAGCTCACGCTCTAATGCCTCTCTGAGCCCAGCGCCAAACCTCACAAATATTAGTTATGGCAAACTTTCATAACTATGAAACCCATGAACGAGGGACTCGTGTCAAACATTGAATCATCTGATCAGTGTGTCTATAATGTTTTCAGACTGCTGTCAAGGTGCTTGACAGGGACAAACAAACCGGTTTAAAGAAGATCTGCTGAGTGAATACAGTAAGGGGATTTTCAGCAAACGCCTGGAAATGATCTTGAAGGTTCACGGTTCTCCAGCGAATGTTTGCTAACTCGAACTAATCAGAATAAAACCAGAATCGTGATATGGCGAATGGAAATGATACAAGCGTTTGAAAGCACAACATGTGCCAATCATCTTCCCAAACTCGTAATGAGAAGTGCGTACACTGTAAAAAAAATATATTTTCATGATTTGTTATCGCAACTTTTTTTCTTTTGTCAAATCAACTTAGATAATGAATGTGGATCAGATAACATAAAAATGTGAGTTTCCATTTATTAAATCAATGTCCTTCATAGTATTGACTCAAATTTTTTATTTCAAATGAACAACCAGGTAACTTACTTTTTAAGTTCAACAATAATTTATTAGTGTACAAAAGTATTGAGCAAGACGTATGTGTCTGTTTGCTGCTTCTACACTGATAAAATGATTTTGCGGTGAAGTAAATACTACAGAAAAGTTAGAATTAAAAAAATATTGGGGTTCCCATCGTGCACTGGGCCTTGAATAATACATTTTTCACTGTTTTCTAGCTGTATTTACACTGTTTTTTCATTACTTTTGTTGTTAGGATGAGTAACTTGCCATTTTGTGACATTTTGAGTTAGTTTTCTACTCAAAATAACACATTCAAACACAAAAACGATCCATCAAATGTCACCGTCATTGTGTATTGTCTACCAAGTATTGAGTTCTCTGCGTTCACGTAAATCTTTACTTGAAATGTAGATATATCTTTTGTATTAATTACTTAAAAGTTTCCAAGTAAAGCATATTATTTGAAAGTGTGTGGTTTAATTTGATGTTATATTGTTAAAGTGAAATGTATTGCAAAGAAAATTTTAACTAAATAGATATTACTCAACCTTATACTAGCCAAGTTAAAATAACTTCATTTCTTTGTTACTTTCACTTAACTTATTTAAGTAGAGTTTACTTAATTCCATATGAGAAATTTACTTAAAAAATATTTGTGCAAAAACTTACTAGTAACTTTTACTTATTGCTTTTTTCAGTGTCTATATTTTTATACATATAAACAAACTCTGTGATCAGATTTTTTAATGTCATTGTCATCCTGACAATCCTGTTACAAAGTTAATTTCAGATCAGAAATGTTCATTTTGAGATTTCTGACGTTTGATTAAAGACTTTGCACTTATTCTCTATTTAATCTCATTGGTGTCTATAGGAGAAACTAATGAGGTATTTTTCTTTCCTATGCATTTTTAATCCTAATTAAATCGCTCCATCTGGCAATATCTGATTATCAAATTACTGATGTTTTCCACCCAGTTTTTATGACATGAAAATAAAAAACAGCTAAACATGTGAAATGATGGTTTTAATTGTTTCTCCATGATGCAACAGAGCAAACGAAGGGGTTCGACTACAGTGAGATCATCTCATTTAAATATTGTGAGCATGATAAAAGTTGTTCTTCTCAAGATAAGGCTGAAAAAACAAAAACAACGAGCATGTATTTCAGACACATGCATACTTAATAACGGCCTCTCTCTTTGGAGATCAGTATGTAAAACATTCTCAGTTTCAAACAGAAAGAGAGCACACAGCCCGGGCGGCACTTAAATAAGTAATGTAATATTCAAATTTAAAATGCTTAGCCTGTGGAGTGATTCTCATGTTCATAGCAAGAACAACACTGAAGCATGGGCTATCCGCACCAGGGGATTGTGGGACCTTGCAAGCTGATTCTTTCACACCTATACCCTCCTAAAGAGACAGACGCTCTCCGAGTCGGGGCTCAAGGCTCCCAGAATGCATCAGGGTAACGCCCGTGATGGACGATCGAGCCAGAATCCGGTAAATCTCAGCGGCCAAACGCTGCGGGATCCAACGGGACACTCAAAGTCCTTGGCTGAACCCGAGATCAGTCATTCGTTCGAGATCAGGAGGGAATTTGATCACTAAGAGCAAATGGAGTAGACAATTTATATATATATATATATATATACATATACATAGAGAGAGAGAGAGAGAGAGTACTATATAAAGTATTTATAAAGTATTTTATATATATATATTTATTATACATCAAATGTATATTAATATGTAATAATAAAAGAGAATAAAAGTTCATGATAATAAAACCTTCCACAAAAACAAAACAAATATTAAGAATTGGTTTTGATTTTTTTTGGTTTTAAAGTATTATTTTTTAATCATTAAGTTTATCATATATATATTAATAAATTCAGATAAAATGTATGATTAAAAAAAGTATACACAGACACTTTTTTATTATTAAAATAAGAGAGTTGAAAGTTAATTATAATTAAACTGCCCACAAAAACAAACAAATGTGAAGCATATCTTTTTGTTTTGTTTGTAAACTATTATTTTTTTTATAATAAATTTGATCAGAATTTAAAATAATAGGCTAATAAAAAGTCTATTATACACAAAAACTAAATACTAAATACGTTTTTAAAATATACTTTAATAATAATAGTTAAAAATTAGTTGCACATTTTAGAAATATTTTAATACTTATTTTGTATTTTATATTGATTAAAAATGTAATTCTGACAACACAACAGTAAACAAACTAAATTAAAGTGCACTAAATATGGACTAGTGACTGATATGGACTGGCATCCTAATAATGACGGTTATTAAATTCCCTTTTTTTATTTGGCCGTGATTTGATTAGCACCTTTGAATAAAACTGTTAGCAAATATCTGT